>NC_143015.1:40726722-41047556 GCF_055824585.1 Amblyomma mixtum | reverse complement strand
AAGCAGGCGTTTGAAGAGCCAAAAATTTTGTTTGAAAAACCGTCAGATACGCAATGCCTGTTGACCCAGACTCTCGATAAGCTAAAATGTAGCCCCTAAATTTCATACACACTGAAGCAGTTTCGAACGGTCTCTACCGCTTTCACCTGGAAGCAATAAAGCCCTGCTCTGTTTCTACCTAAAGGACGTAATATTGATTCCGTAGGAAGTAAAGCCTGGCCGGTGCCTTGGGCAGAATACATTACCATAACTTAGGAGTAAGTCCCTAATCTTCGATACGGGCAATTTTGGTCGTAGACCGTTGCTGGCCTAATTTACTCGCCTGTAATAGTTTCTTGTGCGGTACTGTATGCGCTATGTGTGTTTTGGAAGCGTGCACTTGCGTCTAAATTTTATCTTTGCGGATCATCTCGCGCAATCCATGAATAAAGATATATCCAGGAACTTCCAAGCCAGTGCCTGTTGTAGTAATATATATGCATATTGCAGCCATAAGCCGTGCTTGGCGATTTGCAGCCTTTCGTGTTGGATTTCAGAAAAGCACTTCCAGCGCAGACCATGCCCTTTTACTTGGCTCTCTAAACTTCCGGTGCAAAGACGTTGTGCCGGAAAATATTGCGGTTTGCAAGGGTGGAAGAGCGGGCTAGTTGGTAGTTCATCTTGAGGAAAAACACAGCGCACTCTTAAGACACGGACAAAGAAAGGCAAGACGATACAGCGCTGACTTCAACTGATTATTTTATTGTGGAGCAACATATATATATACGTTGGAAAAGTGGGCGGGAAGACATGAGTAACATCTGCAAACACAGCAGATGTTACTCATGTCTTCCCGCCCACTTTTCCAACGTATATATATATGTTGCTCCACAATAAAATAATCAGTTGAAGTCAGCGCTGTATCGTCTTGCCTTTCTTTGTCCGTGTCTTAAGAGTGCGCTGTGTTTTTCCTCAAAATATTGCGGTTCCGTCAACTAAATGTTTTCATCCTCTAATGGAGAAAAATGAAACAGTGCGGTCGTTCCAAGAAACAAAGCGGTTTTAAAGTTATCGTGGTCTGATGCCTCATACGTGAGTTATAATGTGCATATATATTTTACAGCACTTTTAAAAACTCGTCCCTTCTGCAGCTATGTGTCAAAGCACTCTAAATAGAAATACGCCTATATCTGTATACGCCTATATTATATGTCGCTTAGCGCAATGCCTGTTATAAAGGGCAGTCCACAAGAGGACATCTTACTTCCTTTTTCTCCTTTCTCTTCAGAATGCGGAAGTAAGAGAGCACTCCATGTTCTCTCATATATTATTATATTGGAGAACTGTGTAACAATGAGGACCCTGTGAGCAGCAGTCGCAGTTTCTTGCTCTACCCAAGTCAGCGTTCTGCAGCTAGCGGTAATTAAAAACACAGCTTCTCACGAGTCACTGTGATATTATTGGCAAATTCGACAAGAATATCCAAGGCACCTGCGTCACAGGTTGTTCTGGCATCTTTCTCAAAGGAGAAAGGCGCGTAGCGCACAGCACGGAGAATGGTCATAGGGAGGCAACTGTTGCACATAAGGCTGCAAAAGGATTTGTAAAATTTTTATTTTCGCCGTGGTCCGGTGCTTTTACAGCGGTGGGAAGCAGCAGAATCAGTAGGGTAAACGGCCCCCGACCCACTTCCGTGGCCTCGCTCTTCACACTCGCCTCGCGCCTACGGCATAATCTCATAGGTCACATCGGCCACATTACGGAGCATGCAGAGAGGGCGAGTGCACGGGGAAATTAGTTCTTTCTAGCGTCTGACGCGGTTAGATGGACACCACACAACCTCAAGCCACACGAGTTAAAACTGTGCTTCTCGATGCTCGCGGTCGTAAGATGACTTTTGACAGCTTTGGAAAGCGAAGAGGCGGTTGCAGGCACGTTAGTGCGGCAGATGCTTGCTCAATGGCATCTCTTGTGTACAGTGTGGTGGAACCGGCCATAAGGAGCCCGGAAAAAATGTAAGCCAACGAAAGTTAATGTATCGTGCTGTGTTGCGTATACTGCGCTGCGGCTTAATGTGCGAATACTAATCGTATGGTGAATGTGAAGTTCGATTATTTCATAATGCTATTTCCAGGGGTGTTTATAGTCTGCGTTCACGTATTGCAAGTAAACGAGCAGAGTGTTTTATCGACCGCTATTGATAAAAATCAGCCGTTTTGTTTCGTAATGTCGTGTAGTGCAATATGCCAATAGCTTCTGCCAGCAGCGCTGGCAAATTCTGCTGCGCAACGCGCAGCTGACGGATGCGTTTAGCGTTCTGTTCGACTAATTAGTGGAAATGATCTTTATCATCTGAGAGAGGCGTCGAAAAAGGCCCCTGGCGGCCTAGACCAACGTGATAAAATGGTTAGGGGGAACGTGCGTAAGCTCGAGGGACCGAGCAGACAACGCAGGCGGCTGTATATTTTTTACGCTGGTAGACCTCGAAGGAGGCAGCAGTGCGCGCAGCACAAACCGGGAAAGAACCCGGCCGTACGTCTTCGAGGTGCTAAGATGGCCGGTGGGGGGCAGCTCATTGACTTACTTTGGGTTGGCGAACAGATCTTTCGGAGACTGCAAGCAGTAAGTCAGGCCGGTAGCGGTGGAAATTGCGGTGAAGCCGGGTGCCATTGCGAATAAGTAGGCGTAGGGAGGCGCTCAAGTTAGCAGTGTCGAGGCGCTGACTCAGCGGCCTTAATGAGACGCCGAGGCTCTCTGCGTCGGCAATGTTGAGAAGTCGGAAGTGGCGAAGACGTACGGCCCAACGTCGGTCTCACTCGAGTCGGGCATCTCTGCAGGGTGACTCCGGGAACGTTCCGCGTCGTGGTGCAGACGCTTGGACATTTACGTGACAGTGAACGAATCCTCTTGCAAGCTCCAAGCAAGACCATGTAGTCGCCAAGTGCAGTCTTTCAGCGATGAAATTTCAATCAGTTCAAGGGCAGAACCAGAAAACGAGGGTACAGTTTCGCGAGAGCCGACTATACGCAGAACATTCGCGCCGAATGATGAAGTCATTTCGCTCAGCAGTCAACAGACGGCGGCCGACATTAGGAATTACGCGTTCATGGAGTACAGATATGGGGATTGCGTGTGTATCGCTGGTAGTCTCGCACCATGGAATGCTAAAATTAATTACAACCGCTTTATTTCCTCAACATGCACAAACGTGTCACAGGAAGCTGTTTTGCTCTCCTCTATGTAATCGTGCGCGATGCAGTCGGAGTTCTATCAGAGAGCAGAGACCAGAAAGTTTTAAACTATGCGGCACTGTGTTGAGCCGAATGAACAGAAAAGTTGATCAGCCGCCAGGGTAGCTCAGTGGTTAGGGTGCACGGCTGCTGACCCGAAAGATGCGGCTTTGATTCGGGTCACGGCGTTCGCATTTCGATAGAGATGAAATGCTAGAGGTGCGTGTGCGTGCGATGTCAGTGCACTTAAAGAACTCCAGGTGGTCGAAGTAAACTGGAGTCCTCAAATATGGCGTCCTTCACAGCTTGAGTCGTTTTGTGACGTTAAACGTCGCAGAACGAAAAACAAAAATGAACATTTTATTCGCAGTAATTAATTGGGTTTTATAAAGTCTCCCATGGAGAGGTGGGACATGGGCTGTGAACGGCCGGCTGTTGCGTGTGCGTCAAGTTTTGGGAACTTTTCAATTCTCTGCTGTCTGCTACAACACCACAAACACGGCGAAGAGGAGAAACGTAGAGGGTCTCCACTAGCACCGATCTGCCTGCAGTGCTTTTCCTTTTCAACTCAACTGCATCCCCAAGTCTGTCGGATGATGCGTTGTGGAACCTTGTTGTGCGAGGTTGACCTCCCCCACATTTTCTATTATACTCAAATCAGCAGCTGATCTGAACGCACGCTAGCTGGACTGCGCTTAGACCGCACTGTTGTAGCAAGGTAACCACGGCTACACAGACGCCCGGGGACGCAACTATAAGAACGGCATCCTTGCTTTTGTGCACTGCGCTTTAGCATGCTTTATGCATGAAGCTAGAGCCGCGATACTGACATTCTGCTATGTGCCTTTCTGCACACAGCTAGGAGCGAGAAAGGCGCACAGAAAATCGATGTGCTTCCACGCGCGGTTCTTCATTTTAACGTGTTAAAAGCAGCGACTTAAGTGTTGTGTACGTACATTTAGAAGGCAAGTTCACGCGTGCACAGGAAGTGCACATCTCTATTTTGCCAGCTTTGTTTTCAGCAAAAATGCAAGCGTGCCTTTCTGTAAGAGGGCAGACAGCATTAAAGAAACAAAGGCTGAGTTTACCTTCGCTCTCTTGCTACCTTTATGAACCATGCGCCTCTTTAAGTTCGTAGGCATTAGATACTACTGGTTCTCGAGGAGGTGCAGACTTTTCCCGCGCAGTCACTGCCCGTAAACTCTGTTGCATTTGTTGTTCTTGCTCTAGGGAGAAAAATAATGTTAATTATTTTATTTGCCATTTCATTACAGCGACGCATGGGTTGAAAACAAAATTCAATCATCATTTGACGTCAAAGCGCGCAACGTTTGCTTTCAATCCCATCCTGAGCCTCAGCCATATTCGCCACAATATGTGCCCTGTGCATGTGAATAAATCGCAGATTCACACCCGTTGAGCATCGAAACGGGCCAACATGCACTTCACAGTTTCCCAGATAGCGCACGTCCCAGCCCCAACGGTGCCGCTGCCATTTTCGAACACTTAGCCTGCATAATCTCAAATCGCCGATGCAAGCGTTAAACACACTTGTCCACGACGTGGCATAGAAGAAACGGCGGCTGAAATCTCATGTGACACACTCCATGTTCCCGTGCGTTCGAAGTGCAGCTCCGCTGCTTTGCCACCCACTGGATTGCGGAGCCCGGATTGGTATCCTCCGCGACGACAGAGGTTGCTAGTCCTTACATAAATAGCTATGAACTTTCTTTAGAATTTGTATTAACATTATATTTACTCTAGCAGCCTTGTAGTAATTTTGACATTCTATCAACAATTGTTCACAGAAAGTTGGTAGAAAGGTACTTCCTTGTATGTACTCCTGTCAGTAGAAAGTTACTAGAAAATAATTTTTGCATTTTATGCACCTTTGTTAATACAAAGCTGGTAAACTGTCACTTCTTTTATGTACTCCTGTCAATAGACAGTTACTACGAATTCTTGTGGCAGTTTGACACATCGAGAGAAATAAATGAACAAACTGCATGGTGTTTAAGGGGATTACAACTATCTTGTTCGCATAATCATGACGACATTTTGTCTGATTCCATGGTAGAATCTGTTGCAACCAGTCAGCAATTTTCACTATATCGAGAAGCGACCAACATTATTCGTAGCACATGCATTTAGAATCAAATAAGTGTATGAGAAAACGTTTTTAAAACAGCGCGTAAGGGCGATAGCGGTCGTTCTAAAGTCAAGCCATCATCCTTAGAAATAGCGACAGCTGCTCGGGCGTGGATGTGGCCTGAGTATGAGCGCAGTTTGTTAAAGTTTGCTTTCGATCTTCAGACTTTTATATTCTGCACCTTCACTAGAGACAAGTGTTGCATACCTTAGCAAGTATCTTTCTTGACGTTCCCCATTAATCCTGTATTGATAAATACATATATCCGGGTGATAAATAGAGACAGGGACAATCATATGATCGTAAACAAGCACACAAAGTGTTCTCAAGATATTTGTTCTATAGTGACTTCTATGCAAACTACAATTTTCGGAAAAAAACGCCTTAAACTTCATGGTGGATGAACTGTATTGCGTTTCAACAGGAATGCGAAATAAGCCCCAAAGGAAACGGCGCAAAGACCGTTGCATACAAAATTCTGCGGGGGATGCCAAAGTGCCAGTAATAACAGAGGGTGAAATGCAAGCTGCAAAGAGTTTTGACGATGGAATTTCTGAAAATATGCGCACGCTTAAAAATTTCACAGCATGTGAGGATGATCAAAAGTGACGATGGCCCCGTGCATGCGCAGTTACCTAAAAGACAGAAGCGATGATGCATAAGAGGACAGCGCAAGAGCTAGGGCATTCACTGACGTCCGTAAACAGCAAACTGGAAGATAGCAAATAGAGCCTGCGACATGCGAAGAGGGAGCATCAAACAACATAAGAAAAAGCCAGAGAGCAAGAATACAAATTTATCCAGTAAAATAAACGTTTTTTTTTTTCATACAAAGGAAGAGCTGCAGCAAGAACTACTGAAACATACCCATGACGACATTTGGCTTTATATCGGCCTATCGTTGTATGTAATGCTTGAAATCACGTTAGCTTTCCTTAATCATTTGGTAGGAGAGGACATAACTCAAAACAAAGTTTCAAGCAGATTTCCTGTTCAGTACAGCCATACGCCGCGATTTAGCAAGAGGCGTGTAATAGTGTTTACGGAATTAACAACACGAGCGCTCACAACCTTCTGCCGCAGTGCACGACTCGCTTCTGACTCCTGATACAAAAACATAATAGTAAATGCATAAGGAGCACTGCAAGAAGTCGGATTTTAAAATTTCTTTTGGTGGGCGGGAGCGGGATCTCTTTGTATATTGTATATAATTTATATAGATAACGCAAGACATATTTGCATTTATTTTGAAAACATGTTCTTCAATTTTGCGGGGTTACGCCTTGTGACGAAAATGAAAATAAACAGAAGAAATATAGCGCTTCGACTACTTGCCTACTGAGGTGTAGCTAATCAGTGTATTTACGAAGGTCGCCAACAGTCCCCCAATGGAGAAGCCTGAAAAACCATCGTCTTCCTTGTGCCTTCCCGTTAGTTGTCATTGCGGAGGTAATTAAAGGGTCCAGTCTCGCTCATTAGTGAAATACCATTTGCAAGCCGTTTACCCAATTATCCTTTGAGTTTCAAAACAAAGGTCGGGGTCAATGTGTTCTCATCAACTATTTCTTTAATGTGAAGATGTTCGAATATCACTGTGAGGAAACTATGCGAAAAATAACAGGGAGCCGATATTCCACTTCATGCTGCGAGCGTCCACCAATTCGTGGTCACTCATTTTCCGACAAAGTTAGCGAGACAATTCTCCCACAAAACAATTATCTCCTCTCCCTCGGCATTCTAATCAGATCGAGGCCTTTTATTTGTTTTGCACACAACTCAGACGAGGAGCACACAGTGGACAGTGTCTATTGTTGCCAATAGGTGACAAACTGATCACTCAAACTTTAGCAGTTCTATACAAATTTTTATAGTCTTTTTTTTGTATTGGGTGCACTAAATGTTATAATGTGGAGGTAACAACTTCTTTACAAGCAATAACACGGCTTTCTCACTGAGTTCTTGAAGATAGGAGTACACACCATTGCCGCTGAGCTCTACGCACAAACATTAACATGAGCCAAAGCGTCAAGCGCTGCGCATCCTCGTGTAACACGTTTTATTCACCGTGAATTTGCTGCACAAACTGCCTAGCTCTTCTATCCTGGGCAAGTCTCATTCTTTTCTCAAACAGTTTCACCATATTCTCCGGCAGCAAATGTTTTTCGGATATTTAGTTTTCATTACGAACGTCCCCGTAGCAGTCGATGACCGCGGCGGTGGCTCAGTTGTTAGAGCGCTTGGCTATAGAGCTGGAGTTCCTGGATTGGATCCTGGCCGCGGCGGCAGCATTTCGATGGAGGCGAAACGCAAGAGGCGCCCGTGTGCCGTGCGATGTCAATGCACGTTAAAGATTTCCAGGTGGTCGAAATTATTTCGGTGACCTCCACTATGACACCCCTGTCTCTCTAGCTTTCTGTCATCTTTCACTCCCACCTTCCTTCCGTACCTTAAGGCGCGGTTCGGTCGTCCACCGACAATTGCTGCGCCATTTGCAATCCCAAAAGAAAATTTATCATTTTTTTTTAATTTACGAAATCAAAGATCCTGTACGGGCCGGGAAGTGCTATCAAGACTGCTTCAGAACCTGTTTCTCTTCCAAATAAAAATAATATCCCAAGCCGGTTGCATGAAAAAAAGCAAAATATCGCTTTGTTACAAAAAATAATGCAAAATAATTTCTCCAACTTTCATTAGCGTGCGAAGACGTTTTTTTTAAATCTATTGATAATTACCAACGAACCTTTAAGCTGAGATGAAAACTCATGCAGTGTTTCCTGTTAACATTGTCATTTACAATATGCAGCAGATAACGAACCCCACTCTTAAGAAGACATTTCAAATCGGTATTTAATGCACAGACAAAATTGGGACTGAAAAAATTCTGCGTAATTTATTGATGAAAACAAAATAAACTGAACAAAACGCCTCCACCAACACAATTTTTGACCTTTTTTGTCGCACGACCTGTATGTATTTAAGGAAGCATGCGGCGAACTAAATCGGCAATTTGTTAAACATTTTTCATTGTTCTATTCATACTTTTTCGTGAGCCTCGGATCTTCATCTGCCTCATAGCAAACGTTACAGCGAAAAATACAGAGCAAATCGAAAGAAAACGTTTTGTCAATGTGTAGTGTTGAAACGCTCCGAGCGAATCGCACTTCTCATGATTCTCGCGCATCATGGACTCCGGGACTTTCTGGCAAATGATGTCCAACATCCTACCATCGTTAGGCATAACCTTCAAGAGGAAAGGTCAGCGCCTCTAGTGGTGGCATAGTTGAATTTTTTTTGACAAAAATGAGAGCAAGGGAAGCCATAAACGAACTGGACAAAGGAATAAAGTAGAATGTTTTCCTCTTCTTTCTTTTTTCTGTGATACCTCTCTCTCATCTCTTCCACGTTTTGCAAAGAATGAGAGTAGAATTATTCGGTTTTTTGGTGCATGAATTTGGGACCTTCAGAAGTGGAAATATGCCATTTTTTTCGAATATTTGTAAATTAAAGTTTTTAAAAGGTATTCATTGAAGAAACATTGGAATTCGATACGCGTACTTCAGTTGACCTTTGAGTTTAATGAGCATTGGACATCTAAAATGTAATTAATAGGTTCATCAAACAGAATGGAAATTTAAACATGATGGTATTAAAAACTTCACCGATATCTAATTTACTTCCAAAACCAGTGGTAACTTCATTACTTTATGATTATATTTTCTCATCTACTACAAATGCCACTCTGAAATCTGCATAAAAGATAACATGTGCCAAATTATGTTACATTATTCTAAATTGCCAAAAACGTCTCCGTTGCCACATCCTTCATTAAGGAGGTATGTACCACTCGACGTTCGGCACCATTATATGCGAGGAATTTTAAAAAGCTATGATCATTATTTTGCTCGGTGTTGTGCCGATTCAGCAGCTTGAAATAAGTTTGAAGGATTTTGAAGCACGTGGGTGCCGCAATGAATATTGAATAAAATTATTTCATTTAAACACGATGAGATCTTAAGCATAATATTTCTCGAATTTTCAATACGAATGCAAATGCAATTGCTATACACGGGGAAAACAACATTCTACATTCTAAGTGAGCTTTGAACGCACCCATCCGGAGAACACACCCATAGCACTGTTTTAGTACCTTGATGCGAAGGAACATTTTCCCAGTTTTTCTGGTGTCAGTTGTCTACAGAAAAGGAACTGAAATTTTTTTAGTCTTTAACTCTGTACAAGGACCTGCGAAACGCCTGGAAATAGCTTGCAATCGCTAACAAATACATGCAAGTTGACCACACTAGCACCGAGCGCTGTTCGATAAGGCCCCCATCATCGTGGCCGTAACAAACAACGTCCTCAAGCTGGGTGCTGTCCATATTTATCTGCTCGTGCGAGTACATGGCAGCCAACGGCCTGAAGCCCTCTCATCCCGTGCTCCTCGCATCGCCTCATTGCCATGCGGACCGCCTGAAGTACTCTAAACTGGCTGACCAATCAGGCCTAATAAGGCAGCCTGAAATTTATCAGAGGGGTTCGTTTAACGCCTAATGATGAAATTCTGCCCCTCTCCTTTATTTGTGCGACTTTCACCAGTCACGTTGGAAACGCAAACTTCGAAGACTGTTCCTCTTCAAAAAAGTTACTCTAGAAATTTTCTTTGCACTGGCAGATCATTAAAAATTGTGCGGGAAAGTGGACTGAAAACTCCGAATTGCGCTGTAACTGCTGCGAAACAGGTGGCGATTTCGACGCGTGGAGCTGCGGCAATATAAATTATTGCTCCCGTGATGGCTATCTGACAAGGAAAAGGATCCTTCGTCTGAAGGCTAGAAAATACCCATGCACTTTATATTAATGAAATGAGATGTCACACTGAATTTGCAATATTATGGTTGGCATAGTGCATTTATTATCCTAGTTGAATGATGTCACATACAGCCTATCCTTTTACCGGCTTATTAGGAGCGGTACTGATCTCTGTGATACAAGTGCGAAAATTTTTATATATACGTGCTCTTAGTCAGCGCTCGATTTTTTATTGCATATACAACTCGGAAGGCGCTGCAGACACAGCCAAGTAGGCTTCCTATGTTGTTATCTCTACCCGTGCTTCTCAGGGCTTTCCAAGAAATATTTCCGAGAGGAGTCATCAGTAGGATGTTGTAACGGTGCTATTCCTTAAAAGAAAGCACTAAAGATTATCTAAAAAGCCTTTATAAGGAAAGGAATTTATAGACAGACAACTGCTTGAGTGTATCCTACTGTTGAAGTAAATCTTTATCTAGAGACCATCTTTTGATTCCTGGACCAGTTTTCTTATCAATCTAGATGCGGCCATATGGTATCTACCTGCTCTTTTTGGCATCACTGCTTGGTATCTCCAAGTAAGTACGACATTTTGCAGTTTTCATGAAAAGGGTCTATGCTAAAGACAAAATAAAAGGCACCTTGCTTGAGGCACTTGGGGATTCTTCGCTGTAACAAGTGAAGCGCTGAGGTTTTTCTAGGTCGGTAGCGCTGAGCACTTTGTTTACCGCGTCTTTTTAAATGGTTCACTTTGAAGGAGTGCGCAGAATACTCCATTCTGAGCAGTCCGAGCCGCTTCTGGATATGCAGTGCCATTGAGTATGTTGATAATATATTGTAATTCGCTTTCAGAATTGGTATTTTTTCAGCCGAAATATAGAGTATTTTAAGCTTCGCACAAAACCTGTGAGCACACAGCGATCGCTCAAGCATGACACCCGAAGCGACGTCGTCTTGACTCCCCGAACATTTACCAGTAGACAGAATAACCATGTTGTGATTAGAGGAAGACGCTGTTTTATACAGCATGAGATACGCCTGGTAAGTAGAACCGAAGTTAGGAACATCGCGGTCCAGACGAGCATGCGAATTTCCTTGGATACGGGCATAATCAGGACATCTGCCCTGATAGCCCTGTGCCTAGTAGGCCCGTGTTTTCAGTGATTATAGACAGCACTGCAGGACTTCTATCGCTGCGTTTGTTAGATCCAGAGCGATCATTTCGGTTACACACGCAGTCGCCCAGAGCATAATCAACCTATATAGGCTTCATTGATTATGAGAAGGCATTATTCTCAGTCGAAACCTCTTCACTCTTGAGGGCATTTTGGAATCTTGGTGTAGAAGAGCTTTATGTAAAAATAACGGAAGTTATCTATATAGGGTCACCAATAAAATTTCAAGAAGAAATGGTGTCTGGCATATATCTCGCGAATGCTATTCACCGTCAGTTCATTGGATGTATCAAGTGTCCTGGATTGGGAAAAGTTTGGGATCAAAGTGAAAGAAGAATATCTCAGTAATCTGCGACTCGCTGCTAACATTGCTTTGATAAGTCATTCAGGAGATGGACTGCAACAGATGTTCATTGAGCTATGCAGGCCGAGCTGAACGGTGGATGCAAAAATAACATGCAGAAAACCAAGATGTTGTTCACTGTACGAGGAAAGCAACAACAGTTTACAATTGGTAGCGAGGTGATGAAAACAGTAAAAGAATGCGTCTGTTTAGGCCAGAGAATGACGAGAGACCCGGATCCCCAGACTAAAATAACTTGAAGGACAAGAATTGGGCAGACAGCATTGCAGGTTATCTCATACCATGAATGGCAATTTACCAATATCCATCAAGAGGAAAGCATATCCCGCTGTTTCTTACCGGTACTTACCTACGGGGCAGAAACCTGCAGGGTAACCAAATTGGCACAACTTGAGGTATAGACAGCCCTACGGCTATGGAAAGAAAAATTATACGTGTAACGTTTAGCGACATAAAAAATGCAGAGTGGGCCCGAGATTAAACAGGGGTTAATGACATCGTAGTTGAAACATCGTAGTTTCACACATGTAGACATCGTAGTTGAAAAGGAATCAACTTGAGCAGGCCATGTAATGCGAACACAAAAAGAACTTGAAATCCTTGAGGGTAACAGACTGGATTCCAAGAGAAGAGAAAAGTAGCAAGGGGCTGCAGAATGTTAGGCGGGCGGAGGAGGTTAAGAAGTTTGCGGGGGTTAGGGCGGCAGCACGATAGGATTAGTATTAGTGGTGCGGTAGGGCCCCTTATCCGGCAGAGAGCGTAGTCAGGCGGATGATGATGATGATGATGATGATGATAAAGGCAGTGATTTCCACGCGTAACCGCTTTACTAACAAGAAAATGCCCTTGGAAGCGCCATATCGCACGCATGTAACAAACCACAAGATACTGCGGAAGACTTGAAGGGGCGCATGGAAGCGCAAAACTCGCAAGCATGCAGGTATTCGATATTCACCCGCTCGATCACATTGATGTGGCTCCCGTGCATTTCGGATCATCCTGGGACCGAAGCGGCGCACCAATTTCCCCGAGGATTCCTAGTCAAGGAGGTAGTGCGGTTGCCCGAGCTCATGCTGGCAGAGGAACGAGTGACACCCTACAAAAAAATGACAACCTAATACAAGAAATTGAGAAAAATAATTACCAGAACCCCACTGATCGCTAAGCAAAACACAAGTCAGTTGGCGGAAGCTCCAAACGGACACTTTATATAATGCGTACAATTACTCCAAATGGTTCCCAGCGCATGTCAGGCCCTTCTGTTGTCTCTGCGAACACCAAAGGCAGATACAACACACTTCTTGTACTCATGTAGCCTGTAAAAGTCTGCAGTTCTCTACCCAGCCGTAATCGCAGTGCGCGGCCTCACTGCTCAGCTCGGACCCGGAGGCTCCACTCCCGGTCACGATGCGGGCCGAAGAAGTCGCCGAATGAAAACCTTGGTCTGTCACGTGGCGTCCAGCCTAGAGGAGAAGGCCACCGCGGGAAGAGGAACAGAATTCCAACCCGCGCATAAAATTTCTTCTTGAATGAAGTTTACATTCTACTCCTCACAAGCATGCATCAAGTCCCACGAAATGGTGGAGATTTCAAATTTAAAAATAAATTACGTGTGTCATATATTCGCTCGATGCTGTCGCATTTTGCTGTGGTCCGCCTTCTCAGGGTCTCCAAATTTATGTTTGTTTTTCTGAAAGCGAATGAATGATGCCAGTGAAATAGACAAGAAAGAAATGAAATGCATGTGACATACCCATCCGAACCAAAACAATTAAATATTGTAACGTAGGAAGGTACGCTCTGGACCCTAAATTTGTAACTTTCCTTTTTGCTCTTTTAGGAATGCTATACGTAAGCAACATTTCACCACTGAAAATGAGCACATTTCCATTGCATTGCGTGATCAAAATCTCGACCATTCTGTTTATTAGTGCTCAGAAAGAAAGAAGTAAATCAAGCGCAGTAAACGGTTATAAGGAAGGTTTTTCGTTGTAGACAAATTTCGTTTGTTTTCTTTCAGGGGCGGATTTGGTCCAGAATTTCTGCCACGTCCCAGCATGCGATTTTGTCGAGCTTCGGTAAGCTGATGTTTTTTTTTTACTTTTTGTAAAATAGCGTACGCAAACATATTGCTGTGCGTCACGTCAAATCGATAAAAGTCTGAATATAAAAGCCGAGAAACATCATTTCAATAAAACAAGAAAAGACTTAATATACAACGCGCGGGTGCGATGCTTAATAAGAGTCTGCAAATTGGCAGACACGAGTAGCTTAATTTCGTAGCGAAAGCTGTTATAGCGTTCGTTTAGCCATGCAGCACTGCGATCTAACGTGGAATCTGCGGTGTTATGCATAAGGCGTTAATTTCCTTGAGGAATATTTTATTTGGCTCATATAGTCTATTTATTTCAGGCAATTTGATTTCATTCAGCATCAATCCAGGCGCCAAATGCCAAACTTGGAAGGTTGCGGCCACCCGTAATGGCTGGCTATCTAAAATGTAAAATCTCTTTCCACTTTTTGGGCTAGAGGAGCGATTTATTTCAAGGGTTTTTAAAGTCTCAAAGCGGCTGAATCTATGGGGGGCGCCGTAGTGTAGGACTATAGATAATCTCACTCACCTGACAATCTTTACCGTGCACTAGAATCGCACAGCCCACAGGCTTCTAGCATTTCGCCCCCGTCGAAATGGAGGTAGGGCCGAGATCAAACCCGCGTCTTTCGGGTCAGCAGCCTATCGCCGTAACCACTGAGCCACCGCCTGGCTAGCAAGTAAGAGAGAGAAGAGGGTTAGAGCTTAAACATAATGGTTAGAGCTCTTCGCTTCTTGCCGCGTTCTACTGAGACGCTGCATGTATAGAGGAATCTATCAGGAGTTCCGATGTGCCTGTTTAACCTGTTGAGATTGTACAAAAGTGGGCTTTTATAGTAGTAAATGTGAGGATGGCGTGTCTCAAAAGCGCAACATAAGACAGTGACCTCATACCCAAGTCGCAAAGGACCTCACGACCCAGATAAGGCGACATGCAAAGACTGGAATTGTGGTATCTTTGTTTTCCTGGCACCGTCTAAGCATTTCTCACGTACTACAAAGTCAATCCATTCGAGGCACAAAACACTCTCTGAAACGCCAGATGACATTTAGAGCCGTGTAAGAGGGCAAACAGTTTTTACGTGATGCCGACAGCTTGGCTTGAGCCCTGCATTGAGTTTCAGAGCGTGACACCTTACGTTACACCCGCCGGAAACATAAAAGAACTTCTCACTTCATAGGCACTCGTTCCAGTGCTCATTCGGGATTTTTTTGTTTCTTTTTTTAAATATTGCAAGTGGATTTATGAAACGTGTAACAATTGCGGGGCAGGAAAAACAAAACGTCTGTGTTTTCGCTTGCTATTCCCGACAAAAGATATTGAAAGAAACGTTATATGCTAATATAGGAGAAAGGGTCCCGTTAGGTCAAGCCGAAAAATTCCATTCAGAAACTTCCTGCAGCGGCTCAGACAGAAGTGATGACTGTACTGGTCTGTACATTTCATTTTAGAATGGTTTATGATTTATGGTTTATGGGGTTTAACGTCCCAAAGCGACTAAGGCTACGAGAGACGCCGTAGTGGAAGGCTCCGGAAATTTCGACCACCTGGGGTTCTTTAACGTGCACTGACATCGCACAGTATACAGGCCTCTAGAATTTCTTCTCGAAAGAAATTCTAGCCGCCGCGGCCGGGATCGAACCCGCGTCTTTTGGGTCAGCAGCCGAGCACCATAACTGCTGAGCCACCGCGGCGGCGTCATTTTAGAATGAATACCGCTCCTGGAATTATTTCAATTTCAGTTTTTTCGGCACGTCAACCACCCAACGTTGGCATTTAAGGCCAAGATAATTTATAGAGTACTTCGTTCGTCTAACTATAGGCATATCTTCATCCGGAAATGCCTTGCTGACAGAAAAAGACAGCGTTTTTATTGTATCTCTCTACATGCCTCGTACTAAGTTTGAATACCGGGTAGACACAAAGTTAACGTGCGACACAGTAGAAACGGCGCTGTTAGCAGCGCTAGGAGAAGCAGCGATATTTGCTATTGCTTGTGGGAAAGAACGGGTGCGTGCGCCAAACCTACAGTAAGGAAGATGAAGGTGATACAAAATTGCAACTTATAGGTTGATTTCCTAACTCCCTCAAAAGCCTTGGAGTTTTTCTTTTTTTCTCACGGAAATGCTCTTCGTTATTTAAATTTCAATTTTCTTCTCTCGTTTTTCATCGATATATTTTTTTCAAAATTCACGCTTGCCTCCTATATATTTTGTCGTAATCCTACGGAAATTTCCTCGTTTTACGCCACTACCCCTTGGTAATCCCCCCATGTCAGTACGTGCCATTATAAATAGGATGAAAAAGAAAAAGAAGAATCACTGACATCGTTCACCCTTCATCTCGTTTCACAACTGATCTGCGCGTCCATGTGCACGGGATGCTGCAGCCGTACACTTAAGCGGTCGATATGATTCAAGGGCTGAAAAAAAGGAGCATGTTCTGGAATGTGACCGAGGCCCGCATTCAAAGTTTCGTACTTTTAGAAACCGTCGCTTTCGGACATACTTGAATATTTGAAGCGCTGCAAGAGAATATTGCGGCTCGAATGCAGAGAAAATTGCCAAAGAAACCGGTTGGTAACGTCACAACAAAGCGTGCGCCCCCATAGTTGATGCTCAATTGAGATAAACGGCCATCATGGAGGCGCAATCTAGAGCGGAGCCTATCGCTTTGCAGAAAACTCGTCGGTGGTACTGCGGCTATGAGCCCGTCAACGGGCTATAAATTGATTGCAGGGCTTTCGGTTCCTCATATGTTGCTGTACTAATTTGCATGGACGATAACTGTCGCCTGCTTTTCCTTATCTTTCGCGAAATCCGGTAGCTCCTGGGCTTAAAAAGAACCTGTTGTGGCGTTAATGGTTCGTTTTTTGTACAACCCCACGACCTCATACACACACACACGCAAGCACAAACACACAGAGAAGCGCGCAC
Source organism: Amblyomma mixtum (assembly GCF_055824585.1). Lineage (NCBI taxonomy): Eukaryota > Metazoa > Arthropoda > Arachnida > Ixodida > Ixodidae > Amblyomma > Amblyomma mixtum. Next base: position 41,030,821 of record NC_143015.1, on the reverse strand, counting down.
GCACGCGCGCAAACACACGCAGGCGCACGCGCAGGCACACGCACACATACACACACACATACACGCACGCACACGCACGCAAGCGCACACACATACACATGCACGCACGCACGCACGTACGCACACACACGCATGCCCGCACACGCACGCACGCACGCACGCACACACACACACACATTTTATTTTTCCAGAAATTGGAAAGGGCTCCTGAGCTAAAAGCTAGAAGCTTGTCTAGGCCCAGGAGATCCAATACATGGCAATAGCGTGTGTTTACAAAAAATCGATAAATAAACATCGAGCCAAAAAGTTCAGAAATCAAATTGATCGTTACTATTGCCATAGCGTACACACAGCATTTAGCATACATGATGCATATCACAAAGAGAGATCTCCCACAAAGCAAAACAACAAAAAAAGAGTAATAACATCAATGTGCAAGACAACATGAAATATCGCTTCCAGAACAAAAACAGCTGTCGCAATCAGAGATTAGCAAAATAGGAATGCAGATGCTTGACACTCTATTCATGAAGAGAATAGTATTTGTTGAGCGCAACAGGAAGGTTATGGGTCAAAGACTGATATTAGTAGAAAGTGCAAAAGTGCGCGATCGCCCATTTTTCTGTATTTCTTGTGTTTATGTTTGAATTTCTAATGCACTGTTTTCAAGACCCCAACGAAGCTATAGTGCTTTTTAGTTCTGGGAAGGAGTGGCAGGCTGCCTCTAATAAACGAAAGTCGTAAAGGTTATCTATGGGAATAAAGTTAAGGGCATCAATAATGACATCAATAATAAGGGCATCAATAATGTTAAGTGCACAATCGCAGGAGTTATCGTTGTGTCTGCGTTTTAGTACCTTGAGCGATCTCACATAACGTGTAATCCCACCAAAATGCTTTTGTTTACTAAGTGCAAACGTTTATTCGCTACTCTAGAACTCTGTATTAGCTGTCAGAGCGTCCCTTATTATTATCGTGCGCACTGTCTGGCAGCATGAGCCAGCGCCAGATGCGCACTACAGGTCACCAGCGACGCGTTACTAAACTCACACTCGACGCGCTGGAGGTGGCTTTTGGGCGTCACTGATATACACACACACATGGTTTCGACACCGGGGTGCTTTAGTTCTGATTTGAGCTCACGAGTTATATCGCAAGTTAAGGTTTCAGGCGTCAGTGGGCATGCATACGCTTCGCGCCTTTGCGAACCTGTGAAAAACTTCAGCGGCGAAGTCTTCCAAAGTTTACATGTAGAGAAATACAGCAAGGCGTTTTTTTCAGCTCATTGAATTTGTTTATTTACTGCACAAAAATTGAATACTTCGTTCATGCACCTCCTGCATAAAAGGAGTAATAAATGTAAATTACCGTCTGCACAAAGGTTCAGTCATAGCAGCTACTTACGTTTAGCGATGTTGCAGACGACAGGACGTCACAGCGACTTCCCCCCGCCGCGGTGGCTGAGTGGTTACGGCGCTCGGCTGCTGACCCGAAAGACGCGGGTTCGATCCCGGCCACGGTGGCTGAATTTTGATGGACGTGAAATCCTACAGGCTCGTGTACTTTGCTATGTCAGTGCACGTTAAAGAAACCCACGTGGTCGAAATTTCCGGCGACCTTCACCTTAAGTTGCTTTGAGACGTTAAGTCCCCATAAACCAAACCAAACAGAGACTTGCCGGTTAAGTAAGGATGTCAGCGTGAGTTTTGCAGCGAATGAGTGCACGAAATGAATTTCTTCCGCTCCTTTTTCCTCTCGAGCTAATCTCCAAACGCCGTACTGTGCAAACAAACAAGATGTCTTATTAACCATCGGCGTCCGGTGACTCTAGCGGCTGCAACTGTGATATCTAAGCCATTGTGATATTCACACTGTGATATTCACACACGAGCTAGACTGTTGCGGCTTAAGTTCTTGTTCCTCCTCTTGAATAACGACACAAAACTTGATAAAACTAGATACCTGCTTACGCCTAATACACGTGTCACAAGAACAAAACATGAAAAACATCTATCTGAATATAGATACCACAGTGATGCATTCAAATTTTCATACTTCCCGCATGTAATCCGTGAGTGGAATATGTTGCCTTCTGAAATTGTAAGCCAGCTCACTCCTGAAGCATTCGTGTCGAAGGTAGCAAACCACTTTCAAAACGGTTAACATTGTCACCATGTGTCATTTACCATGTTTCTTTCTATGAGAGTGAAAAGTTCCTTCTCTGCAGTCTTTTACTGTGCACTTCTTCATGCATATGTGCATCCAATCCTGTTACGGCCTCAAAGAGAGGCCAACAGTATGTAATAAATAAATAAATAAATAAATAAATAAATAAATAAATAAATGTGTGGCTTCGTGTATTATTTTCTTTTTAAGCTCACCTACATTGTTCAAATCGTGGGAAATAGCATCTGAACTACAATTGTCGTTCACTACCGATGTCCACTGGATAAATGAAGCAACTTCTCATTGCCTCTTTACTCTGGCATCTCAAACTCAACTATAATTGTTGAATTTTTTTTCTCATGTTCCATTTCGGCAAAGAGCAATAGGGCTGGTGTACTACGTTTGGCTGCGGCAACTGGACGCTGTAACATACTAATGGCGCTCACAGTCTCAACAGAACTGGCATCATCTTTCGTCGGTTCTACCAGTCAGGTTTTCCCTGAATTGAGGAAACTCAGAAAACGCGCCCTGCTTTAACGCCAGTATGTAAAAGCGGTCGCTCGATAAGCATCATCAATGTTATGCGGCCAAATCGCGAAAATGCAGTCGAACATCTCTCTGCAGGAGGGTAAAAAAAAAGGGGGTATACAGGCGTTCTAAACACGTGTCTGAAGCCGATTCGAAGCGCGGAGGTTTGCAGCCTGCGGTGTATATCAACTTTCCAAAAATGTGCTCCAGGGGTGCTGCAAACCGTTTTGACGTGATAGCATTAAGGCTTCCGTTCTGCATATTACCCGGCCAGCGAAAAATGGGCAATGGTAGTGCGAACTGGCGTTTCACCTTGTGGTCAAACTGGGGCATAGGATTCTGCACGGTCTCGTGCAACCTGCTATGTTCGAAGAATGAGCCGGGAGAGGATGGCCCAGGTGGCTACTCTACCACAGGTACCAATGGTCGACATGATGCAAATGAAAATGCCTGCATAGATGCATATTTTTGTTATTTCACACTCTCAACAATGACAGCCAAAAAGTATGAAGACGTGCTCTTCACTTACAGCGAAAGAAAGATATCATCTTTAGTGTGTGTGTGTGCGTGCGTGCGTGTGTGTGTGTGTGTGTGTGTGTGTGCGCGCGTGTGTGCGTGTGCGTGTGCGTGTGCGTGTGCGTGTGTGTGTGTGTGTGTGTGTGTTGTGATAACCCAGTGTTAACGACTGTACTGAGATGGGAGTACTAATCAAGCTCTGTGTGATGTTAAGAACCGCCGTTTTATGCGAACAGGAACATCGTGAAGCTTGAAGAATCCTCGCTTTCTGTGAAAGAAAACGTTGTGTGGCGGAAAAAATGGTCATGTGATGTGGAAAAATAAATTGTTGGGCGTGTTGTGATAAGGAACAGATTATTGTGTGCACTAAAGAAGCATCGTGTAATGATGTAATGAGAAGTGAATTGTAGCGGGAGCCCACTGGGCATTCTAGCTATGGAGGGACCGTTACCTCTGCCGCGTCCTATTCTTACATACAAAGCTGAAGTGTGCCTTTAGAGCACCTGGTCTCACGTTCGATTTCTAGTTTTCTTTTCATTTAAAAGTCAAACCCTTCGAAACTGCACATTTCAAAGGCATCGAGAACGATGTCAAGAAAAACTGTTTCCTTTTTATGTACCCAATGTACGTAGCACAGCAGTGCAATGAAAGGAGTGTACATCAGCGCAGAAGAATTTGATGTGAAAGCATAGTACGGCCTTCGCAAGAAAAGTTCTTAGTCGCGTAAGAAAAATAGATAATCTTTACGTCTGATGGCCCGTAAAGATTATCAATTTTTCTTACGCGACGCACTCCGGCTCTGGCGAACTTTTCTTTCCTACTTCAAGGAAGATGAAGGGCCAGGCCATCACTTCGCGGAGCCGACCTCGGGACGACACTACCTCGAGGAAGAAGTGGACACCGGTCCCCAACCCGCACTCCGACCTTCACCCCCACCCCCATCCTCACCCCCACCCTTAACCACTCCCCCACCCCAACCTCCATGAAGCACCTTAGTTCTGCCGCAAGGTATCGGCCTACTAAATGCAGAAATAAAGACGTTTAAAAAAAAAATCTTTATGCAGGCAGTGTTTCAAAAGTATTGGATAAATAGTTTGTTATATTTTCAGAAAAATCTGTCACGCATTTCAGTTATAACAATTGCTCTCTTCACAACTTTCTAGTGTCACCCTGGACAGTGGAAATTGCCATGCGCTCAAGGATGTATATGCCGCAGGAGGAAGATGGAACGGAACCACTTGTTCTGCGTGCATAGAGATTCCTCCATCCCGTCCTACATTGAATAGCTTGGACAGGCTCCCCGCGCGAGCTACGCTGAAGCTGCAGCTCCTGCATTTTGTCTATATAAAGGAGAAAAGAAAGTAGGGTCGTTGTACATTGCACTTTATTTACGAGAGGACATAGTAGCGCTAAAAACCACAAGGACGACAGGGTAGAGAAAGACAACACAGGCGCTAGACATCAACTGACTTTATTCTCGAGAACAACAACGAATTTATAGGCGACAACAAGGAACATAAAAAATCAACAATTGAATTGCTTGCGTGATGGCACTTCCCAAAACAGCAACCTCAAATCTTTAGTGCACAGATAAACATTTTAGCGCTACTACTATGTCATCTCAATCCAAACACCAAGTAGCCCAGCTTTCTGCCTTAAATGACTTTATTTACATACGGGAACTTTCGAATTCTGAGCAGCTGAACTTGACGAAAAAAAGTTAGCACTTAGGAGGGATTAAAGGTTGCCATCAGAACCTGAGGCAGATGGGTCATACTGTGTTAAAGTAAGCATGGCCTGATATCATTGCTTCAAAAATTTGTCATATGGACCAATCACAAAATGACAGAACAATTAGAAAATAAGTAATCATAAAGACATAAAAAAATTTTTGGCAATACCGGTGGGCGAATCTCTTCAGCCATGGATGATAATCGAAGTCCCATCTCCTTTGCTGTGGTCCATGAAAATTTTGTGCAATCGCCAAATATGTTGGCACAAAGAAATGGACCCGGTTTTCAAGAAATGGTGTAGTTTTCTTCGATAAACATTTGTATATGACAAAAGAGCACATACGTCGTTTTCGCGCGCACTTTCCTAATATTGGAAGTTCGAAGTTCGAATCACTACTGGAAAAAAAAAATTGGAACCCGAGTCGCGAGATTTTGGAATTGCGTTTGAAATGTCTAAACTTTGTGGAGTGACAGCATCGTCAGAAAGAGCGTTCCTGATATCCTGAAAACTCGCAGGGCTATAATTAACAGCTAGCTAGAAACTTTTAACTAGAATAAGGTTCTGTTGAGACGCGGGTCCTCAGTTCTCGTCGGGACGCGGGTCCGCTGTCACTGAGCGGCAGGAGCAATGACGAGACGGGGAATTTATTAGGAGCAGCATGAAAAATATAGATATATATTCACATATTTACAAGCAGCACCGAAAAGCACGCTACATGACGAGATGTATCACAACAGGGAAAAGACAAGAACAAAGGCGACGGGAGCCCTTTAAATAAAGTAGGCACAGACTCCCGCCCCTTTTCGTTCAATCAGGAGCGTCCTGGTGGCTGATTGGCCTGGCAGGCTTGAGCGCCATCCTTGGTAGCATCCCGGTAGCTGACCGGCCGAACGCGCAACACTCTCCACGTAGACGCCGCGCAGGCTCGGAGAGACGCAGGCCTGAACGCCATCCTTGGGAGCGTCCGGGTGTTAAAAACTTGCGTTCATAACAGCGCCAAACTCAAAGAGTTAAATGTTAACTATTAGAATTTAATTCACCATCTTACTAGTTAAAGCGATTCAAGGTTTTTTAGTGTCTGCCAAAAGGCCTGTTCTTTTTTTAATTTGTGTCCATTTTACTGGAGAGAACTTGTACAATAGTTGTCTCTTACCGGCAGAGGACTCACTTACGAGGCAAAAACTTGGAAGCTAACGAGAAAGGTTCAGCATAAATTCAGGATAACGCAGCGAGCTATAAAAAGAAAAAATATAGGAGGAATGTTAAGGGAGAGAAAGAGAGCAGAGGGATCAGTGAACAAACACGAATTAATGGCATCCCAGAGGCGAAGTTAAGAGGTGGGAATGACAGGTCATCTAATGCGAAGGTTGGATATTCGATGGCCGTTTAGGCTTATGGAGTCGGTTTCAAGAGAAGGCAAAAGTAGGAAGGAGTGAGAGAAAGTTTGAGGGGCGGATGAGTTTAGAAATTAGAGATAAGAAAGGTTCAATTGGAGGGATATGGGAGAGGCGGGTGTAGTCAGGCTGTTAATGATGATGAAACCAAGTACACTTTGAGCACAGTTCCTTCCGCGCATCGACCGCAATTTAACATGCGCCATACCTTGCTGAGCAGGTGGGCTGCGCTGGTAAGTCGCGCTGGTTGACATGCGGTGAAAAAACCTGGTATGTCTTCACAACAGTCTATGTTTGGCCTGAAACATAATTTTTTTACCAAATGCTAGTTGAACAAGCTCAGTGTGTGACAATGAAATAAGCCCAAAACTGTGGTAAACGCCAAAGCTGAAGACTGAGAAAACATATTCGTTTATCTGATCATCGTCTTTTATCTTTTTTTCCTAGTTCCGTCGTATGTATTTTCCAACCTTTAATTTTTCGCGTAAAAAATATATGTTCTGCAGCCATAATATATATCCACGTCGCCTCAGGTTCATTTTTTGAAAAAGTTCTATGATGCAATAAACTCAGACAGTTTATTATACAAATATCACAGACTTATCATACAAATCATAGAAAATTGTTATTCAGATGGCATACATTTCTGTAAAACCATACAGTCATCATAGAGATGTCATAGAAAATCATACTAATTGTATGATATATCATACATATTGTATGATATTCTATGATGAATGATCTATGGGGTTATTGCATCATAACTTTTTTTCTGCAGTTGGAAACTGCACACCATTCAGAGATACAGCTGGCTCGGCGTAATAAGTCGCCATGTTTTGAATGCATGGGCTCCAAAGCAAGCTGCCACTATTCAACTACCTTGGTAGTACGGGTACTCTCGTTTTGCTTCTTTTAGTCGTAAATAACTCGCCGAATTAGGCTGCGGCTTAGGATATTCGGCTAGAGCCGTGATTTGTTGCATATTTAATTGGTGGCAGTGGCTGCTTTCCGCTTCCGCATCGTACGCTGTCAGTGCCAGGCGTCCGATCTAGCAACAGGGTAGTCCTTGACGCCGGCCGATGGTCCGTCCTCTTCGCTTTGTGGCAACATTTGCATAAGAAAATTAAAATAGGTGCTTGTTATGACATACATGACGGAAGCCAACAGTCATCGAGACCAAGAAGCATAGGGAATGTTTTTTTTTTATTTTGAATTGGTGGTTTTCGTCACTGGGAGTTTATAAAAGCGTTAGAAAAAAAAAATTACATGCCGCCGGTGGGATTCCTTCCCACGACGTCCTAATTTCGCGTCCTCTGAATACTTTAACGAGGCCCTCGTATCTCGCAGTCTGAATGCCATATTCAGAATATCAGGGTTCGTGCACAGCTTCAGCCCTCACCTTTGATCACGTTCCTACCGGGGCTTGGACTCGCGGTGGTACAGGACGTACTAGGTCCGCCGCTATGGACAAGGATGAAGCTGGTGAACACTCTCAAGGTTCGGTTACACTATACATAAATACCCCCAAAGCAGAAGACTGCGCAGCTGTTGGCGTAGCTTAGTTGGTAGAGCACCGGTCCGAAATAAGGAAGTGTCGTGGGCTCAGATCCCACCGGTGGCTTTTGGTTGTTTTTTAGTCAGCTTTTATTAAACTCCCATTGATGAGAAGTACAAATTAAAAAAAAAAGAGACATCCATTTTGCTTCCTGGTTTAGGTGACTGCTGATATGTGTCGTGGATCCTCTAAATGGGTGTTCATGTCACTTGGAGACCTCAAAGAAGAACATCGTGACCGACAAATGGATGGCCCGTCTTTCAAGCACAAAATATGAATACTCGATACTACAGCAACCTGCTCTTAAACCTATTGACATCCCAATAATTACCACTCTTTCTCCGCTCTCAGATAACCCCCGAATCGCCCCCATTCCAAAAAACTTTGCAGCTGATACCAACCAATGTAGACGTTCTGCTCACGTTACCAGTGATATCCATGCTATTGATACGATTATAAATTTTAAAAAAGCAGTCACAAAAAGAGTGTTCTCTGCTCAACCACTGCAGAGAGAAAGAATTCGCTTTTTTAGGTCGGTCACGGTCGATGTGATATCGTGTGTCTCCTTTGTACTGCGATTTGTGATGCTCCTGTTGCGCATGCTCTGCTGGCCTTGCTGGGACTTTGCATTTTCTAATAAATTTCAGAAAAAAAAGAAACAGTCGTTGTGGCGTGAGCACTGATTCTCTACTCCCTTGTCTTTTGTGACTGTTTTTCTTTAATTTACAGTGTACCAACTGGCCCGTATTTCAACCCTTCTGGATTCGATTATCGTATATAAAGACACACCACGAACTTGCGTTGGAGCAGCTGCTTATTCATTTGCGACTGGCAACCAAGTAGCGACCCACACCCATGGACCTTAGTCTGATCCCCTCCGGCAGCCACACCCGAGACTCTACCGAAAATCAATAGTATTCAGAACGTCTTTCTACCGCTCGCTAACCCTTCAGGATAAAGTATACGGACCGATTCCATGGAGGCTACACAAGAAATTCACACGGGTCCGATATCTACAGGCATGACCTGCAAGCAGGCCTCACCAAACTACGTCCACACACTGTAACACTGAGGTGGATTACTGGCCATGCTGGATTCCCAGGCAATGAGGATCTTTAGAAGAGCGAGATGGCGGGCTAGTTGTTTCATTTGGAAGGTGATGGAACAGCGCAAAGAATGAGACACAAGGAACGAAACAATGAAAGGCACACACCGGCGCTGACTACCAACTGAATTTTTATTCCGAAGTACAGAGAACATATAGCGAAGAGAAAAAGGGCCGGTACGTTGATAAGAGGGTTGATCGGTCATCAGAATTCCGAGGATAGCCACGTATGTCGGTAAAACATATACTCGGGAAGAAGTGGCGGGGAAAGGTGATAGAGGGGCATGGGGTGTAGAAGGCCGTCGCGCGAATAATAAACACTAATGCAAGGTGTAGTAACAGATGCCCAAAGATGATAAAACCTTTAAAAAAACGAAAACAGCGAGGCGTAAATGGCTTTAAAGCAAAAAAAAAAACATTAAAACTGAAACAGAGAATGCCGTCAACATCACCAAGGTAAAAAGTCATGCGCTGCACCGACGGAAGACCGCCAAACTGATACCTTAAATTCTACAAGTCTCTTAACAGGAAAAGTATTCTTATATGCAAATACACAGAAACCAGGCTACTCGTTTAGGATCATTGTTTTGGAGCAAGAAGCCTTGCTGAAGGTACTCGCCACCTTTATTAACGACAAAATATAAATTTTAATGAATGATTAGCCCTTTGCGGTTTACGGTTCAGAGAAAATTATTACGTTTTTAAGCCTGCATCGGCATAATCACCTTAAAGGATCCTCCAATGACATCAAAGATTTGTATTTATTACTTTTTGCCATGCCAGGATTTAAGAAGTTGTACTGAGGATGCTATCTACAACCATGGTGCTATTAGTTTACAAAACCAAATTGACCTGTCCACCACTGATTTTAAGCGAAATCTGGAATGTTTTTTTTTTAAATTGCCTTTTTGTAATAAGGGAGTAATTACTCATTGGCATCCACCCGAGCGCAGTCATACGGCTACAAAGGAAAGCTATACAGCTTTCTCAGAAACTTCGTAGTTAAAGAAAAATTCGTCCTGGTCCGGGGTTCGAACCCAGGACCACCGCTACACCGGAGCAGTCGCTCTACCAATTGAGCTAACCAGGACGGCAAGCTTATGGTAGGACGAGAGCGAATTGATCAATAACTCGAAGTGGGAACTGTGTTGGTCAAATGTTTAGGGGAATCCCCCAAGGTGGAGTAGATTTGTAATAAGGGAGTAATTACTCATTGGCATCCACCCGAGCGCAGTCATACGGCTACAAAGGAAAGCTATACAGCTTTCTCAGAAACTTCGTGGTTAAAGAAAAATCCGTCCTGGTCCGGGGTTCGAACCCAGGACCACCGCTACACCGGAGCAGTCGCTCTACCAATTGAGCTAACCAGGACGGCAAGCTTATGGTAGGACGAGAGCGAATTGATCAATAACTCGAAGTGGGAACTGTGTTGGTCAAATGTTTAGGGGAATCCCCCAAGGTGGAGTAGATTTGTAATAAGGGAGTAATTACTCATTGGCATCCACCCGAGCGCAGTCATACGGCTACAAAGGAAAGCTATACAGCTTTCTCAGAAACTTCGTGGTTAAAGAAAAATCCGTCCTGGTCCGGGGTTCGAACCCAGGACCACCGCTACACCGGAGCAGTCGCTCTACCAATTGAGCTAACCAGGACGGCAAGCTTATGGTAGGACGAGAGCGAATTGATCAATAACTCGAAGTGGGAACTGTGTTGGTCAAATGTTTAGGGGGATCCCCCAAGGTGGAGTAGATTTGTAATAAGGGAGTAATTACTCATTGGCATCCACCCGAGCGCACCCATACGGCTACAAAGGAAAGCTATACAGCTTTCTCAGAAACTTCGTGGTTAAAGAAAAATCCGTCCTGGTCCGGGGTTCGAACCCAGGACCACCGCTACACCGGAGCAGTCGCTCTACCAATTGAGCTAACCAGGACGGCAAGCTTATGGTAGGACGAGAGCGAATTGATCAATAACTCGAAGTGGGAACTGTGTTGCGCTCGGGTGGATGCCAATGAGTAATTACTCCCTTATTACAAATCTACTCCACCTTGGGGGATTCCCCTAAACATTTGACTAAATTGCCTTTTTCTTGTGGAACAGACAAACGTAAATCCAAAAGAAAGTTGTGCGCATTGGCTCACGTCCAGGGCCTCTCCTCAGCGAACTGTTTCTCGCCTATTGTAATAGATTGCTTCACAAAATAATCAGGAGTACCGGTGTTGTGTAACTCTTTCGATTTGTAGACGACTATTTCGTTCTTTTAAAATGCAGCAGCGAATACACCAGAATTGTAGCGACCGAAGCGCAGTCCATGTTTGGCTATTGCTTGCATCCGCTAGCATTAACATCTGAATTCTCGGAAGGTAATATCATGCGGGTCCTTGACTTGCGCATGCATTTTTCCGCTGCGCACGCCTGCTGGTCCTATGAACCCAGAGGCAAAAAACCACAACTTTCATGTGGGTGCGTCACTCGAATTTAGTAAGGCGAGGAATTGTCAGCCTGTGCTATCGTAAGGCCCTTAAAAAATTCTTTGAACATCGGCTTCAGGACAGTATTCGTAAGCTAGTAGAGCGGCTCCTTGCAGCGGGTAGTCCTTCACCACTCCTGGTATCAGTGGCCAACAGCATAAATCATCAAGTTCACCTGCTCCCAATGAGAGCTGCAGAAAAAGAGTTGTCGTTTTGCTACACTTTCAGGAAAGTTGGCAAGCGAGCAGGCATTGATGTGCTTTTTTTCCGTGCCTCTTAAGCTCGCCTCACTCTGCAGGAAAGTCAACAAGCAACAAATTTACTGTGGGTAAACGCACAGCAATCGTTAAGTTCATACTTCTTCCAGTGTGGTCTATTCATTGCCTTCGTGCAGCAGGAAGCAATACATTAGTCAAACAGGAAATATTAGGCTGTAAGAACACGGCAATAATGTTGGTAACATTGTCCTCTCCGGGAACCTGGTCAATCATCGAAAAAACGTGAATGTAAAACTTGCTTCTGCGTCGGTTCATCGTTCCACAGGGTGCCCCTCGTGAACTCCTCAGCGACAGAGGCCGCGTCTTCCTAACTGACGTCATCAGAGCTCTTCTCCGTGAGTGCAACGTCATCCATCGGACTTGCACCGCTTACCACCCTCAGACAAACGGCATCACTGAACGCTTTAACCGAACTCTGGGGGACATGCTGGCTATGTACCCCCTTTGTCAAAAGTAACCGAGCAGCAGGTTTTTGCTTGTCAATCATATAACGGAGCCTTTATGGCACCCCTTAGGACCGAAAGGTGTCAGAACTTGCGGACAAGGGCTTACCTTACACTATATAGATTCATAGCTTAAGGGCTGCCATAAGTGCTTCGCTATGCGGCTAAGAAACAAACCACTTGTGCCAGGTCACTTTTGACAAAGGGGGTGCGTGTGTTCGAACCACACGAACTGGGACCTGATTCTCCCGTATATTACGTGTACGTACTATACTGCTACGCAGTCAACAACAAGATTTTCACCTTTCTTCCTCCTCTATGGCCGACATCCCTCAGTTCCCATTGATACTGTTCTCCCCTACCACACTGACACTTCTGAGTGCACCACCATTTCCGAAGCCGTCAGGCACAGCGAAGGTTGCCGTCAGCTACCCAGTCCCTTCAAAACACCCACCACGCTGAAGATCAACCTCCCCAGCATTTCTCGCCCGGCTCTCTTATCTGGCTGTGGATACCTCCCCGTACTCCGGGCCTCTCCAGGAAACTGCTCGCTAGATATCAATAGCCCTATCGCATCTTGAAGCAAACATCTCCAGTCAACTGTATCGTTGAGCCCCTCACGTCGTCACCCGATCTCAGAGCCGCGGCCGTGATACTGTTCATATGCACTGCCTCAAGACATACTAGGACCCCGCTGTCTTATCCGCCCCTTAAGTCGCCAGGATGGCTCCTTTTCTGTACGGGGGCCAATGTAAGGAATACGACGGGCATACGTGCGAGCCGCATGGCCACCACCTGGTGCACTCTCCTTGCTGGACTAGCTGACCTCGGACTGCTATTGGATCTGCTCCCGTTAAGAAGCTTCTCCGAATAAGCCCTACCTTACATTATATTTATTGTGAAAACATGTTCTCCAAGGTGTCCGGATCGCGCCATGCCACGAAAACAAAAGTAGCAGAAAAGAAGGCACACAGCGCTTCGGTTACATGCCTGCACCGGCGCAGCTAATTTGTGTATTTGCGAAGGAAGCCAGCAGTCACCCAACCGAGAGCACTGTAAAACATCATCTACATTGTGCCTCCTGGTATGGTGCCTTTGTGGAGGTGTTTAAATGGTCCAGTGAATCTCATTAGCGACATACGATTTGCACGCCGTTTAATCATTTCTCACTGTGAAGGAGCTGTCCGAAAAATAAGCGAAAGCCACTCCATGCCAGTGTCCAACAATCCGTTGTCTTTCATTTTATGACAACGTTAGCGGGTAAATTCTACCTCAGATATATTGTCTACTTTCTCTCGGCATTCCAATCGGTTTGAGGACATTCATTTGTTTTGCACTCGACTCAGACGAGTGGCATACAGCGAACACCGTGCCAGTTATAGGCGACCAACTGTTCTCTCAAATTTTAGCAGTGGTGTAAAAATTTTGATAGTGTTTTGTGCTAGGTACACTAGATGACCTAATCCCGATGCAACGCTTTTCTCCTTTGATATGTGTTTACAAGTGCTAACACGGCTTTCTCACTTAGTTGTATAAGATAGGAGCACACAGGATTTCCGCTGACCTCTAGGCAAGAACACTAAAAGGAGCCGAAACGACATGTCCTGCGCAAGCTCTTTCAAGAAACACCAAACACGATTTTATTTACTGTGAACTCGGGGCAAAACCTGCCTAGCGCACTTATCCTAGGCAATGAGTAATTGCTCCCATATTAGAAATATACTCCACCTTGGGGGATTCTCCTAAAACATTTGCTCCATTCTAGGCAAGTTTCATTCTTTTCTCCAATAGTTTTACCATATGCTTCGGCAGAAAATGCTTTTCGGTTACTCAGTTTTCATTTCTTGCGTCCTTGTAAGAGTCGATGACCGCCGCGGTGGCTCAGTTGTTAGAGCGCTCGGCTACTGAGCCGGAGTTCCGGAATTCGACCCCGGTAGCGGTGTCCGCGTTCGATGCAGGCGTGATGGAAAGGCGCCCGTGAGCTGTGCGATGTCAGTGCACGTTAAAGATCCCCAGGCGATCTACCTTATTCCGGAGACCGGAGACCTCCACTACGGCACCTCTTTCTTTCTTTCTTCTTTCGCTCCTGCCTTCCTTCCTTACCTTATGGCACGGTTCGGATGTCCGCCGAAAATTGAGGCAATTACGGCGCCATTTCCTTTCCTCAAAAACCAATTTTAATTTTTTTTTTCAAATTCATGAGATGAAAGCGCTACTACTGGGCGGGAAGTGCGAGCAAGACTTCTTCAAAGCCTATACTTCTATTTCGAAATGAAAAGATGAATATTCCAAGGTTGTTACATTCTAAAAAATCATAATACCGCTTTGTCACAAAAGAATAAATGAAAAAAATTGCTCCAGTTTTCTTGATCGTCAGCAGATGGTTTTAAAATTCTACTTTTATTTATGAACGGAACTTAAGCTCAGATGAAAATTGATGCTGTATTTCCTGTTCACTGTGTCATATGCAATATGCAGTAGCAAGCGAATGTCACTTTTAAGAAGGGAGTTCAACTGGCGTTTAAGCCGCGGACAAAACGAGGCTCAAGAAATTCTGCGTAATTAATGATGAAAATAAAATAAACCTTATATAAAGCCTCTGCAGACGCAACTTTTGACCTTTTTTTTTCGCACGATCTGTGTGTCGTTAGGCGAACATGCGGCGAAATAAAAGGGCAATTTGGTGAACATTTTTCCTGTTTCAAATGATACATTTTCGTGAGTCTTTCGGATCTTCATCTGCCTCGTGGCAAAGTTTACAGCGAACAATATAGTGAAAGACGAAAGAAAACGTTTTCTTAATGTGTACCGTAGAACCGCTCTGAGGGAATTGCACTTCTCATGGTCCTGGCGCATCGTGGGTTCTGCGACTTTGTTGCAAACGAACTCCAACGTCTTAGCATCGTTAAGTCTCGCCGCGAAGATGAGAGATCAGAGCATAGTTGAATTTTTTTTAACGAAAAGGGGAACCAAGCGGGGCCATAAGCGAACTGCACAAAGGAATAAATTTGAAGGTTTTTTTCACACGTTTCTTTTTTGTGTGATTGCTTTCTGTCTCGTCTCTTCCGCATTTCTTAAAGAATGACAGTATAATTGTTGTTTTTGCGCATAAAAGTTTTACCTTCAGAAGTTGAACAATTTTGTGGTTTATTCGAATGCTTGCGGATTATAGTTTTTTAAAGTTGCGTTTAGAAAGATTGGATTATTGATGTGCATCCTTACCGAAAATTTACTTCAACGAGTATTTGGCAGCTAAATTGCAACTCATAGGTTCATGAAACAGAGCAGAAACTTTTAGACATGATCAGATTACAACTTTACAAATTTTTCATTTAATTCCAGAATTGTGGCTAACTTGACTAGTTTATAATTGTATTTACGCAGCGACGACTGATTCAAGCGTAAAGGAGAATGCCTCACTGAAATATGCATGAAAGATCAAATATTGGTGCCAAATTGAGTTAAATTAATCTAAATCACCAAAAGAGTTTCAATTGCCGCGGCTTTTATTAAGGAGGTACGTTCCACTGGGCGTTCAACACCACTCTCTGCGAGGAGTTCTGAAAAACTAGGTTCGTTCTTTTACTCGGTGTTGTACTGATTCCGCCTCTAGAAACGTATTTAGAGGATTTGGAAGCACGTAGATGCCGCTATGAATATTGAATAAATTATTTAATTTCAACACGATGAAATATTAAGCATAAATTTCTCGAATTTTCTATACCAACGAAAATGCATTTCCTAGCCCTTAGCGGGAAAACGATGTCCCAAAAATGCATTTCGAAGGTACTGTATTAATTCCATATTTATTTCATATTTTTTTGTCCCTATGCTTAAATTGGAATACGAATGCATTCTAAGTATGCTAGGAATAATATTTTCAACGTTCTAAAAATTATACCAAAATACACTTTCACCCCATTAGTACATCTATAATGAATTAAAAAATATACTAAAATATACATTAAATACATAATACTACATTAAAAATAGACTAAAAATATACATTTCATACATTGAAAATATAGCTAATCACTCTGGTTTAAAAAACGCCTACTAGGTGGATTCAACGGATGAGACGGTTTAGTGAACTCGACAGCAGAACTAATGACTGACCCGGTTATAAGCGATAAGCATAAGGAGTCCATCCCTGAGAATACGCGTAGTTGCCAGCAGTGAAGAGGTCTATGACATTGCACGGTCACGTAATAGAATTGGAACGGGAAAGATGTCGCCACACAACAAATGCCGACAGAAAGTGACGACGGCAAAGAGGAAGTGCTCCGACAAGTTCCATATTTAGCTTTCCTCATATATACCCACCTAGAGAAGAGGTAATGTCTTGGCCGGTGGGGTGTTTTTTGCACAAAGACTCTGCGTACCAAAAAATGTTACGCAAGTGTCGTATTGATCGCGTTCGAATATGCAGGTGATCTGAAACCGAACTGCTAGTCGTAACTTGTGTCAGGCATAGGTCAGAAGTCGAACTGTCAACCAAAAAATACATGGGCGTCTAAGGGACCCGGTCGGCCTTGCCTGTAGGCATACTCTCCGCTGGCATGTTCGGGCCCAGAGGTACCCACGGCACCTTTTCCGGTATAATGCTATCATGCTTTCCACACGTAATCCAAATAAGTGGTGATTGCCTTCCTGCTAGAAGTTACCATAAAGTAAAGGATCACAGGAAAGGGAGAGTTATTTTCACTCTTCTCGAAACGTCATTTCGAGCACTAGACTGTCCCACGGTAGCTTGAAGTGTGCTGCAAATTTGCTTACGCGGACTGCCAATTTGTTAGAATTTAAATATAGCCTGGACGAATTAATTGCCTATTTACGAAAGCCCACTTTAAATACATTGCCAAGAATCTTATACGATTTCCAGAAATTTGATTTTGAGCATTAAATTGTTCAACGGCTTTTTGAAGTCTGCTGCAAATACTCTTACGCGGACTGCCCATTTGTTCGAGTTTAAGTATACTATGGACGAATTAATTTCGTATTTACGAAAGTACACTTCAAATACATTGCCAAAATGAAAATTCCATTTCGCGACGCATTATTTCGAGCCCTAGACTGTCTACAGCAGCTAAAAGTGTGCTGAAAATACGTTTAAAAGGCATGTCCGTTTGTTGGAATTGAAGTATGCTTCGCATGAATGAATTTCATATTTACGAAAGTACATTTTTAATACATTGGCAGCATGCTAAAACCGCATGCATAATTTTTCGCGTATTTGAAACGTGCCCGAAGAATGCAATAAGTGAGGTATTTATGGCAAATTTTAAGAATATATTCCGAATAGCAAGCATGAAACTTCAGGAACCTATTTCCTGCATATTTCTAGTGCATTCATGAATGCAAAATATGTTTCAAATAGAATATAAATATCCCACTGCATATTCTAAATGTATTAGTTTTCTCTAACGGAGACCCGGGGAAAACATCATTCTACCAGAGTGGGCCTTGAACGCACCCACCGTAAGAATACAGCCAGAGCTCTGTTTGAGCTTGCTGCTGGGCACGAGCGTTTTCCAGTTTATTTTGCTGTTGTTGTTCTTGTGAGTTCTCTGCACAAGAGTAAGTGAAATGTTTTTACAATTTTTAAAGCTGCTTAAGGGACTGCGAAACCCAGAGAGACGGCTTGCAATCGGTAGCAAATGCAAGCAAGGCAATTACACCAGCACAAAGCGCTGGTGTATAAGGCCTCATGAATATGGATGTAGCAATGCCCTCAATTTGGGTACTGCCCGCATTTTTCTGTTCGCACGGTACTCAGCCAGGCAATGCCCCGTAGCCCTCTCATATCATGCTCCTCGCATCGCCCCATTGCCAGGGGGGTTGACTGGAGTACACTCAACTGCCTGATCTATTAGGCCTGGTCGGGTAGGGTGAAAGTTTGCGGAACGCTTAATTTGACGCCTAATAAAGAAATTCTTTCCATCTTCCTTCTTTGCAAGACTTTCATCAGACACGTTGAAAACCTTAATTTGAAAGACATGATTGTTCTTCAATAAATTACTCTTGAAATTTTCTTCTCACCGGCAGATCATTAAACATCATGCGGGAAAGTGAACTGGGAACTCCGAATTACAGTGTAACGGCTTCAAAACAGGTGGCGATTTCGACACGTGAAGCTGCGGAAATATAAATTATTGTTTTCCTGAGGGCTGTCTCACTAGCAAAAGGATCCTTTTTCTGAAGGCTAGAAAATGCCCATGCAATTTATATCATTCAAATGAGATGCCACACCGAAGATGAAATATTATGGTTGGCATAGTGCATTAATTAACATAGATGAATGATATCACGCGCAGCCTGTCCTTTTACTGACTGGTTGCGAGCGGTATCGATCTTTGTGAGAAAAGAGTAAAAATTTTTAAATGCACGTGCTCTTTGTCAACGCTTCATTTTTTTATTGCGTATACAACTGGAAAGGCGCAGCAGCTACAGCCAAGTAGGCTTGCTCTGTTGTTATTTCTACCGGCCCTTATCAGGGCTCCCCAAAAAATATTTCCGAGAAGAGTCATCAGTAGGATTTTGTAATGGTACTTTTGCTTAAAAAGGACGAATACTCTATTAAGCATTAATAACGAAAGGCATTTGCAGACAGACCACTGCTTGAAATTATCGCACCGCTGAAGTGCCTCTTTATCGAGAGAGCCGTCTTTTGATTTCCGGAACTGTTCTCTTATCAATCTAGATGCACCCATGTGGGATCTACCTGCTGCTTTTGGCATCATTGCTTGGCATCTCGAAGTAACTACGACATTTTTGCAGTTTGCATGAAAAGGGCCTATTCCATAGACAAAATAAAAGGCATGATGAAAACCGGTGAACCAGTCTTAAATAGTAAGCTGGTTAACTAATTCTTGAAATTAACTTTTTATTTAGTAGAGTTAAGCACCTAGTTGCAATTAGAGGTTTGCAGCCAGTGGTTAGTATTAACGAAATGAGTTTATAGAATTTCGAACACTTGTTTACCCGTGGCGCTCTGGCTGGAAAAAATTTGGTTTTTTCGACAAGTTGTGTGCACTGGAAACGTTGCTTTGCCTGCATGCTTTTGAGCGCACATGTATTTTCGGCCGGCGCTGCCAGATTTTGTCGAGCTACAAGGACGAAGGTAATTGCGTTTTCGAAGACTAAAAACTGATATGGCTATTAGTGGGGCAGGCGAAACATCTCTAATTGCAACTAGTCGTCTAACTTTTAGTTAAAAAGTGAATTATTAAAAATTAGTTGACCAGCTTACTACTTAAGGCGCGTCCCCGGTTTTCTGGTTTCTGCCCACAGTAATACTATGCCGCAAAAGCCATATTTTTACTCCAAAAAGCCTATTCTTGAAAGTTTTTGTAAGTGTTCGCTGAAACACCCGGTACACTTTTCTGTTGAAGGTATTGGTAAATTGCCATTCATGCCAAGTAGAACCTGCGGAATGCGGTTCACACCATTCTTATTCTTCTAGTTAATTCCTTCTCACCATCAGGATCATCGGTAACTACCTGGCCTAAGTAGACGTACTCCCTCACTACTTCCAGCAGCTCGCTACCAGTTGTGGACGGCTGTTTTGCTTGCGGGACTGTTGAACATTGCTTAGGTTTTCCGCATGTTAATTTTCAAACCCACCCTTCTGCTCTGCCTATCTACCTCATTGCTCATGCTTTTCAGTTCATCTCCTGGGTGACTAAACAAGCCAACGCCATTAGCGGATTACAGAATACTTAGGTGTTCTCCATTAACTCTTCTCCGGGAATGTTCACAAACTCTTCTGAATACCTCCAGTAAAATGGCGGTGAAGAGCATCGGCGAGATCATGTCTCCCAGTATCGAATCCTTTGTTACTTCAATAATATTGGTGACTTTACGGATGACTATGGTAGCGGTGAGCCTGCAATAGATGTATTCCAGTATTGTTACATAATGCTCTTCTACCTCCTACTTCCGCAAGTCTTCCATGGCTGCTGGAGTTTCGACTCAGTCAAATGCTTTCTCGTATTCTATAAAATCTATATATAGGTGTTGGTTATACTCTGCGCATTTCTCTGTCGCCTGATTGATTATGTGAACACGGTCTGTTCTCGGGTAACCGTTACGAAAGCCTGCCCGGTCATTTCGTTTATTGAAGTCTAAACGTTTCCTGACTCTTTTAGCGATTTCCTTATTGAGTACGCTAAAGGTAACGGACTCTAAGGTGATCGATCTCTAATTCTTCAAAAACTCTTTACGTCAACTTTCTGATAGATTAAAATGATGTTTGTGTTATTTCAAGCTTGTGGCACTCTCGAGGTCATAAGGCCCTTCGTTATAAGGCCCTTCATAAGACGCTTGCATTGCTAATAAGGTTTTCTTAACTTCCTCTCTTCTTACTGGTGGCATAGGCTAATGTTGTGCTCTACTGGCTTTCTATCTATTGAGGAATGCTCATAGTATAATCAACCCATATCCCATATATATATATATATATATATATATTGTAAAGAGGAAGATCATCAGCAGTCAGAGCAGCAGAACCGAGGCGAGGCGCGAGACGAGAAGACGACGATCGGCAGCTGAAGCAGCAGAGCCGACGCGCGGCGCGAGACGAGAGCGTGAACTGTTCCGGGTCCGGACCTGTCCTTGCTCGCTCTGACCGGCCTTCACAACTGTCAATAAAGGCCGTTACATCTTGGTGGAGGCTGCGGGATTCCGTCCTGGAGCTACGCAACCGGACCATCGCTACCCCCATGCCTGCCAACGCCCACCAGCCAGCCGGCTCTTCGCCGGCACCCGTTGCTTGCCATGGTGCGCTCCGCCAGCGCGACCCGGCCGTCTTCAGCGGCACGGACGACAACGACGTGGAGGACTGGCTGTCATCTTACGACAGGGTGAGCGCTCATAACCGATGGGACGACAGTATGAAGCTTACCAACGTAATCTTCTACCTGACCGGCGTTGCCCACCTTTGGTTCCAAAACCACGAATCGGACTTCACCACTTGGACCGAATTCAAAACCAGCTTCTCTGACATCTTCGGCCGTCCGGCGGTACGCAAACTTCGCGCCGAGCAGCGTCTTCGCGTTCGTGCACAGCAGAGCGGTGAATCATACACTAGTTACATCGAAGACGTCGTCAATCTCTGCAAGCGTGTCAATGCGTCCATGGCAGAGGCCGATAAAGTTAAACACGTCCTTAAAGGAATCGAAGACGACGCTTTCAATATGCTTGTGGGCAAGAACGTCACCTCTGTTACCGATATATTCGACCACTGCCAAAGCTACGATGAGCTTCGCCGACAGCGCGTTTTCACTCGGCAGCCGTCTCCACAGACAGACACAGTTACTAGCCTCAGCATGACGACAGAAGACAGCTCGCTACTGGTTCAGATCAAGCAGTTTGTCCGTGAGGAGGTTGCGCGGCAGCTGTCGCTTCTTCCTGCTGTTCCGAGTCCTTCTAACCTAACTCCGACACTTCAGCACGTCATTCGGGAGCAAGTGTCCGAAGCCCTGCCATCGGTTTCCTCTTCGCCTCCCGTCGCTGCGCCACTTACCTACGCCGAAGCCGTCAGGCGTCCCCGGCCAGAAACGTTCGTTTCGTACCAGCATCCACCGCAGTCGACACCATTTCGTCCTGCCCGGCCACCACCGCAACGTTTCCGTCCATGGCGGACACCGGACAACTTACCCATTTGTTATGCCTGTGGCATTCCTGGTCACGTGATGCGTCACTGCCGCCGCCAAGTGTTGTCCCCTGCTGCCGATCCCGACCCTCGAGGTTACGCCTACGCCCCTCCCCAGCCTTTTCACCGCACTATGCCTTCTGAGACCACTGCTTCCTCCGATCTCAGCCCGTCTATTCGCCGCCGTTCTCCATCTCCGCGTCGCCGCTCGGTTTCCCCGATGCGCCGTCGTCCCTCTTCCCCTTCGGAAAACTAGTGCCCGCAGTTCCGGAGGCAAGAACTGCGTGCTCGTCGCCAAGCTCAAGACCTCGACTTTCTCCGACAAATTTGATCGCGGTTTCTGTGGAGGGCACCGATGCTTTCGCGCTTGTTGACACCGGTGCTGCTGTATCTGTACTCAGTGAGAAATTGTGCCGCCAGTTACGAAAAGTGATGACTCCGTTATATGGTTTTATGCTTCGCGCCGCTAATTCGCAACTTATCGCGCCTTTGGGGGCATGTACAGCCCGAGTTACTATTCAGGATGTTCTGTATATTGTTGAATTCATCGTCTTCCCATCGCCGTCTCACGACGTCATCTTAGGCTGGGACTTTCTCTCCCAACATGACGCTGTCATCGACTGCACTCGTTCCGAAGTCGCCCTTCTTCCATTCGGCGACGACTCGGTGAACGCTTCCACTAACTTGTGCTCCAAGCTGACTGTGGCTGATGACGTCATGATCCCGCCATGCTGTGCTGTGCTCGTCTCTGTTCATTGCGACTCTGCATCCAACGGCCCTGTCATCTTCATCCCGTCCGACTCCTTCGCTTCTCGCCACTGTCTACCCCTGCCATTCGCCGTGCTTACCGTCTCAGCCGGCTGCAGCGCCTTGCCCCTGACGAATCCATTCCTGTGCCCCTCCACTCTTCTTCACGGTGAATGCTTGGGATATGTCCAGCCCTTTGCCTCCGTCGTCACCTGGGACCCTTCTGAGGACGACTCCTGCCGCCTGCAAGTGTCGTCACTTACTTCTTCCCCACCGTCTCCTGATCCCGCTGCCGAGGCCGTCTTCGCGGGCTCAATCGACGCGAATCTTTCGCCATCAGAGAAGACTCAGCTTGCGACCATGCTAGATAAGTTTCGGTCATCGTTTGACTTCTCTCACCACCGTTTGGGCCGCACTTCAGCTGTTACCCATCGGATCGACACAGGCGCCCATTCGCCGTTGCGCCAACGCCCATATCGCGTCTCGGCCACCGAACGCCATGTTATCGACACCCAGGTGAATGATATGCTGCAGCGTGGAGTAATACAACCATCACATAGTCCTTGGGCTTCCCCCGTCGTCCTTGTCACCAAGAAAGACGGCTCTATCCGCTTTTGCGTTGACTACCGGCGCCTCAACAAAATCACCCGAAAAGACGTCTATCCGCTGCCCCGCATTGACGACGCACTTGACTGCCTGCAGGGAGCTGAATTCTTTTCATCGTTAGATCTCCGTTCGGGGTATTGGCAAGTCCCGATGGCCGACGATGACCGCCCTAAGACAGCCTTTGTGACGCCTGACGGGCTGTATGAATTCAACGTCATGCCCTTCGGACTATGCAATGCCCCTGCCACTTTTGAGCGAATGATGGACACCATACTGCGCGGCCTGAAATGGAAAACCTGCTTATGTTACTTGGACGACATCGTTGTTTTCTCCCCAGATTTCCAGACGCACCTCGTTCGCCTAGAGCACGTTTTGAGATGCCTCGCGGCAGCCGGGCTTCAACTCAATTTAAAGAAATGTCGCTTTGCTGCTCGCCAGTTGACGATTTTGGGCCACGTCGTGTCAAAACAGGGTGTTCTTCCTGACCCAGCAAAGCTTCGTGCTGTCTCTGAGTTCCCGAAGCCCTCTACGATGAAGGAACTTCGCAGTTTCATCGGCTTATGTTCTTACTTCCGACGCTTTATCCGAAATTTCGCTTCTATCATCGCACCTCTGACTGGCCTTCTTCGTGGCAGTAGCGACTTATCAAGCTGGAGTCCTGCCTGTGACGAAGCGTTCACCACGTTGCGCCGTCTACTTACTTCTCCACCCGTACTGCGCCACTTTGACCCTGATTCTCCAACTGAAATCCACACAGATGCCAGTGGCGTTGGTATCGGTGCTGTTCTTGCTCAACGGAAACCGGGGTGTGCGGAGTATGTTGTTGCATACGCGAGCCGCACCCTGACGAAGTCAGAGCAAAACTACTCCGTCACAGAAAAAGAGTGCTTGGCAATCGTTTGGGCAATCGGAAAATTTCGACCTTACGTATACGGCCGGCCTTTCGCGGTCGTCACGGACCATCATTCCCTATGTTGGCTGTCCTCCCTCAAAGACCCAAATGGCCGCCTCGCCCGATGGGCCTTACGCCTTCAGGAGTACGATATTCGTGTGATCTATCGCTCTGGCAGGAAGCATAACGACGCCGACGCTTTGTCTCGTTCACCTCTAGCCAATGAATGTGCCTCTCCTCCCGCCATCGACTGCGCCCCCTTGTCATTGGACGATATGCCCAACGAGCAGTCCAAGGACGCGTGGATCACTTCTCTTGTACGTTATCTTTCAGACCGTTCTGTCGTGTCGGTACCGCGTGCAATCCGCCGTCAGGCTGCCCACTTCACTATTCATGATGGGATTTTGTACCGCCGAAATTATCTCCCTGATGGCCGCAAATGGCTCCTAGTGATCCCTGGACATTTACGCTCAGAAATATGCGCAGCCTTTCATAGCGACCCGCAAGCTGGTCACGGCGGTGCTTTCAAGACCTACAACCGGCTTCGCCTCCGCTATTACTGGCGCGGCATGTACAACTACGTTCGAAAATTCGTCCGTTCCTGCCCCGATTGCCAGCGCCGCAAGCTCGGTCATCATCATTCGACCGGCCCTCTGCAGCCTTTGCCTTGCCCATCCAGGCCATTTGACCGAGTTGGCATTGACCTGTATGGACCCCTTCCGTACACTGCTGCAGGAAACCGCTGGGTTATCGTCGCTGTAGACCACCTGACACGGTACGCTGAAACAGCCGCCCTCCCAGCTGCTACAGCGCGGGATGTTGCCACCTTCCTCTTGCACCATTTCATACTTCGGCACGGAGCACCGCGTGAACTGTTGAGCGACCGTGGGCGGGTGTTTCTGTCAGACGTCGTTTCATCTCTCCTGCAGCAATGCAACATTACTCGCCGCACCACTACTGCCTATCATCCCCAGACGAACGGCTTGACTGAACGTTTCAATCGAACATTAGGTGACATGTTGTCAATGTACGTGGCGGCCGACCATACTGACTGGGACGTCGTCCTCCCCTTCGTCACGTATGCCTACAACACCGCTACGCAGAGCACTACTGGTTTCTCACCATTCTTCCTTCTGTACGGCCGTGAACCATCCTCGCCGCTCGACACTATTCTTCCTTATCATCCTGATTCGTCAGAAACCACAACCGTATCTGAAGCCTCCAGACACGCTGAAGAGTGCCGCCAGCTCGCCCGGTCATTCACGTCCGACGACCAAGGACGCCAGAAATACCGCTTGGACCACTCCCATGGCACCGACACTTTTCAGCCGCAATCCCTTGTTTGGCTCCGTGTGCCGTCTGCTGCACCAGGTCTCTCTAGCAAGTTGCTGCCGAACTACCAGGGACCCTACCGCG
This sequence comes from Amblyomma mixtum, assembly GCF_055824585.1. Classification (NCBI taxonomy): domain Eukaryota; kingdom Metazoa; phylum Arthropoda; class Arachnida; order Ixodida; family Ixodidae; genus Amblyomma; species Amblyomma mixtum. The sequence continues at coordinate 41,005,318 of NC_143015.1, read as the reverse complement.
TCCTTGAGCGCACTTCTCCCGTCACTTACGTAGTTGAGCCCGTGACGCCATCACCCGATCTCCGACGACGTGGGCGCGAGACCGTCCACGTTTCGCGATTGAAGCCGCACTACGACCCCTGCGTCGTGTTGACCCCCTAAATCGCCAGGATGGCTCTTTTTCCCCCGGGGCCAAATGTAAAGAGGAAGATCATCAGCAGTCAGAGCAGCAGAACCGAGGCGAGGCGCGAGACGAGAAGACGACGATCGGCAGCTGAAGCAGCAGAGCCGACGCGCGGCGCGAGACGAGAGCGTGAACTGTTCCGGGTCCGGACCTGTCCTTGCTCGCTCTGACCGGCCTTCACAACTGTCAATAAAGGCCGTTACAATATATATATATATATATATATATATATATATATATATAAGAAGGGGGTGAAGATCGGATGGATCCGGTAGAACATAAACGCAATTCGGTTGACACACGGTGGAAAAACAACAACTTTATTCTAATAACTATAATAAGAATAAAGTTGTTGTTTTTCTACCGTGTGTCAACCGAATTACGTTTATCTATATATATATAGCCGTCGTAGATTACGAGAAGCAATTATACTCAAGTGGAAACCTCAGCACTCATGAAGGAATAAGGTTGTAAAGAGCCTAATGTAAAATTACATGAAGATATCTGTAGAGGGTGCACAGCTACCATAGTCCACCGGAATGTCAGAAATAAAGCTTCAAGAAAAAGGGGCGTCTGGGTGAGAGTAGGTCTCGCCAATGTTTTTCACCGCCTGTATAAGGGAGAGGTTCAGAGTCCTGGATTGATAACAGTTTGGGATAAGAGTTAACGAAGAATATCTTAGCAATGAGCGACTCGATGATTACAGTGCGTTCATAAGTCACTCACGAGATGAACTGCAAAACTTGATCAATGAGAAAGACAGGCAGAGCTGAATGGTGGGTCTAAAATAGTATGAAGAAAACCAAGGTAAGATTCAATGGTCTTGGAAGGGAACAGCAGTCTAGAGATGTTTTCGGGGTGATGGAAACAGTAAAGGATTGCGTCTATTTTGACCAGGTAAAGCCCGCAGATCCAAATCATGACAGGGAAATAACTAGGAAAATAAAAATGGGACAGAGAGCACTTGCAGGTTCTCTCAGACCGTGAATGACAGTTTACTAAGGTCCCTCCAGAGAAAATTATATTACAGCTTCATCTTTCCCATACTTACCTATGGGACAGAAACGTGAAGGCTAACGAAAAGGGTTCAACTTGAATTAAAGACAACGCTGCAGGTGTGGAAATGATAATTATGCGTGTAACAATCAGAGACAGGAAGGGGGCAGAGTGGGTCTGGGATCCAACACGGGTAAATAACATCCTCGTCGAAATCGAGAAAAAATAAGCTTGAGCGGGGCATGTAATCAGAAGACAAACAAACCTATGATCCTTGAGGGTAACAGACTGGGTTCCAAGGGAAGCGAAGAATAGCGGGTAGGTTGCAGAAAGTTAGGTGGGCGGAGGAGTTTCAAAAGTTTGCGGGAATAGGGCGGCCGCAGCTGGCAAAGGACCGGGTTAATTAGAGAGGTGTGAGAGAGGCTTTTGTCCTGCGGGTGGCGTAGTTAAGTGGGTGTTGGTGATTTGATTTTACTAACTACGTTTTACTAACAACAAAAAAGGACACTTCGAAGCGTCATATCGCATGCATGTAACAAATCACAACACGGCGGGAGATCTGAAGGGGCGCTTGGAAGAGCCGACTCACTAGTCTGCAGATATTGGTGATTTACCCGCAAGATCACATTAATCTGAGCCCGTGCATTCGGACCACTCTGGGAACGAGGCGGCCCATGAATTTCCCGATAATTCTTATTTAAGCGGTTGGTGCGCTACCGCGAGCTCAGTTCGGCCAAGGAACGAGTGGCATACTACAAAAAAATTAAACCTAATTCAAGAAAGAAAGAAAATTACTACGAGAACCCCACTAATCGCTAGTCAAAACACAAATCAGTTGGGGGTGCTCCATACGGGCGGTTTCTTTAATTTTAACATTTACTACGCATAGCCGCCACGGCAGTTCAGCCCCGTCTGTTCCGATTGCGGAGAGGACAAGCAGATACACCACATATCTTACACTCATGCAGTCCATACAAGCCATAGAAAAATTCTGCAGCTCTCTACTCAGCCGCGGTCGCAGTGGGAGTCCTCAATGCTCAGCTCGGACCGGAGGCTCAACTCCGAGGCACAAAGCGGGCCGAAGAAGTAGCCGAACGAAAACGTCGCTTGGTCATGTGGCGCCCGGCCAAGAAGAGAAGCCCACCGCGACGAGAGAAACGCAACCGAAACCCGCGCCTAAGATATTTTCATCAATAAAGTTTTCATCTTCCTCCTCGCAAGCATGCAGCAAATCCCACTAAATGGCGGAGATTTGAACCTCCGACATTGCTATGCCCTGCCAAGCTCTTCTATCGCATTTTGTTATAGGCTGGCTACTCAGGGTCTCTTTTTTGAAAGCGAATGAACGATGCCAGCGGAATAGACATGAAAGAAATGAAAGAGTTATGTGACATCGCCATTCGAACCAAACTTATCAAATGTGCCTATGATGGCATATTGGATCACATTCAGGCACATTCTTAACCGTAGTTTTCTCTTCCCTTTTACTCTTTTACGAAAGCTATACGTAACAAACATTTACCCTTTGAAAGTGAGCTCGAAATTTACACTGCATTGAGTGATGAAAGTCTTGACCATTAAATTGAGGAGTGCTTAGAGAAATCAGGAAAATAAAACACAAGAAATGGTACATATGGGAGGGGTTTTGTTGTTGCCCTATTTGCTTTATTTCTTTCAGGGGCGGATTTGCTCCAGAATTTCTGCCACGTCCCAGCGTGCGATTCTGTCGAGCTGCGGTAAGCAGATTGTTTTTAATTTGTTTTTATAAAGTAACATACACAAACACATTACTGTGCGTGACACGAAATCGATTTATTTCGGAATATAAAAGCTGAGCAACATCACGCGAATATATCAAGAAAAGACGTAATATATTAACCGCAGATGCGATGCCTAATAAGCGTGTGCAACCGAAAGACCCGAGTAGCTTCATTTCGTAGCGAAAGCTTTCATATCTTTGGTTTAGCGATGTACCCGTGCGATCTACCGTGGAGTATGCCACGTTAGCCGTAAGTAGTTAATTTCTTTCAGAAATAATTTTTCAGGTTATTTAGTCTGTTTATTTATTTAAGGTAATGTGATTTGATTCAGGATTAGTTCAGGTGCCAGGCGCCAAACATGGAAGGTGGCGGCCACCTGCCATGTAGAAGTCTTATGTGTAAAATCCGTCTTTCCAGGAGGGAGTAGGCAACCGGGAGGTTCATTTGAAGGAGTTTTAAAGCTTCAAAGTGACAGGCTATGAGGGAAGCCGTAGTAAATGACTATACATAAACTCGACCCCCTGGGGTTCTTTATCGTGCACTGGCATCGCGCAATGCAAGAGCCTCTATCGTTTTGCATCCATTGAAAGGGAGGCGAAATGGAGGCGCGGCAGGGATCGAACCCGCGTCTTTCGGGTCAGCAGCAGAGCACAATAGCTTCTGAGCCACTACGTGTCTTGTAAGTGCGAAAGAAGAGAAAGAGAGGGTTAGAGCTATAACATAGCGGCTAGAGCTCCTCGTGTATTACCGCGCTCCCCCGATACGCAGCATATATAGAGGGATCTATCAGGCGTTCCGATGTGACTCTTTAACAGTTAAGACTGTCGAAAAGTAGACTTATATAGCAGTAAATGTGAAGACCGCGCGTTGCAAAAGCGCACCAATAAGGCAAGGCGAAGAGGAGTCGACATACGGAGACTGGCATTGTATCTCGGTGTTCCTGGTGATTGACTTCGAAGTCAATCCATGTCAAGCACGAAATAATCTTTAAAAATGGCAGATGAAATTTACAGCGGTGTAACAAGGGAGACAGTAATGACGGGATGTCAACAGCTTGGCTTGAGCACTATACTGTGTTTGAGAGCATGCAACCTTATGTTACACCCTCAAGAAACGTGAAAAAAGTCACTTCATGGGCACTCGTTCCAGCACCCTCTCTGCGAATCTTTGTTTAGTTTCTTTTTTCGGTTTTGTAAGTGGATTTTAGAAAACGCGTAACAAATTGCGCGGCAGCAAAAAACAAAACCTGTGTGTATTCGCTTACTATTGTCGACAAATGATGTTGATGGAAAAGTTATATGGTAATTTAGGAGAAATCACCTCATTAGGTCAAGCCCAAAAATCTGATTCATAAATTTCGTGTAGCTGCTCATATACAACTGATGCCTGTTATAACCGGGACATTTCAACTTAAAATGAAACCGTTCCTGGAATTAGTTCAATTTCGGTTTTTCTGGTATATAAATCACACAACCTTGGCCTTTAAGGTCAAAATAATTTATGGGGTACTTCGTTGATCTTGGAATAGGCATACCTTCATCCGAGAATGCCTGGCTCACAGATGAAGACAGCGTTTTGATTGCTTTTCTGTCCATGCCTCGTACTAGGTTTGAACACCGGGTAGTCACATAGTTACGTGTCACACGGTAGAAACGGCAGTTTTAACACCACTAGCACCGTATTCCAAGTTCCGTCCTTATAGAAACCGTCGCTATCGGCCACAATTGAATCTCCGAATCGCTAGGAAGAGAATAATGCGGCTCGAATGCAGGGAAAAATTTCAGGGTGCACTGGCTCTCTAAACAGCTGCAAAGCGAAAGCTTTTACTTGCGCACTGGTTTGCATTCGTTTCTTTAATTTTAATTTTTTTAGTTTTTGGTTATTTTCGTTTTAAAAACTTTTTTGTGTTATTTTTATACAGTTTATTAATTGTTTACTTTTTTATTTTTGTTTTAATTTTTCCGTCAGAGAAGGGAGGAAGATTGGAGTGAACAAAGGCACCGTATTCACTAGACGCGACTTGGTTCAATCCAAACGATCGAGCTGGCATAGCGGAGTGTTCAGCGTGCTCGTCTCGCACTACGGAGACCTTGGCTCGATTGCCCAACTTGTCCTATTTCGTACATAGTTGTATTTATTTATTTATTTAACTTGGAGCATCACTATACCATTCCTTTAATTAGTTGCACAATTACAAGCCAAAGTACAATTTGCCCCGTTTGAAACTCGCGCACTCTGACGTTACGACCATTTCGACCAGTTGAACAGCGTGACACTTCTGTATACAGCTCACATACATATCGAACGCCCCATAACTGATGCTCAATTGAGATAAACGGCCATCATGGAGGCGCCCTCTGAATCGGGGCCTCTCGCTTCGCAGAGAACTCGTCGGTGTTACTGCGACTATGAGCACGTAAACTAGCTATAAGCTGTGTACCGGGCGTTTGCTTTCTCATATGTTGCCTATACCAATTCGCATCGACGATAACTGCCGCCCACTTTACTTATTTTTTTTTGTGAAACTCAACATCTCCGGGGCGTAAAAAGAATCTCTTCTTCCATAAATGGTTCGTTTTTTTAGAGCGCAGCTCCTAGGCGCCCGTTCCTGCGTTTCGCGGCGTTGCCGTCGCCGTTGTCAGTTGTAACCAGCACTGGACACCCTTTAAGCTGCGAGAGGAATGGAGCAGGAGCTTGGAAAGGAGAAAGTAAATGCGCAACCTCCTCCCCTCTTTAACAACCGGCGCTCCAGTGAGGGGCGCAGCTTTGCATTACAACCGTTACGTCACACAGTAGCGGTAGAACGAGCGCGCGGGCGTCGGCGGTGGCAGCTACACCGCCGCTCCTTCGCCAGACGTCTCGTTGCAGTCGAGTGACTGAGACGCATGGCTCCGAAGCGGCCGAGTGATTCCGCGCCAAACAGCTCAGGGAAGCGGCAGTGGGTTCACCACAATGCTGTCGCCAAGCACATTTTAGAATTTCCAAAGTGTCTTCGGTATTTTTTGAGGAAAAGAAATGCGCAGTATCCGTCTCCCAGAGCTGCGATACCAATAGAGCTGGGGCTTGGAAATCAGAGCGCAAAATTTGTAAATTGGTTTTTGAGGAAGGAAATGTGCAGTATCTGTCTTACACATCTTGGTGGACACCTGAACCAGAAGGAAGGCGCATAACTGCCCTCTTGGAACAGTGGGCACCTCAATCGTGCTTTGAGCTACGTGGTGGTAGTGACAGATATGTGCTGCATGCTTTGGCACTGACAACGTTCTGCCAGAAATACTGCCACCTGCCAGTTTGGCAGGGTGGGTGGGGACTTTAATGTAGATATAAAGACAAGCTGGAATTTCTTATCGCTTATACTGTAGAATATACCGTTCCTCTCGCTCTTAACGGCTCCCACAGCTGCGAAAACATCGCTAAATACTTACGGAGACCTCGTCTTTGAGAACCAGGCATTGGTGCAGCAAGTGGAGCCAATATCCAGATATTTCTCCCTCCGCAAAGGTTTCTTCATGACAATCAAGGAGTGTTAGTGAAGTGTTTCTTGAAGAAGGAATATGTGTGAAAAACAACAAGTTCTCTGTAGTTGTACACACATGTCTTCCGTGAATTGCTCGAGCAGCTTCCGATTGTCTGTTTACTCTGGCAGCTCAACTATAAATGTTGCTGACTTATTCTTTTGTCGTGTTCCATAACGGCAAAGAGCAATAGGGCTTGTGGATAGTTGGCTGCGACAGCTGAACGCGCTAACATACTGCTGGCGCTCAGAGTCTGAACTGAACCGACACCATCTTCCGGCTTTCCGACCAATCAGGTTTTGCTTGAAACGGGGTAACTCAGAATACGCGCCTTGCTTTAACGCCGGTATGCAGATGCGGGCGCCCAATAAGGATTAGCAACGTTATGCGGCCAAATACCGAATACGTGGCTGAGCTTCTCTGTGCAAGAGGGGAAAAAAGGGGCATACGGCCGTCCTAAACACGTGTTTGAAAGTGATTCGAAGTGCGCAGGTGTGCAGCGTGCACTATCTATGAACTTTAAAAAAAATGCGCTTCAGGAATACTGCAAATCGCTGTGACGCGATGGCGTTAAAGCTGCCGTTCTCCATATTATTCGGCATCGTGGTAGTCATCGTCTTCGGGGTTGTGAGTGAAAAATTGTCCGTAGCTGTGTGGCATAGGTGTTTACTATGAGGGTGGCCCAAGTGGCTACCCTACCGCAGGTGTCAGCGCCCATCCGGATGCACAAGAATATGCATGTATACATGCGTATTCTTGTTATGCATGCTCTGAAGAAATGGCTCCCGAAGAATATTGTTACGGGGCTGTTACGGCCTGCATTGACGGCTGCGCTGCGATGACCAGCATTCAGCTCAGACTCCAAGGGCCCACCTTCCCACTGTCAGCGTCGTCGTCGTCCGGCACACCGTCACTTCGTCGTTCACGAATCATGTACGAGTCGAGTCCATTTATAGACTAACCAGTCCACCGGCAACACTATCCCCTTCGGCTGAAGGCAACGTCCCGGTGCGTGTTAGGCGTGCGATGTCGAGGGTGGGTGATACAGCTTTAGGCGAGCCACATGAACTACTTCGGATGTCAGTGGAGTGGCGTGATATCATAGGTTACGTCGGTCTCGGCCCCTAATACACGATAAGGACCTGTGTAGCGCGGCAGAAGTTTTTCACTTAACTCCACATGACGGGATGGGAGCCACAGCAAGACGAGAGATCCGGCAGGGTAGTGCACATCACGGTGCAGACCATCGTAGCGGTGATTTTGAGCCTCTTGAGAGGCGGAGAGCTTGTGACGAGCAATCTGGCAGGCGAGGTCTGCTCGGGCGACAGCACCACGCGCATAGATAGTGACAGGGCCGACTGTGGACAGCAAAGTGTCGAAGGGCAGTAAGGGGTCTCGCCCAAAGAGAAGGTAAAAGGGTGAGTAACCAGCGCTATCATGGCGCCAAGAGGTATACGCGAAGGTGACAAACTGCAAGCTGATGCCCCAGTCCCGGTGGCCGTCGGATACATACATGGCGAGCATGTTTGTGAGCGTGCGGTTGAGAACCTCCGTAAGGCCGTTCGTCTGAGAGTGATAGGCCGTTGTGAACTTGTGAGGAACGAAGCACGAACGAAGGATTTCGTCAAAAACTCGGGAGAGGAAGCAGCGGCCACGGTCGGTAAGGAGTTGACAGGGAGCGCCATGGTGTAATATGACGTCGTGCAGAAGAAAGTCAGCAACGTCAGTGGCGCAGCTGGTTGAAATGGCGCGAGTTATCACGTACCGCGTGGCATAATCGCTGGCGACGGCAATCCGCTTGTTGCCTGAGGGTGACTCCGGGAAGGGTCCAAGTAAATCAAGCCCAACACGAGAAAACGGGTCGGTCGGGATGGGAATCGGCTGCAGGTGTCCAGAAGGCAGAAAGGGGGGGCTTCTTTCGGCGCTGACACAGGCCACAAGCGGCCACGTAGCGTTGGACGGAACGGTACAGACCAGGCCAGAAGAAACGCCGGCGCACGCGGTCATACGTACGGGAGACACCAAGATGACCAGCCGTAGGTGCGTCATGCAGTTTTTCGAGGATAGTGGAGCGTAGGTGTCGGGGAAAGACTAGCAAGTGCTCAGCGCCATTAGGTCGCATGTTGCGGCGGTGCAGTTTGTTCCCGCCCCGCAAGAACCTGGCCAGAGAAGTGTCACGTCGGTCAGTGTTGAGGCGTTCGGTGAGAGACCTGAGGGTGGGATCCAAGCGCTATTCGTCACCAATGTGGGAGAGGTCGGAGATGGAGAGGACACAGGCGTCCGACTCACAGTCTGTAGAGGAAGGGGGATCGACGGGATAGCGTGACAGGCAGTCTGCATCTTGATGGAGGCGACCGGACTTGTGAACTACGGAAAAGGTATATTCTTGCAATCGCAGTGCCCACCGGCCAAGACGGCCAGTAGGGTCCTTGAGAGAGGAGAGCCAACACAGGGCGTGTTGGTCGGTTATAACAGTGAATGGTCGACCGAACAAGTATGTGCGGAATTTTCCAATGGCGCAAACGAGAGCCGGACACTCGCGTTCTGCAATGGAGTAAATCTTCTCTGGGGAAGAAAGAAAACGGCTTGCTTACGCAATCATGCAGTGCTGGCTGCATTGTCGTTCAGTCGGCGCAGACGGGTTGAAATGGGCCAAGGCAGGAGGGTTGGTGAGGACGGTGATAGGGCTCGAGAATGCAGTAGCCTGCTCTGATTCCCAGGAGAAAGGAACGCCTTTCTGCAACGGATTGGTGAGAGGACGAGCGACGGCTTCGAAGTTCGGAACGAACCGGCGAAAGTAGGAGCAGAGACGGATGAAACTGCGGACATCGCTTGGCGAACGGGGACAGAGAAAAGCACTGATGGCATGAACTTTATCAGGACTGGGTTGTACGCCACTTGCATTCACCAAATGGCCGAAGTTTTTAAGTTCGCGGCGGCCGAAAGTGCATTTTTTTAGTTAAGTTGAAGACCGGCGCGGCACAAAAGTGCCAAGATGGACGAAAGGCGAAGATGGCGGGTTGCAAATGAGGGCGAGAAAACAATTACATCATCTAAGCAACAAAGACAGGTCGTCCACTTGAAGCCGTGGAGAAACGAGTCCATCATCCGTTCAAATGTGGCAGGGGTGTTAAAAATCCGAAAGGCATGACCTTAAATTGGTAGAGCCCATCAGGGGTGAAGAAAGCTGTTTTCTTGCGGTCTCTTGCGTGAACAGAGATTTGCCAATATCCGCTACGAAGGTCGATGGAAGAAAAGTAGCGGGCGCCATGTAAACAATCCAGGGCATCATCTATGCGCGGAAGAAGATAGACGTCTTTCTTCGTGACCTTGTTCAGATGCCGGTAGTCTACGCAAAACCGCCAACTTTAATCTTTCTTTTTCACGAGCTCGACAGGAGAGGCCCAAGGTCTGCTGGAAGGCTCGATTATATCGTTGGCCAACATCTTGTCGACTTCTAACTGGATGACCTGGCGCTCTAGTAACGGCACACAATAAGGCCTCCGGTGTATAGGTCTGGCATCGCCGGTGTCAGTGCGATGAGTCACTACCGATATTTGACCCAGAGGAGCAGGAGCAAAGTAAAAAATGTCGGTGTAGGACACCAAAAGGTTGTGAAGATCCTCTGCGTGCTCGGGGCTGAGGTCAGAAGCAATCATCGCAGAAGTGAATTGCGGACGTCGGCCGGGATGTCGGGCGCTTGCGAGACAGTAGAAGGCGTTTTATGTGAGAGAGCGGTGACGGTACACTCGGTAAAAGAAGACAAGGTAGCAAGCGATATGCCTCCAGGAAGAACTTGTGCTGACAAGCTGAAGTTGAGAACAGGAAGGTAGGTGCTGTTCTCGGTGACGCTCACGATAAAGTGCGCAAGAACAACATTCCGGGAGAGAACGACATCGGCGTGGAGGCAGACAAGATAATCCCCATCAGGAACCGCAGGAAACGGTGACATAGGCAGATAAAGGGCAGAGTCGGGGGGCACGCGAGCGTACTCGGTGGAGCGAAGGCAGAGCGCGGTGCATGAGGGTGTGTCGGCTGAGCAGAGAGGCAGGTCCAATCTAAGGCCTCTGGAGCAGTCGATAAGAGCAGAGTGAGCCGTTAGAAAGTCAAGACCAAGGATCACATTGTGAGAGAAGTGTTTGAGGATGGTGAACAAAACTGGGATGTGATGATCGGCAACAGTGACGCGAGCAGTCCACAGGCCAGTGACGCAGCAGTGCTTCCACCGGCAACACGAACGATGGGCGAAGCGGCAGGGGTCTCGTCTTTTTTGAGGCGACGGAAAAAGGATCAGCTGAGAACCGAGACTTAGGCACCAGTGTCAATGAGGGCAGAAACAGGAATATCATCCACAAAGACATCGAGGAGTTACAGGGCAAAGGCTGGGGCAGTAGAGGATTTGCAGGTTGGGGCACCAATGCAGCATCACCTCCGGGAGCTGCACTGGCTAGATTCCCGCGTGGTGGCCTGCAGAGGACGGTGAGTAACTGCGGTGCGGAAGAGGTGAGCGGGAACGGTAGGCTGTCGGGGAGGGAGAGCGGCTGGCTCTACAAGGAGGCGGTGTAAACTCGGCGCTGGGTGGGTCATTCCAAGGCGTTAAGTGACGGGGTCCATAGTCAGCGGCGTTCAACGCAGGGCTAAGGTCGGGGTGGTCCGAACCAACGGCTGCGGCAGTGGCGAGAGATGTGGCCTATGCGCGAGCACGTGAAACAGATCGGCCGGTCATCAGGGGTACGCCACTCATCTGGATTGCTGTATCAGTAACTTGTGACGAAGGTGTTGCGGGTCGTAGCGGTAGCGACCACGAGAGAGATGGGGCTCGCAATCCGAGGTTCGACGAGGTGGCTAGAGGGCATGCCCAAGTTGGCGACCTCCTGGCGGACGACAGCTTGGATGACTGATATACTGGCGAGGATGTTGCTCGACAAGGGCGCGTTGGTAGGAACAGGAGCCAGGGCCTCCAGATCACGGCGCAGGATGCGAGTCACGTTGTCGGGGTTTGAAGGTTGCCTCAGTGTCGGCAGATCCTCGCACGTGGAAGTGGCAGCTGTGTTAGGCAGGCGGTCAAAGCGGTGTGCAATGCGCCGATGCTTGGCCTGCTAGAAGCGTCGACGCAACTGCAGAACGGAGTCAACCGTAGAGCAGTCCCGGCATGGTGGAAAAGTGAAGGCATCGTAGGCAATGCCTTGGAGACTGTGGCCTACCTTATCGTCTTCGGACATGTTATTATCGACCTTCAGGCATAGTGCCAAGACGTCTTGGATGTAGGTGATATATGATTCAGTCGGCGCTTGGGCGCGAGCTGCAAGTTCTTTTTTGGCAGCAGGCTGACGGCCAACTCGCTTCCCAAACAGGTCGCGGAGCTTCTGTTTGCAGACATCCCACGAGCCAATATCTTCTTCGTGGGCTTCGAACCAGACGCGCGTGGTGCCGGCAAGATAAAATATCACATTGGCCAGCATCAGCGTGGCGTGGCACCTCTCGTGCTGGCTAACATGCTCATAAAGCGGGAGCCAGTCCTCGACGTCCACGCCATCTTTACCGCACAATGTGCCCGGGTCGCGAGGGGGGGCTACGATGACAGTTGGAGTGGCAGGCGCATACGGTGGGGGGAGGGGGGGGGGGGGGGGGCGTCGGTTGCCACCTCGAAGGGTCGGCTCGCCGGGTCGTCGGCATGTCAGCTCGAACCCGCGACCTCCACCATTAGATGTTACGGGGATGTCACGGCCTGTATTGACGGCTACGCTGCGATGGCCACAATTCACCTCAGAGTCCAAGGGCCCGGCTTTCCACTGTCAGCGTCGTCGTCGTCCAGCGCACCACCACTTAGTCGTTCACGAATCATGCACGAGTCGAGTCCATTTATGCACTATCCAATTCACCGGTAACAATATGAAGACGTGCGCTTCAATGACAACGAAAGAAATATGAGATCTCTAGTGTGTGTGTGTGTAAATGTTGTGATAACCCAATGTGAACGAGTATACTGAAATGTAAATATTGTGGTATCTTATGAACCGTCGTTTTATGCGAAGAAGAACGCCTTGAAACTCATAAAATCTTCGTTTTATGTGAAAGAAAACATTTTGTGGCGGAAAGAAGCGTCCTGTGATGTAGAAAAGCGAATTGTTTGGCGTAAAAACGCGTGTTGTGATAAGGAACTGATTAATACGTGCACTAAAGAAGCATCTTGCGACGAGAAACGAATTGTACTGTGAGCCCACTGCGGATCCCAACTTTATGAGGGACCGATTACAGCTATGGCGTCCTACTCTTAAAGACGAAGCCTAAGTGTGCTTCCAATTTTACCTAGCACCTGCTCTCAGGGACAAAATGGACCTCAAGCTTTCTTTATTTTCATTTAAAACTCAACTCTCCTAAGTAGCACACTGCAAAGGCATTGAGAAAGATGTCAAGAAAAAGTGTACCACTTCCGTGTATCCAGTGTTTTCGCTTAATCCTACACTGAATCCCCTTTGACTTAGCACATCAGTGAAATGCAAGGAGTGTACAGCGCCGCAGAAAAATTCGATGTAAAAGCATAGCAAGCCCTTCGCTATCTCGTTCTGAATCTCGTAAGAAAAATTACTTATCATTACGCGGGCAGTGTTTCCAAAGCATTTGATAAATAGTTTGTTATATTTTCAGAAAAATCTGTCACGAATTTGGTTTCAACAATTACTGTCTTCACAACCTTCTAGTGTCAACCTGGCCAGTGGAGACAGCCATGCGATCAAGGATGCATATGCCGGAGAAGGAAGATGGAACGGAACCGCCTGTTCTGCGTGCATCTGAATTCTTCCATCCCGCCCTTCATGGAATAGCTTGGACATGCTCCCCGCTTGAGCTATGCTGACTCGGCGGCTCATGCCTACTTTCTGTATAAAGCAGAAAGGAATGTAGTCTCGTTGTGGAGTGTACTTTATTTACATATTAGAACTTTCAATTTCTCACCAGCTGAACTTGACGGAAAACAGTTTGCACTTAGGAAGGATTACAATTTACAAGCTGCCATGAGATCCTACGGCAGATGGATCATCTTGTGTTAAAGTAAGCTTGTCCTGAAGGGATTGCTTCAAATATTTGTCACACGGAGCAGTCACGTAGCGGCAGAACAGCTACGGAATAAGTAATCATAAAGACAAAAAAATATTGTATCAATACCGGTGTACAAATGTGTTCAGTCATCGATGGTAATCGAAGTACCATCTCCTTTTGTGGATTCCATGAAAATTTTGTGTGATCGCTAAATATGTCGGCGCAATGAAATGGACTCGGTTTTCAAGAAATGGTGTAATTTTCTTCGATAAATATTCGTATATGACAAAAGAGCACATACGTCGCTTCCGCTATTTCGTAATATCGCAAGTTGATGGTTTGTGGTCACAACATCGTCAGAAAGCTTGTTTCTGATATCCTGGAAATTCGCATGCCTGTAATTGATAGCCCGCTAGAAACCTTTAATTACACTAAAGCGCGCATCTCAAAAAGTTAAAAGTTAACTATTAGATTATAATTAGCCAGCTTACTAGTTAAGCGATTTAATGTTTTTATAATATTTGCCAAAAAGCACTGTTTTTTATTTATGTTGGTTTTCCCAGAAAGACCTTGTATAGCAGTTGTCACTTACCAGTACAGGACACACTTATAAAGCAAAAGCTGGGAGGCTAACGAGAAAGGCTCAGCTTGAATTCAGAATAATGCAGAAAGCCATAGAAAGAAAAATTATAGGTGGAACTTTAAAGGAGAGAGAGAGAGCAGACTGATCAGTGAACAAACACGAGCTAATGGCATCCTAGAGCTGAAGTTAGAGCAAGTGGGCATGGCAGGTCATGGCAATGCCGCCGCCATTCCTATGGCCGCTATGTTGCACAACTGTAACGAATGGCGAGTTAAAAATACAGTAATTGAATTCATGCCGTCTTATAACTGGTGCTTTCGTAGTAGAAATGGGGTCGACGTTGCAGTAGTGGTTGATGGAACCAACGCGGGTTAATGACATCCTAGTCGCATTACATGCGCTGCTTGGGCAGCGCATGTAATGCGAAGCCACGATAACCGCTGGTCCTTAAGGGTAATGGAGTGGATTCCATGAGAAGGCAAGACAGGCAGTTAGGTGGGCGGGTGAGATTGAGAAATTTGCGGGGATAGAATGGTCGCGTCTGGCAAAGGACACGGTCATTTGGAGAGACATGGGAGACGCCTTTGCCCGGCAGGGTGCGGTCAGGCTGATAATGATGATTGTTGTTTGTATTTTGTGTAATGACTGATTTGTGTAATGACTGGCCCTAAAGTAAAAGAATATAGAGATTTTTATGTAGCAATCTCGTAGGCAGTGCAAATTGGAGCGAGAAAATACTTCGTCTTCTTGCCTTTGCCTGTATTCGTTCCCAAGTTTAAAACACAAAAAAAAGCGCTCGTGCTAACAACAGATTATTAAAGAAGAGATCTCAGAGCGCACCAGCCGAATCGCAGGAAACGACGCGGCCACATCGTTTAAGCGCGCGTTTTTTTCACTAGTGCTACTAATCGCTTGAACCGCATCAGGGGAGGTAATAAAGGGCGCTGACAGGAGCGAAGAGGTCGGCCACACCTCAACTTCCTCATTCGCCGGGGAGGTTTTATAGACAACAACTGTTTTCAATGCCTAATATTTTTGGTCAAAAATCACATTCACAATAAATAGTAACATTTCGTCGCTGTTTTGAAACTAACAAGAGTTTTCGTAGCGACTGCTATTTATTGAAACAGAGGAAATGCCTGCACTGTAAAGAACTGACGGAAGTGCAACAACGAGTTATACGTCACTGTGCAGATTTTTCCTGGCCTGTACTTCTACACATTTAGCATATTCAGCTTATCGATCCGTCTGCTTCAGCCTGGGAGGAAACTTTGCTTGAGATCTGTCGATGTATTCCACCTAGAAGCCGCGTGGCCGGTAAGCCGCCCGATCAAGAATTTAACACTTTCTTTAGAAGGAAACCCGTAGCAGGATTGCGTTACTCGAGAATGCGTCATTACAACGCACCAGTGGGGTGCAATTTTGTAGCGATAGCTACACTACGCCAGCCGCTTCGCGAGGTCAGCGTGGCTGCGCCAATGAAGTGACACTCTCATAGAGCCAATGGGACGTTTTTTTTTTTTTTGAGAATGCGATGGTGGCAGCACCTGGGAGAGGCGGTAGACGCATCGATTGCTCAAAACTCCCGAGCCAAGCTCAAACAAGTCAATGCGTTTAGGCGGCTGGTTGCGGCCGGTAGCTCGCGCGTTCCTGGTGCTGGCGGCCGCTAGCTCGATCCAAGCTTTGTAAATGCTGGTGATTAACTGCTCCCGCGCTGCATTCACGCTTGATTTCCTAGTACTTACGGAATCTGCTCACTTGCTTTTGTACTTTGATGTGTCTGTTGGTGTAGCATGGTGCATGGTTTATGGTGGCGAGCGGCGCGACTGCTTAGCAGCTGGTTAGGGCGCTCGCTCGAAAACGAAAAGCGCGAATGGTTTTGTACAAAGAACAATTCATTAAAGGAATATCAGCAGTGAGAATCAATGTTCGGAAAGTAATTTTAGGCATCAGTGGCATTGCAATATCAGTGACAGGCATCCTAAAAATCAAAATTAAAAAACCCCATTATGTAAACCTAGAACACATAAGCGCGCAGAGAATATATAGAGGATAAATAGGTGTCAAGGTAGGTACAGTATACATAATCAAATTCTACATGACTGAATATAGGTTTGTACGCGACTTTGTAAGAGGTTCAGGTAAATAGCAGGGAAGTAAAACATCTGACATGTATTGAAATGCATCAGCCTGTGGCTATGAATAAACACACGCAGATAAAGGCAGCGAAAATTTTCAACCTTTCACTAGTGCAGACGAAATCACAGTCCATTGGGCTAGGGAAAACTCAATATGCTGCAGTGCTAGTGCTTAGTATAAACACTCCAAGAAAAGCTCACTGTGTGACTCGACATGACGCCAATGACGCTGCTGCAGTGCGAACGTCGTGCGAACGTTGGCGACGTCGCCGTTTTCGCTTGAGCGGCTGTCCGGGTGTCGTCTGCTTGTCGTCTCCTGCCGCGTTATCCGTGGCGTCATCTTCGCAACTAATTTCTTTGATATCGTATTTTTAATACCCATGGCTGGTTATAATTTAGTTCATAAGCTTGTTTTTGTTATTGATAGTGGTCGAAAAATTTCACTTTTATTAGGATTAACAGCAGCCGCGTTTACCGCCAATACCAGAATCGCGGGAATAGTTTCGACCATGGCGCATCCTCGGCGCAGACGTGCAACTTGCAACACGCCACGTAGGGCCCAAACTGAGACAGTCATGACCCCATTCTTCTGTCTAAAATTACCACACAACCCATCAATTTCTACTGCTTACACTGCGGTAACATAGCAACACACGAACACATCTTATGGGCTGTAAGGAAAATCCACCTCCAAAAGACCTTCTACCGGCTCCTCCCGGGAGGCCTGGCTAAAGCTCCTGAGGGAGCCTGAGAAGAACACGCAAGCAAAGCTTGCGGACTTGGTGGGAAAAGTCGCCCTCCGTTAGGGGGCCGTTCATCCCGCCCCATTGAACTTTTAGATCAATAAATTTTCTCCAATCCAATCCAGAGCCTTGGCTGCGCGCTGAGCCGTGGCACCACCGCTCCGCAAGCTGTGCGCATGCGTGGAGTGACGTCATAGACTAGAGCTGGTGTGCGCGCTGCACGCCTATATTACGCTTGCATTTCGAGCATTCAGCGTGGCGGCGCCTGGATGGCCACGTATTTGGTCACGTGATGCGGAATAGCTGCCGAAGAAGCTGCGCGCCGGTAAAACCGAGTGGGGCAGGAGTGGAGGGCGGGGGACGAGAGTGAATCCTCGTCCAGAGAGGAAGATGAAGAAGGAATGCCCAGCGAAACGAAGCAGCGATAGATTGACTTCGCAATTCGACTGAGCGAGTTCCACTCGGCCAGCTTAGCTACCGCGTCATTTCAGGTGTAACCAGGGCTGAACCACAGCCAATTTTCTTTTTGCAGTGCGATGGACAAAGTGTTTGGTTAGTTCTGCATTTTTTGTGTTGAATAGTAAAGCGGATTTCACCCTTCAGTGTGGTGTACATAGACGCGGCGCATTCTCTCCGGGAGCTTCCCCTGGTTGATCACAATGGCGCCAGAGCTCGGGTTTCGCGCGGACGGCACCCTTGCAGCTGCGATTACCGATTATCGTATTAAAACGGTGAGGACCGCAGGCACCAAACAATATTTATTTAACAGATTAACATGGGCAGGAGAAGGGACCGAGTGAGTCCTGGATTGTTGAGGTGCTAAAAATTTCCCTGTGTTGTAGATATTCCTAAACTTTTGGATCTCATACCTGGCCAGATGGACTTCCGTCGCTTGCTTGATTGATTAAAATAAGTTTATTATCCAACAGAGAAGGATGGGGTGACCCATCAGCTTAGACGATACCTCTGAGCTATTGGCACCAGGTGGCGTGTTCAGCCCGTTGGATGAATGACAGTTGACAGCCGTGCTGTGCGGACGTAGGTTTAGGTGCTCTCCGGATCACGCGTGGAGACCGGGCCCGGACCGACTGCGAGAGCAACTGCGTAAAATAGATGAGTACTTTCCTTTAATATTTTTAAAAGTGTGTTTAGTTTTTTTTTATGCTATTAGGGGAAGTGCAGGTTAAGCAATAGACTTGAGGTCAGTGACCTATATTCGGCGGGGACTATTGGGCCGGCAGTTTTTTTCAGTGTTTCTTGTGCGTTATCTTTTAGAGAGATACCTATTTTTTTCTAAGTGATCGATCGGCATTTGCGGTAGGCAGAATTTTATTTTATTTGTGCACGTGTTTTCAAGTGTGTTTGTCTTGAGCCTGTAGATATCTTAGCATTTGGTGGAAGCAATAATCGAGTGTTGCGGAGATGGTTAAGCTACTGAAGATTACTTGTACGGAGTGTGAGGCGTCAGTGAATTTAAAAGAAACGCGGTTCGATTCGGTGGAGGAGGCCGAAGGCGCAGATTTTATGTGCGAATTCTGCGTATTAGGTGCACGCCTGGACAGGGCTGAACAGGCGAACAGCGAAGTAGTGCTAAGGATGAATGCTCTAGAAGCAGAGTTACAGATAGAGAGGGCAGAGAAGCGTAAGCTTCAAGAACAGCTTTGTCAGTTGGAGTCAAAAACGGCTGACACCGTCATTGGAAGCCACAATGGCGGGCATTCCAGCGCCAGCCACGTGGATGGGGCTTGCACTGGCATGGACAGCGAGAAGCCAGTAGGTCAGACATGTTCAGGCAAGAATAGCTACGCACAGGTGGCAGCTGGGAAGTCGAGAGGCGATACTGAGAAGGGGAACGAGTTAATTCCAGGAAATGAGGTCACGGTCGCTGATAAGAGGCAGCAAGGTCCGGAAGTTAGGAGGGAGGGGCAGAGTATGCTAGTGCTTATCGCTGGTGAAGGGTGATAGGCGGGTAGCAGTCGGGGTGTTTCCAGGAAGGACAATGGACGATGTTCTGAGAGCGACTAAAAGTGAACTTTCCGAGAATGTTGCAAGGCGTAACTTGGTAGTTGTAGCGGCGGGGCTAAATGATGTCCTGAATGGTAACGCCGCACAAGTAGGGAAAAGATTAGCTGAGGAAGTTGACGGTATAAGGGCGATAGCACAGCAAGCGCAGATCGTGGTGCGTACAGTGCCGGAGGTACAAGGAAGGAATGTAGAGGTTGCTAACGACGTTGTGAATCTTAATCGAGAGATAAGGCAGTTAAGCCTCGAGAAAGGCTTTGAGGTGGTAGACATAAACAAGGGAGTGCACAGAGCAGGTTTGGGCAGAGACTTTGGACGAGATGGCATCCATTTCAGTGGAAGGGTAGGAGAAAAGATAGGCTGACGCCTGGGAGGCGCCAGCGACGCCTCTCTGGCTCCACAAAACAAAGGCCCCGACGCACAGTAAGAGCCCCACAAATGCGTCGCGCG
Source organism: Amblyomma mixtum (assembly GCF_055824585.1). Taxonomy (NCBI): domain Eukaryota; kingdom Metazoa; phylum Arthropoda; class Arachnida; order Ixodida; family Ixodidae; genus Amblyomma; species Amblyomma mixtum. Next base: position 40,985,911 of record NC_143015.1, on the reverse strand, counting down.
GCCTGGTGCGCGAGTCGAGGCTAACAAAAAACATGCGCGGCATCAGCCGCCAAAACGTGCGCGCTGTTGCTGGCTATTGAGCCGGAGCTCCTGGATTCGATCCTGGCCGCGGCGGCTGCGTTTCCAATGAAATGACACGTAAAGGCGTCCATGGGCTCTGTGATGTCAGTGAACGTTGAATATCCCCAGTTGGTCGAAATTACTGCCGAGCCCTCCAATATGGCACCTCTGTCTCTCTATTTCCCTTTCTTCTTTCACTCACACCTTCCTTCCGTGCTTTACGACGCGGTTTGGGCGTCCACCGATATGCGAGACAAATACTGCCCCGTTTGCTTTCCGAAAAAAAAAAATTCAACAATTTTTTAATTTGCGAAATCAAAGCACCTGTATGGGCCGGGAAGTGCTATCAAGAGTGCTTGAGAAGCTTTTTCTCTTTTCAAATGAAAATAATATTCCAAGCCGGTTGCATAAAAAAAAGCATAATATCGCTTTGTTACAAAAAAAAGTAAAATAATTGCTCCAACTTTCATTAGCGTCTCTAGACGTTTTTTAAATTCTGCTTATAATTGCCAACGAACCTTTAAGCTGAGATGAAAATTGATGCTGTGTTTCCTGTTCACTGTGTCATTTACAATATGCAGCAGCAAACGAATCCCACTCTCAAGAAAACATTTCAACTCGGCGTTTAAGGCGTGGACAAAGTTTGAGACTGATGAAATTCTGCGTAATTTGAAGATGAAAATAAAATAAACTGAACAAAAAGCCCCCGCCGACGCACTTTTTGACTTTTTTTTGTCGCACAATCTGTATGTATTTAAGGGAGCATGTTGCGAAATAAATGGGCAATTCGGTAAACATTTTTTATTTTTCACTTCATATTTTCTCCTGAGCCTCGGATTTGCATCTGTCTCGTAGCAAAAGTTACAGCCAAAAATACAGAGGAAATCCAAAGTAAACGTTTTCTCAATGTGTAGCGTTCAAACGCTCGGAGCGAATCGCACTTCTCATGGTTCTCGCGCATCGTGGACTCTGGGACTTTCTGGAAAACGAAGTCCAACATCCTACCATAGTTAGGTATAACCGTGAAGAGGAAGGATCAGCGCCTCTAGTGGTGTCAGAGTTAAATTTCTTTGAGGAAAAATGAAAGCAATAGAGGCAGTAAACAAACTCGACAAAGGAATAAAGTCAATTTTTTTCTCAGCTTTCTTTTTTCTTTGATCCCTCTCTCCCATCTCTTCCACATTTTGCAAAGAATGAGAGTAGAATTATTCTGTTTTTTTTTTTGTGCATGAAATTTGTGACCTTCAGAAGTGAAAATATGGCATTTTTTTTCAGATATTTACGGATTAAAGTTTTTAAAAGTTATACATTGAAGAAACGTTGGAATTTGATACGCGTGCATCAGTTGACCTTTGAGTTTAATGAGCATTGCACGCCTAAAACGTAATTATTAGTTTCATCAAACGGAATAAAAATTTTATACATGATGATATTAAAAACTTCACCAATATCTAATTTACTTCCAGAACCAGGGGTAACTTCATTACTTTATGATTGTATTTTCTCAGCTACTACAAATGCACGGGTAATAGCAAATGCCACTCTGAAATCTGCATACAAGATAACATATCGTACCAAATTGTGTTCCATTATTCTAAATAGCCAAAAACGTCTCAATTGACACGTCCTGCATTAAGGAGGTACGTACAACTAGACGCTCGGCACCACTATATGCGAGCAATTTTAAAAAGCTATGATCATTATTTTACTCGGTGTTGTGCTGATTCAGCCGCTTGAAACACGTTTGGAGGATTTGGAAGCACGTGGGTGCCGCAATTAATATTGAATAAAGTTATTTAATTTCAACACGATGGGATATTAAGGATAATATTTCTCGAATTTTCCATACGAATGCAAATGCAATTGCCAGACCCGGGGAAAACAACATTCTATATTCTAAGTGAGCTATGAACGCAGCCATCCGAAGAACACACCAATAGCACTGCTTTAGTCCCTTGATGCGAAGGCACATTTTCCCAGTTTTTCTGGTGTCAGTTCTCTACAGAAAAGTAACAGAAATTTGTTTAGAGTCTATAAAGCTGTACAAGGAGCTGCGAAACGCCCGAAAATAGCTTGCAATCGGTAACAAATACATGCAAGCCGACCACACCAGCACAGAGCGCAGGTCGATAAGGCCCCCATCATCGTGGCCATAACAAACAACGTCCTCAACCTCGGTGCTGTCCATATTTATCTCTTCGCGCGATTAAATAGCAGCCAACGCACTGTAGCCCTAGCTCATCCCATGCTCCTCGCATCGCCTCTTTGCCAGGCGGACCGGCTGAAGTGCACTGAACTGTCTGACCAATCAGGCCTAATAATGCAGGCTGAATGTTTACTGCGTACTTAGTTTGATGGCTAATAAAGATATTCTCTCCCTCTCCTTCCTTTGCGCTACTTCAATCAGTCGCGTTGAAAACGCGAACTTCGAAGACATCGTTCTTCCTCAAAAAAAAAACTACTCTCGAAATTTTCTTCGCACTGGCAGATCATTAAAAATTGTGCGGGAAAGTGGACTGGAAACTCCGAATTGCGCTGCAACTGCTCCGAAACAGGTGGCGATTTCGACACGTGGAACTGCGGCAATATAAATTATTGCTCCCCTGATGGCTATCTGACTAGGAAAAGGATCCTTCGTCTGAAGGCTAGAAAATGCCCATGCACTTTATATCAATGAAATGAGATGTCACTGAATTTGCAATATTATGGTTGGCATAGTGCATTTATTATCCTAGTTGAATGATGTCACATGCAGCCTATCCTTTTACCGGCTTATTACGAGCGGTACCGATCTCTGTGATACAAGTGGGAAAATTTTTATATATACGTGCTCTTAGTCAGCGCTCGATTTTTTATTGCATATATAACTCGGAAGGCGCTGCAGCCACAGAGAAGTACGCTTCGTATGTTGTTATCTCTACCCGCGATTCTCAGGGCTTTCCAAGAAATATGTCTGAGAGGAGTCATCGGTAGGATGTTGTAACGGTGCTATTCCTTAAAAGAAAGCACTATCGATTATCTAAAAATTCAGGGGGCACTTTGACTGTCTAAAGTGCGTAGAAGCGAAAGCGTTTTCCGAACCACTTTCGCTGCTTCTGTGGCACTGGTGGCGTCACATATAATTGGGTACTAATTACTAAGTGACGACAAATCACTAATTAATGGTTAATTACTGATTAATGTCTGAATACTAATTAACTGCTAATTAATGACGCTTAAGCTTCGCCTTTAGGAGTGGAACGCGACAACGTGTTGCGCTGCCAGGGAGTCCACGGAACGCCACCACCCGTTCGGCGCGATGCCTTGCCCTTTGAACGCAACGCTTTTTGAGGAAAGGAAATGGCGCAGTAATTCTCTGTCATCTCGGTGGACACCTGAACGGCACCGTAGAGGAAGGGAGGAAGTGGGAGTGAAAGAAGACAAAGAGGGCCCCCGTAATGAAGGAAATGAAAATTGTATTTGAGGAAAGGAAATTACGCAGTAACTGTCTCACATATCTCGGTGAACACCCGTCAAAATTCAGGGGGCACTTTTTTTCCCTAAAGTGTGGTCACTGATGGTTAAGATGTTAAGCTTCGCCTCTAAGAGTGGAACGCGACAGCTTCTTGCAACGCTGCCAGGGACTCCATAGAACGCCATTGCCCATTCGGTTCTACGCCTCGCTCGTCGGTAAATTAGTTTTCGAGGAAAGGAAATGTATCTGTCTATCATATCTCGGTGGACACCTAAACCTCTCCGGAAGGAAAGGGAGGACGGTGGGAGTGAGCGAAGACACCGTATTCATTAGACTCGCCTTTGTTCATTCCAAACCATCGAGTTGGCATGGCGGAGTGGTTAGCATGCTCGTCTCGCACGCCGAAGACCCGGGTTCGATTCCCGAGCTCGACCAATTTCCTACTCCGTTTTATTTATTTATGTGGCCTGACTAGAAAAGTTAATTAGGCTAATTGGGTAATTAAGCAATTGACTAAGCTGAGTCCCACTTGGAACATCACTATACGATCCCTTCAATTGGTTGCATGGTTACTAGGCAAAGTACAATTGGCCCCGTTTGAAATTCGCGCACTGTGACGTCACGGCCGTTTCGACCAATTGAAAAGCGTGACATTTTCTGTCGACAACTGCTGCTTACAACGATGAGGCATTAAAGGCTTTCGCCTTAAAAAGCCTTTATAAGGAAAGGAATTTATAGACAGATAACTGCTTGAGTGTATCCTACCGTTGAAGTAAATCGTTATCTAGAGACCATCTTTTCATTCCTGGACCTGTTTTCTTACCAATCTAGATGCGCCCATGTGGTATCTACCTGCTCTTTTTGGCATCACGGCTTGGTATATCCAAGTAAGTACGACATTTTGCAGTTTTCATGAAAAGGGTCTATGCTAAAGACAAAATAAAAGGCACCTTGCTTGAGACACTTGGGGATTCTTCGCTGTAAGAAGTGAAACGCTGCTGTTTTTCTAGGTCGGTAGCGCTTAGCACTTCGTTTACCGCGTCTTTTTAAATGGTTCACTTTGAAGGATGGCGCAGAATACTCCATTCTGAGCAGTCCGAGCCGCTTCTGGATATGCAGTGCCATTGAGTATGTTGCAAAAACATTGTAATTCGCTTTCAGAATTGGTATTTTTTCAGCCGAAATATAGAGTGTATTAAGCTTCGCACAAAAGCTGTGAGCACCCAGCGATCGCTCAAGCATGTCACCCGAAGCGACGTCGTCTTGACTCCCCGAACATTTACCAGTAGACACAATAACCATGTTGTGATTAGAGGAAGACACTGGCTTTATACAGCATGAGATACGCCTGGTAAGTAGAGCTGAAGTTAGGAACATCGTGGTCCAGGCGAGCATGCGAATTTCCTTGGATACGGGAATAATCAGGAAATCTTCCCAGATAGCCCTGCGCCTAGTAGGCCCGAGTTTTCAGTGATTATAGGCAGCACTGCAGGACTTCTATCGCTGCGTTTGTTAGATCCAGAGCGATCATTATGGTTACACACGCAGTCGCCCAGAGCATAATCAACCTATATAGGCTTCATAGATTATGAGAAAGCATTATTCTCAGTCGAAACCTCTTCACTCTTGAGGGCATTTTGGAATCTTGGTGTAGAAGAGCTTTACGTAAAAATAACGGAAGTTATCTATATAGGGTCAGCAATAAAATTTCAAGAAATGGTGTCTGGCATATATCTCGCGAATGCTATTCACCGTCAGTTCATTGGATGTATCAAGTGTCCTGGATTGGGAAAAGTTTAGGATCAGAGTGAAAGAAGAATATCTTAGTAATCTGCGACTCGCTGCTAACATTGATTTGATAAGTCATTCAGGAGACGGACTGCAACAGATGTTCAATGAGCTATGCAGGTAGAGCTGAACGGTGGATGCAAAAATGACATGATGATAAACCAAGATGATGTTCACTGTACGAGGAAAAGAACAACAGTTTACAATTGGTAGCGAGGTGATGAAAACGGTAAAAGAATGCGTCTGTTAAGGCCAGGGAATGACCAGAGACCCGGATCACGAGAGTAAAATAACTAGAAGGATTAGAATGGGGCAGAGAGCATTGCAGGTTATCTCATACCATGAATGGCAATTTACCAATATTTATCAAGAGGAAAGCATATCCCGCTGCATCTTACCGGTACTTACCTACGGGGCAGAAACCTGCAGGGTAACGAAACTGGCACAACTTGAGTTATAGACAGCCCTACGGCTATGGAAAGAAAAATTATGCGTGTAACGTTTAGCGACATAAAGAATGCAGAGTGGGCTTGAGATCGAACACGGGTTAATGACATCGTAGTTGGAACATAGAGGAAGGAATCAACTTGAGCAGGCCATGTAATGCGAACACAAAAAAAAAAACCTGAAATCCTTGAGGGTAACAGACTGGATTCCAAGGGAAGAGAAAAGTAGCAAGGGGCTGCAGAATGCTAGGTGGGCGGAGGAGGTTAAGAAGTTTGCGGGGGGTAGGGCGGCAGCACGATAGGATTATTTATAGGGGTGCGGGAGGGCCCCTTATTCAGCAGAGAGCGTAGTCAGGCAGATAACGATGATGATAAAGTCAGTGATTTCCACGCGTAACCGTTTTACTAACAAGAAAACACCGTTCGAAGCGCCGTATCGCACGCATGTAACAAATCAAACGACATGGCGGAAGGCTTGAAGGGGCGCATGGAAGCTCAAAACTCGCAGATATGCAGGCATTGGATATTTACCCGCTAGATCACATTTATCTGGGTCCCGTGCATTTCGTATCATCCTGGGAACGAAGCGGCGCACCAATTTCCCCGAGAATTCATAGTCAAGGAGGTAGTGCGGTCCCCCGACCTTAGGCTGGCAAAGGAGCGAGTGACATCCTACAAAGAAATGACAACCTAATTCAAGAAATTGAGAAAAAAATTACCAGAACCACACTGATCGCTAAGCAAAACACGTCAGTTGGCGGAAGCTCCAAACGGACACTTTATATAATGCGTACAATTATTCCAAATAGTTCCCAGCGCATCTCAGGCCCTTCTGTTGTCTCTGCGAACAGCAAAAGCAGATACACCACACTTCTTATACTCATGTAGCCTATAGAAGCGATACAAAAATCTGCAGTTCTCTACCCAGCCGTAATCGCAGTGCGAGGCCTCGCTCCTCAGCTCGGACCCGGATGTTCCCTTACCGGTCACGATGCGGGCCGATCGAAGTCGCCGAATGAAAGCTTCGGTCAGCCACGTGGCGGCCGGCCTAGAAGAGAAGGCCACCGCGGGAAGAGGAACACAATTCCAACCCGCGCATAAAATTTCTTCTTCAGTGAAGTTTACATTCTCCTCCTCACAAGCATGCATCAAGTCCCACGAAATGGTGGAGATTTCAAATTTAAAAATAAATTACGTGTGTTATGTATTAGCTCGATGCTGTCGCATTTTGCTGTGGGCCGCCTTCTCAGGCTCTCCAAATTTATGTTTGTTTTTCTGAAAGCGAATGAATGATGCCAGTGAAATAGACAAGAAAGAAATGAAATGCATGTGACATACCCATCCGAACCAAAACAATTAAATATTGTAACATAGGAAGGTACGCTCTGGACCCTAAATTTGTAACTTTCCTTTTTGCTCTTTTACGAATGCTATACGTAACAAACATTTCACCACTGAAAATGAGCACATTTCCATTGCATTGCGTGATCAAAATCTCGACCATTCTGTTTAATAGTGCTCAGAAAGGAAGAAGTAAATCAAGCGCGGTAAACGGTTATAAGGAAAGTTTTTCGTTGTAGATAAATTTCGTTTGTTTTCTTTCAGGGGCGGATTTGCTCCAGAATTTCTGCCACGTCCCAGCATGCGATTCTGTCGAGCTGCGGTAAGCTGATCTTTTTTTTTACTTTTTTTGGCAAAGCAGCTTACACAAAAACATTGCTGTGCGTCACGCCAAATTGATTTAAGTCAGAATATAAAAGCCGAGGAACATCATTTCAATAAAACAAGAAAAGACGTAATATACTACGCGCGAGTGCGATGCTTAATAAGCGTCTGCAAATTGACAGGCACGAGTAGCTTCATTTTGTAGCGGAAGCGGTTATAGCGTTCGTTTAGCCATGCAGCACTGCGATCTAACGTGGAATCTGCGGTGTTATGCATAAGGCGTTAATTTACTTGAGGAATAATTTATTTCGCTCATACAGACTATTTATTTCAGGCAATTTGATTTCATTTAGCATCAATCCAGGCGCCAAGTGCCAAACGTGGAAGGTTGCGGCCACCCGTAATGGCTGGCTGTCTAAAATGTAAAATCTCTTTCCACTTTTTGCGCGAGAGGAGCGATTTATTTCAAGGGTTTTTACAGTCTCAAAGCGGCTCATCTATGGGGGACGCCGTAGTGTCGGACTATAGATAATCTCACCAACCTGACGTTCTTTACCGTGCACTAGTATCGTACAGCCCACAGGCTTCTAGCATTTCGCCCCCGTCGAAAGGGAGGCGGGGCCGGGATAGAACCTGCGTCTTTCGGGTTAGCAGCCGGGTGCCGTAACCACTGAGCCACCACCTGGCTAGTAAGTAAGAGAGAGAAGAGTGTTAGAGCTCAAACATAATGGTTAGAGCTCTTCGCTTCCTGCCGCGTTCTACTGAGACGCTGCATATATAGAGGAATCTATCAGGAGTTCCGATGTGCCCGTTTAAACTCTTGAGATTGTCCAAAAGTGGGTTTTTATGGTAGTAAATGTGAGGATGGCGTCTCTCAAAAGCGCACCACTAAGACAGTGACGTCATACCCAAGCTACAAAGGACCTCACGGCCAAGATAAGGCGTAATAGAAGGACTGGAATTGTGGTATCTCCGTTTTCATGGTACGGTCGAAGCATTTGTCGCGTACAGCGGGCAAAACGCATGTCTAGAACACACTCTGAGCGTGTTTTGGGCGTAACACGCGATAAATAGCGATAAGATTTGGTTAAAAATACCTGGATGTAAACATGTGCAGTTAAACTCGTAGAATTTCATCGTCATTTTTTGCCTTCTTGATTTGCAGCGGCTTTGAGAGCTCCGGAACACACAGTTTGGTCGTTCTAGACATGTGTTTTGCCCTCTTACAATGTGAATCCATGCACGGCACAAAATCATCTCTAAAACGCCAGATGACATTTACAGCCGTGTAAGAGGGCAGCAGACAAGTAATTACGCGACGTCGACAGCTTGGCTTGAGCCCTGCATTGAGTTTCAGAGCGTGCCACCTTAGTCACACCCGCCGAAAACATAAAAGAACTTCTCACTTCATGGCCACTCGTGTCAGCGCTCATTCGGGAATTTTAGTTTCTTTTTTTATGTATCCCAAGTGGATTTATAAAACGTGTAACAATTGCGGGGCAGGAAAAATAAAACGTCTGTGTTTTCGCTTGCTACTGCTGACAAAGGATATCGAAATGACAGTTATATGCTAATATAGAAGAAATGGCCCCATTAGGTCAAGCCGAAAAATTTGATTAATAAACTTCGTGCAGCGGCTCAGACATAAGTGATGCCTGTACTGGTCAGTACATTTCAACTTAAAATGAATACCGTTCCTGGAATGATTTCAATTTCGGTTTTTTTGGCACGTAAATCACCCAACCTTGGCATTTAAGGCCAAGATAATTTATGGGGCACTTCGTTTATCTAACTATTGGCATAATATCTTCATCCGGAAATGCATTGCGGACAAAAGAAGACAGCGTTTTTATTGTATCTCTGTGCATTCCTCGTACTAAGTTTGAATACCGGGTAAACACAAAGCTAACGTGCGACGCAGTAGAAACGGCGCTGTTAGCAGCGCTAGGAGAAGCAGGGTTATTTGCTATTTCTTGCGGGAATGAACAGGTGCGGGCGCCAAAGCTACAGTAAGAAAGATGAAGGTGATACATAATTGTAACTGGTAGGTTCATTTGCTAACTTCTTTAAAAGCCTTTGAGCTTTTTCTTTTTCTCACAAAAATGTTCTTTGTTATTTAACTTTAAATATTCTTCTCTCGTTTTTCAGCGATGTATTTTTTCAAAATTCACGCTTGCCTCCTATATATTGTCGTAATCCCACGGAAATTTCCTTGCTTACGCCACTACACCTTGGTAATCCCCACATGTGGGCATGTGCCATTACAAATAGCATGAAGAAGAAGAAGAATCACTGACATCGTTCACCCTTCATCTCGTTTCATAATTGATCGGCGCGTTCATGTGCACAGGGGAGGTGCAGCCATGCACCTAAGCGGTCGATATGATTCAAGAGCTGAAAAAAGCAGCATGTTCTGGAATGTGACCGAGGCCCGTATTCAAAGTTTCGTCCTTTTAAAAACCGTCACTTTCGGCGACACTTGGATCTTTGATGCGCTGGAAGAGAATAATGCGGCTCGAATGCAGAGAAAAGTGCCAAAGAAACGGGATGGTAAAACCGCACACATAGCTTACGCCCCCATAACTGATGTTGAAATGAGATAAACGGCATCATGTAGGCGCTGTCTTAAGCGCAGCCTCTCGCTTCGCAGAGAACTCGTCCGTGTTTCGACCAGTCAGGTTTTCCCTGAAATGAGGAAACTCAGAAAAGGCGCCCTGCCAGTATGTAAAAGCGGTCACTCGATAAGCATCAGCAACGTTGTGCGGCCAAATCGCGAAAATGCAGTCGAACATCTCTCTGCAGGAGGGTAAAAAAGGGGGTATACAGGCGTTCTAAACACGTGTCTGAAGCCGATTCGAAGCGCGCAGGTGTGCAGCCTGCAATGTATATCAACTTGCCAAAAATGTGCTCCAGGGGTGCTGCAAACCGTTTTGACGTGATAGCATTAAGGCTTCCGTTCTGCATATTACCCGGCCAGCAAAAAATGGGCAATGGTAGTGCGAACTGGCGTTTCACCATGAGGTCAAACTGGGGCATAGGATTCTGCACGGTCTCGTGCAACGTGCTATGTTCGAAGAATGAGCCGGGAGAGGATGGCCCAGGTGGCTACTCTACCACTGGTGCCAATGGTCGACCTGATGTAAAAGAAAATGCCTGTATAGATGCATATTTTTGTTATTTCATACTCTCAACAATGACAGCCAAAAAGTGTGAAGACGTGCTCTTCACTTACAGCGAAAGAAAGATAACATCTTTAGTGTGTGTGTGTGTGTGTGTGTGTGTGTGTGTGTGTGTGTGTGTGTGTGTGTGTGTGTGTGTGTGTGTGTGTGTGTGTGTGTGTGTGTGTGTGTGTGTGTGTGTGTGTGTGTTGTGATAACCCAGTGTAAACGACTGTACTGATATGTGAGTACTAATCAAGCTCTGTGTGATGTGAAGAACCGCCGTTTTATGCGAACAGGAACATCGTGAAGCTTGAAGAATCCTCGCTTTCTGTGAAAGAAAACGTTGTGTGCGGAAAGAATGGTCATGTGATGTGGAAAAATAAATTGTTGGGCGTGTTGTGATAAGGAACAGATTATTGTGTGCACTAAAGAAGCATCATGTAATGAGAAGCGAATTGTAGCGTGAGCCCACTGGGCATTCTAGCTATGGAGGGACCGTTACCTCTGCCGCGTCCTATTCTTACATACAAAGCTGAAGTGTGCCTTTAGAGCACCTGGTCTCACGTTCGATTTCTAGTTTTCTTTTCATTTAAAAGTCAAACCCTTCGAAACTGCACATTGCAAAGGCATCGAGAACGATGTCAAGAAAAACTGTTTCCTTTTTATGTACCCAATGTACGTAGCACAGCAGTGCAATGCAAGGAGTGTATATCAGCGCAGAAGCATTTGATGTGAAAGCATAGTATGGCCTTCGCAAGAAAAGTTCTTAGTCGCGTAAGAAAAATTGATAATCTTTACGCAGGCAGCGTTTCAAAACTATTTGATAAATAGTTTGTTATATTTTCAGAAAAATCTGTCACGCATTTCGGATGTATATGCCGCAGGAGGAAGATGGAACGGAACCGCGTGTTCTGCGTGCACAGAGATTCCTTCATCCCGTCCTTCATTGAATAGCTTGGACAGGCTCTCCGCGCGAGCTACGCTGACGCTGCAGCTCCTGCATTTTGTCTATATAAAGGAGAAAAGAAAGTAGGGTCGTTGTACATTGCACTTTATTTACGAGAGGACATAGTAGTGCTAAAAAAACACAAGGACGAAAGGGTACAGAAAGACAACACAGGCGCTAGACATCAACTGACTTTATTCTCGAGAACAACAACGAATTTATAGGCGACAATCAGGAGCATAAAAATCAACAATTGAATCGCATGCGTGATGGCACTTCCCAAAACAACAACCTCAAATCTTTAGTGCACAGATAAACATTTTAGCGCTACTACTATGTCCTCTCAATCCAAACAACAACTAGCCCAGCTTTCTGCCTTAAATGACTTTATTTACATACGGGAACTTTTGAATTCTGAGCAGCTGAACTTGACGAAAAAAAGTTAGCACTTAGGAGGGATTAAAGGTTGCCATCAGAGCCTGAGGCAGATGGGTCATACTGTGTTAAAGTAAGCATGGCCTGATATCATTGCTTCAAAAATTTGTCATATGGACCAATCACGAAGTGACAGAACAACTAGAGAATAAGTAATCATAAAGACATAAAAATTTTTTGTGGCAATAGCGGTAGGCGAATCTGTTCAGCCATGGATGATATCGAAGTCCCATCTCCTTTGCTGTGGTCCATGAAAATTTCGTGCAATCGCCAAATATGTTGGCGCAAAGAAATGGACCCGGTTTTCAAGAAATGGTGTAGTTTTCTTCGATAAACGTTTGTATATGACAAAAGAGCGCATACGTCGTTTTCGCCGCTCTTTCTTAATATTGCAAGTTCGAATCGGTACTGGAAAAAAAAATTGGAACACGAGTCGCGAGATTTTAGAATTGCGTTTGAAATGTCTAAAGTTTGTGGAGTGACACCATCGTCAGAAAGCGCGTTTCTGATATGCTGAAAACTCGCACGGCTGTAATTAACAGCTAGCTAGAAACTTTTAACTAGATTAAGGCGCTGCTGAGACGCGCGTCCTCAGTTCTCGTCGGGACGGTGGTCCGCTCTCACCGAGCTGCAGGAGCAATGACGAGACGGGGAACTGATTAGGAGCAGCATGAAAAATATAGATATATATTCACATATTTACAAGCAGCATCGAAAAGCACGCTACATGACGAGATGTATCACAACAGGGAAAAGACAAGAACAAAGGCGACGGGAGCCCTTAAATAGAGTCGGCACAGACTCCTGCCACTTTTCGTTCAATCAGGAGCATCCTGGTGGCTGATTGGCCTGGCAGGCTTGTACGCCATCCTTGGTAGCGTCCCGGTAGCTGACCGGCCGAACGCGCAACACTCTCCACGAAGACGCCGCGCAGGGTCGGAGAGACGCAGGCCTGGACGCCATCCTTGGGAGCGTCCGGGTGTTAAAAACTTGCGTTCATAACAGCGCCAAACTCGAATAGTTAAATGTTAACTATTAGAATTTAATTCACCATCTTACTAGTTAAAGCGATTCAAGGTTTTTTAGTGTCCACCAAAAGGCCTGTCCTTTTTTTAATTTGTGTCGATTTTACTGGAGAGAACTTGTACAATAGTTGTCTCTTACCGGCAGAGGTCTCACTTACGAGGCAAGAACTTGGAAGCTAACGAGAAAGGTTCAGCTTAAATTCAGGATAACGCAGCGAGCTATAAAAAGGAAAAATATAGGAGGAACGTTAAGGGAGAGAAAGAGAGCAGAGGGATCATTGAACAAACATGAGTTAATGGCATCCCAGAGGCGAAGTTAAGAGGTGGGAATGACAGGTCATCTAATGCGAAGGTTGGATATTCGATGGCCGTTTAGGCTTATGGTGTCGGTTTCAAGAGAAGGCAAAAGTAGGAAGGAGTGAGAGAAAGTTTGAGGGGCGGGTGAGTTTAGAAATTAGAGATTAGAAAGGTTCAATTGGAGGGATATGGGAGAGGCGGGTGTAGTCAGGCTGTTAATGATGATGAAACCAAGTACACTTTGAGCACAGTTCCTTCCGCGCATCGACCGCAATTTAACATGCGCCATACCTTGCTGAGCAGGTGGGCAACGCTGGTAAGTCGCGCTGGTTGACATGCGGTGAAAAAGCTGGTATGTCTTCACGACAGTCTATGTTCGGCCTGAAAAATAATTCTTTCACCAAATGCTAGTTGAACAAGCTCAGTGTGTGACAATGAAATAAGCCCAAAACTGTGGTAAACGCCAAAGCTGAAGACTGAGAAAACATATTCGTTTATCTGATCATCGTCTTTTAACTTTTTTTCCTAGTTCCATCGTATGTATTTTCCAACTTTTAATTTCTCGCGTAAGAAATATATGTTCTGCAGCCATTATACATATCCACGTCGCCTCAGGTTCATTTTTTGAAAAAAGTTTGATGATGCAATAAACTCATACAGTTTATCATACAAATATCATAGACTTATCATACAAATCATAGAAAATTGTCATTCAGATGTCATACATTTTGTAAGATCATACAATCATCATAGAGATGTCAGAATATTATACGAATTGTATTATATATCATACAGATTGTATGATATTCTATGATTAATGATCTATGAGGTTATTGCATCATAGAACTTTTTTTTTCAGCAGGGGGAAACTGCACCCCATTCAAAGATACAGCTGGCTCCGCGTAATAAGCCGCCATGTTTTGAATGCATGGGCTCCAAAGCAAGCTGCCACTATTAAGGCGGAAGCCTTTAATGCCTCATCGTTGTAAGCAGGAGTTGTCGACAGAAAATGTCACGCTTTTCAATTGGTCGAAATGCTCGTGACGTCACAGTGCGCGAATTTCAATTGGGGCCAATTGTACTTTGGCTAGTAACCATGCAACCAATCAAAGGGATCGTATAGTGATGCTCCAAGTGTGACTGAGTTTAGTTAATTTCTTAATTAATCAATTAGCCTAATTAAGAGAGAGGAAAATGAAGAGGTCAGAAGAAAGAGGAAAAGAAGGACGCGCGTCGCAGCGACAACAGCGTCCGCGGAAGGAGGCGCTGCTGAAAAAACAGATAAGTACGAAGCCGCGTTCGCTCCACCACCACGCACTTCCCCACTCAGTTCGACGTTGCTCGTTTCATATACATTGTGTCGAACATCCTAGACAGTTCCAACATTTGACAGGTGAATGACAGAACAGGATGGATAGAAATACAATAATATAAATATGAAATAGCCTAATTTACCTTTCTAGTTAGACCGCATAAATCAATAAAACCGAGAACGAAATTGGTCGAGTTAGCGAATCGAACCAGGGTCTCCGGAGTGCGATACGAGCACGCTAGCCACTCCGTAATGCCAGCTGAATGGTTTTGGAATGAACAAAGGCGCGTCTAGCTAACACGGCGTCTTCGTTCACTCCCATCTTCCTCCTTTGAATTACGGCGAGGTGCAGGTGTCCACCCAGATATGCGAGAGGGATACATTTCCTTTCCTCATAAAATAAGTTTACCGTCCAGCAAGGCGTACAGCCGAATTGGCGATGGCGTTCTGTGGACTCCCTGGCAGCGTTGCAAGACGCTGTCGCGTTCCACTCTTACAGGCGAAGCTTAACATGTTAACCACACATCAGTAACACACGCAGACAGCTAATGGACGCGTCATTCGCTGGCAGCACTTGAATCATCCTTCACAACCACATTCGTGGCAGAATGCTGTACTCAGGCTTTCGCCTTGCACCACTTTAGTCGCCAAAGTGACTCCTAATTTTTTCAGCTACCTTGGCAGTACAGGTACTCTCGTTTTGTTTCTTTTCGTCGTAAATAACTGGCCGAACTAGGCTGCGGCTTAGGATATTCGGCTAGAGCCGTCATTGGTTGCATATTTAACTGGTGGCAGTGGCTGCTTTCCGCTTCCGCATCGTACGCTGTCGGTGCCGGGCGTCCGATCTGGAAACAGGGTAGTCCTTGACAGGGTTGCCAGGTCCTAAATTTTAAAAGTAGCCAAAAAAGTAGCCAACCAGCTGCCGAAGTGTCAAAAGTAGCCAAAAGTAGCGCCAAGGTTGCAGAAAAGCGTCACCAGAAGCATAAAGGGCGCAAGAAATATATAATTCTTGTAGGACGCAGGGTAATTTGTGGATGCGAATAACTCTGAATTACAAACGCATCGCAAATCAAATGAAAGGAAATACATGAACACCATGGGCCAGAAGCACGGAAACGAAGGGAAAGAGAGTGTGGGAAAAGTAATCAGAAGCAGGAAGCGTGAAGCACAACCGTTTTCTAGGACGAGGCTCACCGAACCGCCAAGCTAATTCAAGACAAAGAAGACGCTCGGTCACGCGCTGGGAGACAAGGTTCGGCTACCAGGTGGCGCCGGCAGAGTGTCAGCAGTGTGGCAATATATAGATATGGCATGCCTGGCAATGCTTTTTGCATGAAATTTCTTCACTGCTCCATAAACAAGAGTTTGATTTGATGCGCCTATTTCTTTTTCCGCTTCTATCCTGTGATCTTTTTTCAGCTTTATATTGAAAATAGACTGATCGCAACATGCAGTTAATATGTTCCAAAGGCATAGAAAGCATAGCCTTGGTCCAATTTTTTCAGGTCACATGGCTTCCTTTTCAGCCGTATACTGGGGAACTCATGGCTCTCAGGATATCGCTGTACGATACGAAGAGCCTTCGTCATCGCGTTTCAAAGCCTTTTGCTCTTCCCCGTTCCCGAGTAATCGGCTAAAAGGAAACCGTATTTGCCCTGAAAAATTTTAACCAAGACTGTAATCCTCAGCATCATCATGTTTAGCCGATCAACGCGCTTTGAATCAGTATCCAACTGAGGAAACAAGGTATATCAGCTAAGTAGCAATTCACATCCTTATTTAGCTGAAGCGCATTGGGCGCATTGAGTGCATGATTGAGTGAATGGAGATGGGACATTTCTTATTGCTAGTTCTAAGGAAACCTACATATCAGCATTGTATAGTGGAGGCGGAATCTCGCTTGGAAGAACACAGGAGCGAGAAGTATTTTAAGTCTAGGACATGGTTACAGGCAAAATTTGAACAAAAAGACTGGCAGCGCAGAATAATTGTGTTCGCGTATGGCATTCTGACGCACTCAAGCAAAGATGTATGGATCATTGGAAGAAAAAGAGGTCCATTACAGCCCTAACTTCGATTTCAAATGTAGCCGAAGAATAGCCAAGTAGCCAAGTTCAACTTTTTGTCGCCAAGCGGTCCTAAAAGTAGCCAATTTGGCGCAAAGTAGCCAAACCTGGCAACCCTGGTCCTTGACGCCGGCCGATGGTCCGTCCTCTTCGGTTTGTGGCAACATTTGCATAAGAAAATTAAAATAGGTGCTTATTATGACATACATGACGGAAGCCAACAGTCATCGAGACCAAGGAGCATAGGGGAGGTCTTTTTATTTTGAATTTGTGGTTTTCTTCACTGGGAGCTTATAAAAGCCTTAGAAAAAAGAACTACATGCCACCGGTGGGATTCCTTCGCACGACGTCCGAATTTCGCGTCCTCTGAATAGTATAACGAGGCCCTCGTATCTCGCAGTCTGGATGCCATATTCAGGATAACAGGATTCGTGCACAGCTTCAGCTCTCACCATTGATCACGTTCCTACTGGGGCTTGGACTCGCGGTGGTACAGGACTTCCTAGGTCCGCCGGTATGGACAACGGTGAAGCTGGTGAACACTCTCGAGGTTCGGTTACACTATACATAAATACCCCCGAAGCAGAAGACTGCGCAACTGTTGGCGTAGCTAAGTTGGTAGAGCACCGGAAGGGGGTGTCGTGGGCTCAGATCCCACCGGCGGCTTTTGGTTGTTTTTTTAGTCTGTTTTTATTAAACTCCCATTGATGAAAACTACAAATTAAAAAAAGAGACATCCGTTATGCTCCCTGGTTTAGGTGACTGTTGGTATGTGTCGTGGATAATCTAAATGGGTGTTCGTAGCACTTGGAGACCTCACAGAAGAACATCGTGACCGACAAATTGATGGCCCGTCTTTCAAGCACAAAATATGCATACTGGATACTACAGCAACTTGCTCTTAAACCTATTGACGTCCTAATTATTACCACTCTTTCCCGTTTTCAGATAACCCCCGAATCGCTCCCATTCCAAAAAACTTTGCAGCTGATACCAACCAATGTAGACGTTCCGCTCACGCTACCAATGATCTCCATGCTATTGATTCGATTATAAATTAAAAAAAAAGCAGTCACAAAAGAAGTCTTCCCTCCTCAACCACTCCAGAGAGAAAGAATTCGCTTTTTTAGGTCGGTCACGGTAGATGTGATATCTTGTGTCTCCTTTGGACTGCGATTTGTGATGCTCCTGTTGCGCATGCTCTGCTGGCCTTGCTGGGACTATGCATTTTGTAATAAATTTCAGGAAAAAAAAAGAAACAGTCGTTGTGGCATGAACACTGATTCTCATCTCCCTTGTCTTTTGTGACTGTTTTTCTTTAATTTACAGTGTACTAACTGGCCCGTATTTCAACCCTTCTCGATTCGATTATCGTACATACAGACACACCACGAACTTGCGTTCTAGCAGCTGCTTATTCAATTGCGACCGGCATCCAAGTAGCGACCCACACCCATGGACCTTAGTCTGATCCCCTCCGGCAGCCACACCCGAGACCCTACCGACAATCAATAGTATTCAGGACGTCTTCCTATCACTCGCTGGAATGGAATCTGGAATGTTATTTTAAATTGCCTTTTTCTTGTGGAACAGACAAACCTGAATCCAAAAGAAAGGTGTGCGCATTGGTTCACGTCCAGGCCCTCTCCTCAGCGAACTGTTTCTCGCCTACTATGATAGATTGCTTCACAACAGAATCAGGGGAACCTGTGTTGTGTAACTCTTTCGATTTGTAGACGACTGTCTCGTTCTTTTAAAATGCAGCAGCGAATACATCACAATTGTAGCGACCGAAGCGCAGTCCATGTTTGGCTATTGCTTGCATCCCTTGCATTTACATCTGAATTCTCGGAAGATAATATCATGCGGGTCCTTGAATTGCCTATGCATTTTTCCGCTGCGCATGCCTGCTGGTCCTATGAACCCAGAGGTAAAAAATCACTACTTTTATGTGGGTGCGTCACTCGAATTTAGTAAGGCGAAGAATTGTCAGCCTGTGCTATCGTAATGCCGTTAAAAAATTATTTGAACAGTATTCGTAAGCTGGTAGAGCGGCTCCTTGCAGCGGGTAACACTTCACTACTCCTGGTATCAGCGGCCAGCAGCATAAATAATAAAGTTCACCTGCTTTTAGTGAGAGCGACAGAAAAAGAGTTGTCCTTTTCCCACAGTTTAAGGAAAGTTAGCACGTGAGCAGGCGTTGATGTGGTTTTTTCCGTGCCTATTAAGCTCGCCTCACTCTGAAGGAAAGTCAACAAGCAACAAATTTGCTCTGGACAAACGTAAAGCAATCGCTACGTTCATAGTGCTTCCAGTGTGGTCTATTTATTGCCTTTTGTTCAGCAGGAAACAATACATCAGTCAGACAGGAAATATTAGGCTGTAAGAACACGGCAAAAATGTTTTTAACATTCCCCTCCCCGGGAATCTGGTCAAACACCGGAAAAATCTCGAAGTAAAACTTGCTTCTGCGTCCGCTCATCGTTCCACAGGATGCCCCCCGTGAACTCTTCAGCGGCAGAGGCCGCGTCTTCCTATCTGACATCATCAGAGCTCTTCTCCGTGAGTGCAACGTCATCCATCGAACTTGCACCGCTTACCACCTCCAGAAAAACGGCCTCACTGAACGCTTTAACCGAACTCTGGGGGACATGCAAGTTGTGTACCCCCTTTGTCAAAAGTAACCGAGCAGCAGATGTTTGCTTATCAACCGTATAACGGAGTCTTTATGGCACTCCTCAGGACCGAAGGCGTCAGAACTAGAGGACAAGGGCTTACCTTACTCTATATAGATTCATAGCTTAAGGGCTCCCATAAGTGATTCGCTACGCGGCTAAGAAACAACCCACCTGTGCCAGGTTACTTTTGACAAAGGGGGTGCGTGTGTTCGAACCACACGAACTGGGACCTTATTCTCCCGTACATTACGTTCGCCTACAATACTGCTACGTAGTCAACAAAAGGATTTTCACCTTTTTTCCTCTTTTATGGCCGACATCCCTCAGCTCCCATTTATACTGTTCTCCCCTACCACACTGACACTTCTGAGTGCACCACCATTTCCGAAGCCGTCAGGCACAGCGAAGGTTGTCGTCAGATCGCCCCATCGCTCACGACAGCTACCCAGTCCCTTCAAAACACCCGCCACGCTGAAGATCAACCTCCCCAGCATTTCTCGCCCGGCTCTATTGTCTGGCTGTGGATACCTCCCCGTACTCCGGGCCTCTCCAGGAAACTGCTCGCTAGATATTAATAGCCCTGTCGCATCTTGAAGCAAACATATCCAGTCAACTATACCATTCAGCCCCTCACGTCGTCACCCGATCTCAGAGCCGCGGCCGTGATACTGTTCATATGCACTGCCTCAAGACATACTATAACCCCGCAGTCTTATCCACCCCTTAAGTCGCCAGGATGGCTCCTTTTCTGTACGGGGGCCATTGTAAGGAATACGACGGGCATACGTGCGAGCCGCATGGCCATCACCTGGTGCACGCTCCTTGCTGGACTAGCTGACCTCGGACTGCTATTGGATCTGCTCCCATTAAGAAGCTTCTCCGAATAAGCCCCACCTTACATTATATTTATTGTGAAAACATGTTCAAGGTGTCCGGATCGCACCATGTCACGAAAACAAAAAAGTAGCAGAAAAGAAGGCATACAGCGCTTCGGTTACATGCCTGCACCGGCGCAGCTAATTTGTGTATTTGCGAAGGAAGCCAGCAGTCACCCAACCGAGAGCACTGATAAAACATCATCTACATTGTGCCTCCTGGTATGGTGCCTTTGCGGAGGTGTTTAAATAGTCCAGTGTCTCTCATTAGCGACATACGATTTGCACGCCGTTTAATCATTTCTCACTGTGAAGGAGCTGTCCGAAAAATAAGCGAAAGCCACTCTATGCCAGTGTCCAACAATCCGTTGTCTTTCATTTTATGACAACGTTAGCAGGTAAATTCTACCTCAGATATATTGTCTACTTTCTCTCGGCATTCCAATCGCTTTGACGACATTCATTCGTTTTGCACTCGACTCAGACGAGTGGCATACAGCGAACACCGTGCCAGTTATAGGCGACCAACTGTTCTCTCAAATTTTAGCAGCGGTGTAAAAATTTTGATAGTGTTTTGTACTAGGTACACTAGATGATCTAATCCCGATGTAACGCTTTTCTCCTTTGATATGTGTTTACAAGTGCTAACACGGCTTTCTCACTTAGTTGTATAAGATTGGAGCACACAGGATTTCCGCTGACCTCTAGGCAAGAACACTAAAAGGAGCCGAAACGTCATGTCCTGCGCAAGCTCTTTCAAGAAACACCAAACACGATTTTATTTACTGTGAACTCGGGGCAAAAACTGCCTAGCGCACTTATCCTAGGAAATGAGTAATTACTGCCATATTAGAAATATACTCCACCTTGGGGGATTCTCCTAAAACATTTGCTCCATTCTAGGCAAGTTTCATTCTTTGCTCAAATAATTTTACCATATGCTTCGGCAGAAAATGCTTTTCGGTTACTCAGTTTTCATTTCCTGCGTCCTTGTAGGAGTCGATGACCGCCGCGGTGGCTCAGTTGTTAGAGCGCTCGGCTACTGAGCCGGAGTTCCGGAATTCGACCCCGGTAGCGGTGTCCGCGTTTCGATGCAGGCGTGATGGAAAGGCGCCCGTGAGCTGTGCGATGTCAGAGCACGTTAAAGATCCCCAGGCGGTCTACCTTATTCCGGAGACCGGAGACCTCCACTACGGCACCTCTTTCTTTCTTTCCTCTTTCGCTCCTGCCTTCCTTCCTTACCTTATGGCACGGTTCGGATGTCCGCCGAAAATTGAGGCAATTACGGCGCCATTTCCTTTCCTCAAAAACCAATTTTAATTTTTTTTTTCAAATTCATCAGATGAAAGCGCCACTACTGGGCGGGAAGTGCGAGCAAGACTTCTTCAAAGCCTATACTTCTATTTCGAAACGAAAAGATGAATATTCCAAGGTTGTTACAATCTAAAAAATCATAATACCGCTTTGTCACTAAAGAATAAATGAAAAAAATTGCTCCAGTTTTCTTGAGCGTCAGCAGATGGTTTTAAAATTCTATTTTTATTTATGAACGGAACTTAAGCTCAGATGAAAATTGATGCTGTATTTCCTGTTCACTGCGTCATATGCAATATGCAGTAGCAAGCGAATGTCACTTTTAAGAAGGGAGTTCAACTGGCGTTTAAGCCGCAGACAAAACGAGGCTCAAGAAATTCTGCGTAATTAATGATGAAAATAAAATAAACCTTATATAAAGCCTCTGCAGACGCAACTTTTGACCTTTTTTTGTCGCACGATCTGTGTGTCGTTAGGCGAACATGCGGCGAAATAAAAGGGCAATTTGGTGAACATTTTTCCTGTTTCAAATGATACATTTTCGTGAGTCTTTCGGATCTTCATCTGCCTCGTGGCAAAGATTACAGCGAAAAATATAGTGAAAGACGAAAGAATACGTTTTCTTAATGTTTACCGTTGAACCGCTCTGAGGGAATTGCACTTCTCATGGTCCTGGCGCATCGTGGGTTCTGCGACTTTGTTGCAAACGAACTCCAACATCTTAGCATCGTTAAGTCTCGCCGCGAAGATGAGAGATCAGAGCATAGTTGAATTTTTTTTAACGAAAAGGGGAACCAAGCGGGGCCATAAGCGAACTGCACAAAGGAATAAATTTGAAGGTTTTTTTTCACACGTTTCTTTTTTGTGTGATTGCTTTCTGTCTCATCTCTTCCGCATTTCTTAAAGAATGACAGTATAATTGTTGTTTTTGCGCATAAAATTTTACCTTCAGAAGTTTAACAATTTTGTGGTTTATTCGAATGCTTGCGGATTATAGTTTTTTAAAGTTGCGTTTAGAAAGATTGGATTATTGATGTGCATCCTTACCGAAAATTTACTTCAACGAGCATTTGGCAGCTAAATTGCAACTCATAGGTTCATGAAACAGAGCAGAAACTTTTAGACATGATCAGATTACAACTTTACAAATTTTTCATTTAATTCCAGAATTGTGGCTAACTTAACTAGTTTATAAGTGTATTCACGCAGCGACTACAGATTCAAGCGTAAAGGAGAATGCCTCACTGAAATATGCATGAAAGATCAAATATCGGTGCCAAATTGAGTGAAATTAATCTAAATCACCAAAAGAGCTTCAATTGCCGCGGCTTTTATTAAGGAGGTACAGTCTTTGTCAAAAGTTTAGAGCCCAGGGGGTTTGCTTTTAAGCCTCACAGTGGGACTCCTGTAACATTCGTGGTAGTCCTACGCATTGGAGGAGGCAGGGCCAGAAATCTTCTTATCTTCAGCAAATTTGGAGCGCTGGAGATGCATTACGAACCTGACAGTGTGCTTCAGAAGCAAACCCCCTGGGCTCCAAACTTTTGACAAAGGCTGTACGTTCCACTGGGCGTTCAAAACCACTCTCTGCGAGGAGTTCTGAAAAACTAGGTTCGTTCTTTGACTCGGTGTTGTGCTGATTCCGCCTCTAGAAACGTATTTAGAGGATTTGGAAGCACGTAGATGCCGCCATGAATATTGAATAAATTATTTAATTTCAACACGATGAAATATTAAGCATAATATTTCTCGAATTTTCTATACCAACGAAAATGCATTTCCTAGCCCTTAACGGGAAAACGATGTCCCAAAAATGCATTTCGAAGGTGCTGTATTAATTCCATATTTATTTCATATTTTTGTGTCCCTATGCTTAAACTGCAATACGAATGCATTCTAAGTATGCTAGGAATAATATTTTCAACGTTCTAAAAATTATACCAAAATACACTTTCACCCCATTAGTACATCTATAATGAATTAAAAATATACTAAAATATACATTAAATACATAATACTACATTAAAAATAGACTAAAAATATACATTTCATACATTGAAAATATAGCTAATCACTCTGGTTTAAAAAACGCCCACTAGGTGGATTCAACGGATGAGACGGTTTAGTGAACTCAACAGCAGAACTAATGACTGACCCGGTTATAAGCGATAAGCATAAGGAGTCCATCCCTGAGAATACGCGTAGTTACCAGCAGTGAAGAGGTCTATGACATTGCACGGTCACGTAATAGAATTGGAACGGGAAAGATGTCGCCACACAACAAATGCCGACAGAAAGTGACGACGGCAAAGAGGAAGTGCTCCGAGAAGTTCCATATTTGGCTTTCTTCATATATACCCACCTAGAGAAGAGGTAATGTCTTGGCCGGTGAGGTGTTTTTTGCACAAAGACTCTGCGTACCAAAAATTGTTACGCAAGTGTCGTATTGGTCGCGTTCGAATATGCAGGTGATCTGAAACCGAAATGCTAGTCGTAACTTGTGTCAGGCATAGGTCAGAAGTCGAACTGTCAACCAAAAAATACATGGGCGTCTAAGGGAGCCGGTCGGCCTTGCCATACTCTCCGCTGGCATGTTCGGGCCCTGAGGTACCCACGGCACCTTTTCAGGTATAATGCTATCATGCTCTCCACACGTAATCCAAATAAGTAGTGATTGCCTTCCTGCTAGAAGTTACCATAAAGTAAAGGATCACAGGAAAGGGAGAGTTAATTTCACTCTTCTCGAAACGTCATTTCAAGCACTAGACTGTCCCACGGTAGCTTGAAGTGTGCTGCAAATTTGCTTACGCGGACTGCCAATTTGTTAGAATTTAAATATAGCCTGGACGAATTAATTGCCTATTTACGAAAGCCCACTTTAAATACATTGCCAAGAATCTGATACGATTTCCAGAAATTCGATTTTGAGCATTAAATTGTTCAACGGCTTTTTGAAGTCTGCTGCAAATACGCTTACGCGGACTGCCCATTTGTTCGAGTTTAAGTATACTATGGACGAATTAATTTCGTATTTACGAAAGTACACTTCAAATACATTGCCAAAATGAAAATTCCATTTCGCGACGCATTATTTCGAGCCCTAGACTGTCTACAGCAGCTAAACGTGTGCTGAAAATACGTTTAAAAGGCATGTCCGTTTGTTGGAATTGAAGTATGCTTCGCCTGAATGAATTTCATATTTACGAAAGTACATTTTTAATACATTGGCAGCATGCTAAAACCGCATGCATAATTTTTCGCGTATTTGGAACGTGCGCGAAGAATGCAATAAGTGAGGTATTTATGGCAAATTTTAAAATATATTCCGAATAGCAAGCATGAAACTTCGGGAACCTATTTCCTGCATATTTCTAGTGCATTCATGAATGCAAAATATGTTTAAAATAGAATATAAATATCCCACTGCATATTCTAAATGTATTAGTTTTCTCTAACGGAGACCCGGGGAAAACATCATTCTACCAGAGTGGGCCTTGAACGCACCCAGAGCTCTGTTTGAGCTTGCTGGTGGGCACGAGCTTATTCCAGTTTATTTTGTTGTTGTTCTTCTTGTGAGTTCTCTGCACAAGAGTAAGTGAAATGTTTTTACAATTTTTAAAGCTGCTTAAGGGACTGCGAAACCCACAGAGACGGCTTGCAATCGGTAGCAAATACAAGCAAGGCAATTACACCAGCACAAAGCGCTGGTGTATAAGGCCCCCATGAACGTGGATGTAGCAATGCCCTCAATTTGGGTACTGCCCGCATTTTTCTGTTCGCACGGTACTCAGCCAGGCAATGCCCTGTAGCCCTCTTATATCATGTTCCTCGCATCGCCCCATTGCCAGGGGGGTTGACTGGAGTACACGCAACTGCCTGATCTATTAGGATTGGTCGGGTAGGGTGAAAGTTTGCGGAAAGCTTAATTTGACGCCTAATAAAGAAATTCTTTCCATCTTCCTTCTTTGCAAGACTTTCATCAGACGTTGAAAACCTTTATTTGAAAGACATGATTGTTCTTCAATAAATTACTCTTGAAATTTTCTTCTCACTGGCAGATCAGTAAAAGTCATGCGGGGAAGTGAACTGGAAACTCCGAATTACAGTGTAACGGCTTCAAAACAGGTGGCGATTTCGACACGTGAAGCTGCGGAAATATAAATCGTTGTTTTCCTGAGGGCTGTCTCACTAGCAAAATGATCCTTTTTCTGAAGGCTAGAAAATGCCCATGCAATTTATATCATTCAAATGAGATGTCACACCGAAGTTGCACTATTATGGTTGGCATAGTGCATTTATTAACATAGATGAATGATATCACGCGCAGCCTGTCCTTTTACTGACTGGTTGCGAGCGGTATCGATGTCTGTGAGAAAAGAGTAAAAATTTTAAGTGCACGTGCACTTAGTCAACGCTTCATTTTTTTATTGCGTATACAACTGGAAAGGCGCAGAAGCTACAGCCAAGTAGGCTTGCTCTGTTGTTCTTTCTACCGGCGCTTATCAGGGCTTCCCAAAAAATATTTCCGAGAAGAGTCATCAGTAGGATTTTGTAATGGTACTTTTGCTTAAAAAGGACCAATACTCTATTAAGCATTAATAACGAAAGGCATTTGCAGACAGACCACTGCTTGAAATTATCGCACCGCTGAAGTGCCTCTTTATCGAGAGAGCCGTCTTTTGATTTCCGGAACTGTTCTCTTATCAATCTAGATGCACCCATGTGGGATCTACCTGCTGCTTTTGGCATCATTGCTTGGCATCTCGAAGTAAGTACGACACTTTTGCAGTTTGCATGAAAAGGGCCTATTCCATAGACAAAATAAAAGGCATGCTGAAAACCGGTGAATCAGTCTTAAATAGTAAGCTGGTTAACTAATTCTTGAAATTAACTTTTTATTTAGTAGAGTTAAGCACCTAGTTGCAATTAGAGGTTTGCAGCCAGTGGTTAGTATTAACGAAATGAGTTTGTAGAATTTCGAACACGCGTTTACCCGTGGCGCTCTGGCTGGACAAAATTTGGTTTTTTCGACAATTTGTGTGCACTGGAAACGTTGCTTTGCCTGCATGCTTTTGAGCGCACATGTATTTTCGGCCGGCGCAGCCAGATTTTTTCGAGCTGCAAGGACGAGGGTAATTGCGTTTTCGAAGACTAAAAACTGATATGGCTATTAGTGGGGCAGGCGAAACATCTCTAATTGCAACTAGTCGTCTAACTTTTAGTTAAAAAGTGAATTATTAAAAATTAGTTGACCAGCTTACTACTTAAGGCGCGTCCCCGGTTTTCTGGTTTCTGCCAACAGTAATACTATGCCGCAAAAGCCATATTTTTACTCCAAAAAGCCTATTCTTGAAAGTTTTTGTAAGTTTTCGCTGAAACACCCGGTACACTTTTCTGTTGAAGGTATTGGTAAATTGCCATTCATGATCAAGTAGAACCTGCGGAATGCGCTTCACACCTTTCTTATTCTTCTAGTTAATTCCTTCTCACCATCAGGATCATCGGTAACTACCTGGCCTAAGTAGACGTACTCCCTCACCACTTCCAGCAGCTCGCTACCAGTTGTGAACGGCTGTTTTGCTTGCGGGACTGTTGAACATTGCTTAGGTTTTCCGCATGTTAATTTTCAAACCCACCCTTCTGCTCTGCCTATCTACCTCATTGCTCATGCTTTTCAGTTCATCTCCTGGGTGACTTAACAAGCCAACGCCATTAGCGGATTACAGAATACTTAGGTGTTCTCCATTAACTCTTCTCCGGGAATGTTCACAAACTCTTCTGAATACCTCCAGTAAAATGGCCGTGAAGAGCATCGGCGAGATCATGTCTCCCAGTATCGAATGCTTTGTTACTTAAATAATATTGCTGACTTTACGGATGACTATGGCAGCGGTGAGCCTGCAATAGATGTATTCCAGTATTACATAATGCTCTTCTACCTCCTGCTTCCGCAAGTCCTCCATGGCTGCTGGAGTTTCGACTCAGTCAAATACTTTCTCTTATTCTATAAAATCTATATGTAGATGTTGGTTATACTCTGCGCATTTCTCTGTCGCCTGATTAATTATGTGAACACGGTCTGTTCTCGGGTAACCGCTATGAAAGCCTGCCCGGTCATTTCGTTTATTGAAGTCTAAACTTTTCCTGACTCTTTTAGCGATTTCCTTATTGAGTACGCTTAAGGTAACGGACTGTAAGGTGATCGATCTCTAATTCTTCAAAAACCCTTTACGTCAACTTTCTGATAGATTAAAATGATGTTTGTGTTATTTCAAGCTTGTGGCACTCTCGAGGTCATAAGGCCCTTCGTCATAAGGCCCTTCGAGGTCATAAGGCCCTTCATAACACCCTTGCATTGCTAATAAGGTTTTCTTAACTTCCGCTTTTCTTACTGGTGGCATAGGCTAATGTTATAAGAAGGGGGTGAAGATCGGATGGATCCGGTAGAGCATAAACGCAATTCGGTTGACACACGGTAGAAAAACAACAACTTTATTCTAATAACTATAAAGTTCTAATAACTATAATAAGAATAAAGTTGTTGTTTTTCTACTGTGTGTCAACCGAATTACCTTTATATATATATATATATATATATATATATATATATATATATATATATATATATATAGCCGTCGTAGATTACGAGAAGCAATTATACTCAAGTGGAAACCTCAGCACTCATGAAGGAATAAGGTTGTAAAGAGCCTAATGTAAAATTACTTGAACATATCTGTAGAGGGTCCACAGCTACCATAATCCTCCGGAATGTCAGAAATAAAACTTCAAGAAAAAGGGGCGTCTGGGTGAGAGGGGCGTCTGGGTGAGGCTTTTGTCCTGCGGGTGGCGTAGTCAAGTGGGTGTTGGTGATGGTTTTACTAACTACGTTTTACTAACAACAAAAAAGGACACTTCGAAGCGCCATATCGCATGCATGTAACAAATCACAACACGGCGGGAGATCTGAAGGGGCGCTTGGAAGAGCCGACTCACTAGCCTGCAGGTATTGGTGATTTACCCGCAAGATCACATTAATCTGAGCCCGTGCATTCGGACCACTCTGGAAACGAGGCGGCCCACGAATTTCCCGATAATTCTTATTTAAGCGGTTGGTGCGCTACCGCGAGCTCAGTTCGGCCAAGGAACGAGTGGCATACTACAAAAAAATTAAACCTAATTCAAGAAAGAAAGAAAATTACTACGAGAACCCCACTAATCGCTAGTCAAAACACAAATCAGTTGGTGGCTGCTCCATACGGGCGGTTTCTTTAATTTTAACTTTTACTACGCATAGCCGCCACGGCAGTTCAGCCCCGTCTGTTCCGACTGCGGAGAGGACAAGCAGATACACCACATATCTTACACTCATGCAGTCCATACAAGCCATAGAAAAATTCTGAAGCTCTCTACTCAGCCGCGGTCGCAGTGGGAGTCCTCAATGCTCAGCTCGGACCGGAGGCTCAACTCCGAGGCACAAAGCGGGCCGAAGAAGTAGCCGAACGAAAACGTCGCTTGGTCATGTGGCGCCCGGCCAAGAAGAGAAGCCCACCGCAACGAGAGAAACGCAACCGAAACCCGCGCCTAAGATCTTTTCATCAATAAAGTTTTCATCTTCCTCCTCGCAAGCATGCAGCAAATCCCACTAAATGGCGGAGATTTGAACCTCCGACATTGCTATGCCCTGCCAAGCTCTTCTATCGCATTTTGTTATAGGCTGGCTACTCAGGGTCTCTTTTCTGAAAGCGAATGAACGATGCCAGCGGAATAGACATGAAAGAAATGAAAGAGTTATGTGATATCGCCATTCTAACCAAACTTATCAAATGTGCCTATGATGACATATTTGATCACATTCAGGCACATTCTTAACCGTAGTTTTCTCTTCCCTTTTACTCTTTTACGAAAGCTATACGTAACAAACATTTACCCTTTGAAAGTGAGCTCAAAATTTACACTGCATTGAGTGATGAAAGTCTTGACCATTAAATTGAGGAGTGCTTAGAGAAATCGGGAAAATAAAACACAAGAAATGGTACATATGGGAGGGGTTTTGTTGTTGCCCTATTTGCTTTATTTCTTTCAGGGGCGGATTTGCTCCAGAATTTCTGCCACGTCCCAGCGTGCGATTCTGTCGAGCTGCGGTAAGCAGATTTTTTTAAATTTGTTTTTATAAAGTAACATACACAAACACATTACTGTGCGTGACTCGAAATCGATTTATTTCGGAATATAAAAGCTGAGCAACATCACTCGAATATATCATGAAAAGACGTAATATATTAACCGCAGATGCGATGCCTAATAAGCGTGTGCAACCGAAAGAGACGAGTAGCTTCATTTCGTAGCGAAAGCTTTCATATCTTTGGTTTAGCGATGTACCCGTGCGATCTACCGTGGAGTCTGCCACGTTAGCCGTAAGTAGTTAATTTCTTTCAGAAATAATTTTTCAGGTTATTTAGTCTGTTTATTTATTTAAGGTAATGTGATTTGATTCAGTATTAGTTCAGGTGCCAGGCGCCAAACACGGAAGGTGGCGGCCACCTGCCATGTAGAAGTCTTATGTGTAAAATCCGTCTTTCCAGGAGGGAGTAGGCAACCGGGAGGTTCATTTGAAGGAGTTTTAAAGCTTCAAAGTGACAGGCTATGAGGGAAGCCGTAGTAAATGACTATACATAAACTCGACCCCCTGGGGTTCTTTATCGTGCACTGGCATCGCGCAATGCAAGAGCCTCTATCGTTTTGCATCCATTGAAAGGGAGGCGAAATGGAGGCGCGGCAGGGATCGAACCCGCGTCTTTCGGGTCAGCAGCAGAGCACAATAGCTTCTGAGCCACTACGTGTCTTGTAAGTGCGAAAGAAGAGAAAGAGAGGGTTAGAGCTATAACATAGCGGCTAGAGCTCCTCGTGTATTACCGCGCTCCCCCGATACGCAGCATATATAGAGGGATCTATCAGGCGTTCCGATGTGACTCTTTAACAGTTAAGACTGTCGAAAAGTAGACTTATATAGCAGTAAATGTGAAGACCGCGCGTTGCAAAAGCGCACCAATAAGGCAAGGCGAAGAGGAGTCGACATACGGAGACTGGCATTGTATCTCGGTGTTCCTGGTACCCCTTAAGTATTTGTAAACTTCAAAGTCAATCCATGTCAAGCACGAAATAATCTTTAAAAATGGCAGATGAAATTTACAGCGGTGTAACAAGGGAGACAGTAATGACGGGATGTCAACAGCTTGGCTTGAGCACTATACTGTGTTTGAGAGCATGCAACCTTATGTTACACCCTCAAGAAACGTGAAAAAAGTCACTTCATGGGCACTCGTTCCAGCACCCTCTCTGCGAATCTTTGTTTAGTTTCTTTTTTCGGTTTTGTAAGTGGATTTTAGAAAACGCGTAACAAATTGCGCGGCAGAAAAAAACAAAACCTGTGTGTATTCGCTTACTATTGTCGACAAATGATGTTGAAGGAAAAGTTATATGGTAATTTAGGAGAAATCACCTCATTAGGTCAAGCCCAAAAATCTGATTCATAAATTTCGTGTAGCTGCTCATATACAACTGATGCCTGTTATAACCGGGACATTTCAACTTAAAATGAAACCGTTCCTGGAATTAGTTCAATTTCGGTTTTTCTGGTATATAAATCACACAACCTTGGCCTTTAAGGTCAAAATAATTTATGGGGTACTTCGTTGATCTTGGAATAGGCATACCTTCATCCGAGAATGCCTGGCTCACAGATGAAGACAGCGTTTTGATTGCTTTTCTGTCCATGCCTCGTACTAGGCTTGAACACCGGGTAGTCACATAGTTACGTGTCACACGGTAGAAACGGCAGTTTTAACACCACTAGCACCGTATTCCAAGTTCCGTCCTTATAGAAACCGTCGCTATCGGCCACAATTGAATCTCCGAATCGCTAGGAAGAGAATAATGCGGCTCGAATGCAGCGAAAAAATTCAGGGTGCACTGGCTCTCTAAACAGCTGCAAAGCGAAAGCTTTTACTTGCGCACTGGTTTGCATTCGTTTCTTTAATTTTAATTTTTTTAGTTTTTGGTTATTTTCTTTTTAAAAACTTTTTTGTGTTATTTTTATACAGTTTATTAATTGTTTACTTTTTTATTTTTGTTTTAATTTTTCCGTCAGAGAAGGGAGGAAGATTGGAGTGAACAAAGGCACCGTATTCACTAGACGCGACTTGGTTCAATCCAAACGATCGAGCTGGCATAGCGGAGTGTTCAGCGTGCTCGTCTCGCACTACGGAGACCTTGGCTCGATTGCCCAACTTGTCCTATTTCGTACTTGGTTGTATTTATTTATTTATTTAACTTGGAGCATCACTACACCATTCATTTAATTAGTTGCACAATTACAAGCCAAAGTCAATTTGCCCCGTTTGAAACTCGCGCACTCTGACGTTACGACCATTTCGACCAGTTGAACAGCGTGACACTTCTGTATACAGCTCACATACTGTCGTGTCCGGTCGCTGTGTTGAATGCAGCGAAAGACGCACACGGTACTTTAAGACTTCGTTTATTTAAAGCCGATGAGGGTGCGACCAGCGTCGACCGAGGCAGGAGCCGAACTGGCCGCCCGAAGAAAGGAGGGAGCGGAGAAGCGTCCACGGGAGGGAGTGGCTTCCCAAAACAGGAGGAGGATGCGGGGGCGCACCATGGGGGGGCATCTGGCGACAGCGTGCGACGAGGGGCAAGTGGTCGTTAGGAGGAGGATGCGAGTGGTCGTTAGGAGGAGGATGCGAGTGGTCGTTACACACACAAAAGCAATAAGGGGACACAACACTTCCTTCCCCCTTAGAAAGTTGCCTGGTATCGTGCAGGGGGTCGGCGCTCACGCGTGGAGGCGCGCTGGCTTTGTGCGCTCGGGGGAGAAACACTTGTAGGCTGGCTGTTGTTCGCTGTGTCTCCTAGGTCTGTCCTGGGAGAAGTCTCTTCTTCCGGGAAGAGGCGCCAGGCTATGTGGGAAGATGGTGCACGTGTTCTCTCCGCTGGCGGACAGCTCTCAGACGGCGTCGTAAATCTACGCAGCTGGTTGAGATGTCGGCGTGCTACTGTGCCATGTATGTTGACGAGCCAAGAGCGCAGGCCTATGCGTCTGACAATTGTAGCTTCCTCCCAGCGTGGCTTTTTCAGAAACTGTCGGGCGAGGACGCGCTGCCCCTCATTTAGCGTGCCGCAGCGCGGAATTGCTTTTTCTTCCCGGAACGTCTCTGCCTTTGGCTCGGGGAGGAGGATGCGAGTGGTCGTTAGGAGGAGGATGCGAGTGGTCGTTACACACACAAAAGCAATAAGGGGACACAACACATACATATCGAACGCCCCATAACTGATGCTCAATTGAGATAAACGGCCATCATGGAGGCGCCCTCTGAATCGGGGCCTCTCGCTTCGCAGAGAACTCGTCGGTGTTACTGCGACTATGAGCACGTAAACTAGCTATAAGCTGTGTACCGGGCGTTTGCTTTCTCATATGTTGCCTATACCAATTCGCATCGACGATAACTGCCGCCCACTTTACTTATTTTTTTTTGTGAAACTCAACATCTCCGGGGCGTAAAAATAATCTCTTCTTCCATAAATGGTTCGTTTTTTTAGAGCGCAGCTCCTAGGCGCCCGTTCCTGCGTTTCGCGGCGTTGCCGTCGCCGTTGTCAGTTGTAACCAGCACTGGACACCCTTTAAGCTGCGAGAGGAATGGAGCAGGAGCTTGGAAAGGAGAAAGTAAATGCGCAACCTCCTCCCCTCTTTAACAACCGGCGCTCCAGTGAGGGGCGCAGCTTTGCATAACAACCGTTACGTCACACAGTAGCGGTAGAACGAGCGCGCGGGCGTCGGCGGTGGCAGCTTCACCGCCGCTCCTTCGCCAGACGTCTCGTTGCAGTCGAGTGACTGAGACGCATGGCTCCGAAGCGGCCGAGTGATTCCGCGCCAAACAGCTCAGGGAAGCGGCAGTGGGTTCACCACAATGCTGTCGCCAAGCACATTTTAGAATTTCCAAAGTGTCTTCGGTATTTTTTGAGGAAAAGAAATGCGCAGTATCCGTCTCCCAGAGCTGCGATACCAATAGAGCTGGGGCTTGGAAATCAGAGCGCAAAATTTGTAAATTGGTCTTTGAGGAAGGAAATGTGCAGTATCTGTCTTACACATCTCGGTGGACACCTGAACCAGAAGGAAGGCGCATAACTGCCCTCTTGGAACAGTGGACACCTCAATCGTGCTTTGAGCTACGTGGTGGTAGTGACAGATATGTGCTGCATGCTTTGGCACTGACAACGTTCTGCCAGAAATACTGCCACCTGCCAGTTTGGCAGGGTGGCTGGGGACTTTAATGTAGATATAAAGACAAGCTGGAATTTCTTATCGCTTATACTGTAGAATATACCGTTCCTCTCGCTCTTAACGGCTCCCACAGCTGCGACAACCTCGCTAAATACTTACGGAGACCTCGTCTTTGAGAACCAGGCATTGGTGCAGCAAGTGGAGCCAATATCCAGATATTTCTCCCTCCGCAAAGGTTTCTTCATGACAATCAAGGAGTGTTAGTGAAGTGTTTCTTGAAGAAGGAATATGTGTGAAAAACAACAAGTTCTCTGTAGTTGTACACACATGTCTTCCGTGAATTGCTCGAGCAGCTTCCGATTGTCTGTTTACTCTGGCAGCTCAACTATAAATGTTGCTGACTTATTCTTTTGTCGTGTTCCATAACGGCAAAGAGCAATAGGGCTTGTGGATGGTTGGCTGCGACAGCTGAACGCGCTAACATACTGCTGGCGCTCAGAGTCTGAACTGAACCGACACCATCTTCCGGCTTTCCGACCAATCAGGTTTTGCTTGAAACGGGGTAACTCAGAATACGCGCCTTGCTTTAACGCCGGTATGCAGATGCGGGCGCCCAATAAGGATTAGCAACGTTATGCGGCCAAATACCGAATACGTGGCTGAGCTTCTCTGTGCAAGAGGGGAAAAAAGGGGCATACGGCCGTCCTAAACACGTGTTTGAAAGTGATTCGAAGTGCGCAGGTGTGCAGCGTGCACTATCTATGAACTTTAAAAAAAATGCGCTTCAGGAATACTGCAAATCGCTGTGACGCGATGGCGTTAAAGCTGCCGTTCTCCATATTATTCGGCATCGTGGTAGTCGTCGTCTTCGGGGTTGTGAGTGAAAAATTGTCCGTAGCTGTGTGGCATAGGTGTTTACTATGAGGGTGGCCCAAGTGGCTACCCTACCGCAGGTGTCAGCGCCCATCCGGATGCACAAGAATATGCATGTATACATGCGTATTCTTGTTATGCATGCTCTGAAGAAATGGCTCCCGAAGAATATTGTTACGGGGCTGTTACGGCCTGCATTGACGGCTGCGCTGCGATGACCAGCATTCAGCTCAGACTCCAAGGGCCCACCTTCCCACTGTCAGCGTCGTCGTCGTCCGGCACACCGTCACTTCGTCGTTCACGAATCATGTACGAGTCGAGTCCATTTATAGACTAACCAGTCCACCGGCAACACTATCCCCTTCGGCTGAAGGCAACGTCCCGGTGCGTGTTAGGCGTGCGATGTCGAGGGTGGGTGATACAGCTTTAGGCGAGCCACATGAACTACTTCGGATGTCAGTGGAGTGGCGTGATATCATAGGTTACGTCGGTCTCGGCCCCTAATACACGATAAGGACCTGTGTAGCGCGGCAGAAGTTTTTCACTTAACTCCACATGACGGGATGGGAGCCACAGCAAGACGAGAGATCCGGCAGGGTAGTGCACATCACGGTGCAGACCATCGTAGCGGTGATTTTGAGCCTCTTGAGAGGCGGAGAGCTTGTGACGAGCAATCTGGCAGGTGACGTCTGCTCGGGCGACAGCACCACGCGCATAGATAGTGACAGGGCCGACTGTGGACAGCAAAGTGTCGAAGGGCAGTAAGGGGTCTCGCCCAAAGAGAAGGTAAAAGGGTGAGTAACCAGCGCTATCATGGCGCCAAGAGGTATACGCGAAGGTGACAAACTGCAAGCTGATGCCCCAGTCCCGGTGGCCGTCGGATACATACATGGCGAGCATGTTTGTGAGCGTGCGGTTGAGAACCTCCGTAAGGCCGTTCGTCTGAGAGTGATAGGCCGTTGTGAACTTGTGAGGAACGAAGCACGAACGAAGGATTTCGTCAAAAACTCGGGAGAGGAAGCAGCGGCCACGGTCGGTAAGGAGTTGACAGGGAGCGCCATGGTGTAATATGACGTCGTGCAGAAGAAAGTCAGCAACGTCAGTGGCGCAGCTGGTTGAAATGGCGCGAGTTATCACGTACCGCGTGGCATAATCGCTGGCGACGGCAATCCGCTTGTTGCCTGAGGGTGACTCCGGGAAGGGTCCAAGTAAATCAAGCCCAACACGAGAAAACGGGTCGGTCGGGATGGGAATCGGCTGCAGGTGTCCAGAAGGCAGAAAGGGGGGGCTTCTTTCGGCGCTGACACAGGCCACAAGCGGCCACGTAGCGTTGGACGGAACGGTACAGACCAGGCCAGAAGAAACGCCGGCGCACGCGGTCATACGTACGGGAGACACCAAGATGACCAGCCGTAGGTGCGTCATGCAGTTGTTCGAGGATAGTGGAGCGTAGGTGTCGGGGAACGACTAGCAAGTGCTCAGCGCCATTAGGTCGCATGTTGCGGCGGTGCAGTTTGTTCCCGCCCCGCAAGAACCTGGCCAGAGAAGTGTCACGTCGGTCAGTGTTGAGGCGTTCGGTGAGAGACCTGAGGGTGGGATCCAAGCGCTATTCGTCACCAATGTGGGAGAGGTCGGAGATGGAGAGGACACAGGCGTCCGACTCACAGTCTGTAGAGGAAGGGGGATCGACGGGATAGCGTGACAGGCAGTCTGCATCTTGATGGAGGCGACCGGACTTGTGAACTACGGAAAAGGTATATTCTTGCAATCGCAGTGCCCACCGGCCAAGACAGCCAGTAGGGTCCTTGAGAGAGGAGAGCCAACACAGGGCGTGTTGGTCGGTTATAACAGTGAATGGTCGACCGAACAAGTATGTGCGGAATTTTCCAATGGCGCAAACGAGAGCCGGACACTCGCGTTCTGCAATGGAGTAAATCTTCTCTGGGGAAGAAAGAAAACGGCTTGCTTACGCAATCATGCAGTGCTGGCTGCATTGTCGTTCAGTCGGCGCAGACGGGTTGAAATGGGCCAAGGCAGGAGGGTTGGTGAGGACGGTGATAGGGCTCGAGAATGCAGTAGCCTGCTCTGATTCCCAGGAGAAAGGAACGCCTTTCTGCAACGGATTGGTGAGAGGGCGAGCGACGGCTTCGAAGTTCGGAACGAACCGGCGAAAGTAGGAGCAGAGACGGATGAAACTGCGGACATCGCTTGGCGAACGGGGACAGAGAAAAGCACTGATGGCATGAACTTTATCAGGACTGGGTTGTATGCCACTTGCATTCACCAAATGGCCGAAGTTTTTAAGTTCGCGGCGGCCGAAAGTGCATTTTTTTAGTTAAGTTGCAGACCGGCGCGGCACAAAAGTGCCAAGATGGACGAAAGGCGAAGATGGCGGGTTGCAAACGAGGGCGAGAAAACAATTACATCATCTAAGCAACAAAGACAGGTCGTCCACTTGAAGCCGTGGAGAAACGAGTCCATCATCCGTTCAAATGTGGCAGGGGTGTTAAAAATCCGAAAGGCATGACCTTAAATTGGTAGAGCCCATCAGGGGTGAAGAAAGCTGTTTTCTTGCGGTCTCTTGCGTGAACAGAGATTTGCCAATATCCGCTACGAAGGTCGATGGAAGAAAAGTAGCGGGCGCCATGTAAACAATCCAGGGCATCATCTATGCGCGGAAGAAGATAGACGTCTTTCTTCGTGACCTTGTTCAGATGCCGGTAGTCTACGCAAAACCGCCAACTTTGATCTTTCTTTTTCACGAGCTCGACAGGAGAGGCCCAAGGTCTGTTGGAAGGCTCGATTATATCGTTGGCCAACATCTTGTCGACTTCTAACTGGATGACCTGGCGCTCTAGTAACGGCACACAATAAGGCCTCCGGTGTATAGGTCTGGCATCGCCGGTGTCAGTGCGATGAGTCACTACCGATATTTGACCCAGAGGAGCAGGAGCAAAGTAAAAAATGTCGGTGTAGGACACCAAAAGGTTGTGAAGATCCTCTGCGTGCTCGGGGCTGAGGTCAGAAGCAATCATCGCAGAAGTGAATTGCGGACGTCGGCCGGGATGTCGGGCGCTTGCGAGACAGTAGAAGGCGTTTTATGTGAGAGAGCGGTGACGGTACACTCGGTAAAAGAAGACAAGGTAGCAAGCGATATGCCTCCAGGAAGAACTTGTGCTGACAAGCTGAAGTTGAGAACAGGAAGGTAGGTGCTGTTCTCGGTGACGCTCACGATAAAGTGCGCAAGAACAACATTCCGGGAGAGAACGACATCGGCGTGGAGGCAGACAAGATAATCCCCATCAGGAACCGCAGGAAACGGTGACATAGGCAGATAAAGGGCAGAGTCGGGGGGCACGCGAGCGTACTCGGTGGAGCGAAGGCAGAGCGCGGTGCATGAGGGTGTGTCGGCTCAGCAGAGAGGCAGGTCCAATCTAAGGCCTCTGGAGCAGTCGATAAGAGCAGAGTGAGCCGTTAGAAAGTCAAGACCAAGGATCACATTGTGAGAGAAGTGTTTGAGGATGGTGAACAAAACTGGGATGTGATGATCGGCAACAGTGACGCGAGCAGTCCACAGGCCAGTGACGCAGCAGTGCTTCCACCGGCAACACGAACGATGGGCGAAGCGGCAGGGGTCTCGTCTTTTTTGAGGCGACGGAAAAAGGATCAGCTGAGAACCGAGACTTAGGCACCAGTGTCAATGAGGGCAGAAACAGGAATATCATCCACAAAGACATCGAGGAGTTACAGGGCAAAGGCTGGGGCAGTAGAGGATTTGCAGGTTGGGGCACCAATGCAGCATCACCTCCGGGAGCTGCACTGGCTAGATTCCCGCGTGGTGGCCCGCAGAGGACGGTGAGTAACTGCGGTGCGGAAGAGATGAGCGGGAACGGTAGGCTGTCGGGGAGGGAGAGCGGCTGGCTCTACAAGGAGGCGGTGTAAACTCGGCGCTGGGTGGGTCATTCCAAGGCGTTAAGTGACGGGGTCCATAGTCAGCGGCGTTCAACGCAGGGCTAAGGTCGGGGTGGTCCGAACCAACGGCTGCGGCAGTGGCGAGAGATGTGGCCTATGCGCGAGCACGTGAAACAGATCGGCCGGTCATCAGGGGTACGCCACTCATCTGGATTGCTGTATCAGTAACTTGTGACGAAGGTGTTGCGGGTCGTAGCGGTAGCGACCACGAGAGAGATGGGGCTCGCAATCCGAGGTTCGACGAGGTGGCTAGAGGGCATGCCCAAGTTGGCGACCTCCTGGCGGACGACAGCTTGGATGACTGATATACTGGCGAGGATGTTGCCCGACAAGGGCGCGTTGGTCGGAACAGGAGCCAGGGCCTCCAGATCACGGCGCAGGATGCGAGTCACGTTGTCGGGGTTTGAAGGTTGCCTCAGTGTCGGCAGATCCTCGCACGTGGAAGTGGCAGCTGTGTTAGGCAGGCGGTCAAAGCGGTGTGCAATGCGCCGATGCTTGGCCTGCTCGAAGCGTCGACGCAACTGCAGAACGGAGTCAACCGTAGAGCAGTCCCGGCATGGTGGAAAAGTGAAGGCATCGTAGGCAATGCCTTGGAGAATGTGGCCTACCTTATCGTCTTCGGACATGTTATTATCGACCTTCAGGCATAGTGCCAAGACGTCTTGGATGTAGGTGATATATGATTCAGTCGGCGCTTGGGCGCGAGCTGCAAGTTCTTTTTTGGCAGCAGGCTGACGGCCAACTCGCTTCCCAAACAGGTCGCGGAGCTTCTGTTTGCAGACATCCCACGAGCCAATATCTTCTTCGTGGGCTTCGAACCAGACGCGCGTGGTGCCGGCAAGATAAAATATCACATTGGCCAGCATCAGCGTGGCGTGGCACCTCTCGTGCTGGCTAACATGCTCATAAAGCGGGAGCCAGTCCTCGACGTCCACGCCATCTGTACCGCACAGTGTGCCCGGGTCGCGAGGGGGGGGCTACGATGACAGTTGGAGTGGCAGGCGCATACGGTGGGGGGAGGGGGGGGGGGCGTCGGTTGCCACCTCGAAGGGTCGGCTCGCCGGGTCGTCGGCATGTCGGCTCGAACCCGCGACCTCCACCATTAGATGTTACGGGGATGTCACGGCCTGTATTGACGGCTACGCTGCGATGGCCACAATTCACCTCAGACTCCAAGGGCCCGGCTTTCCACTGTCAGCGTCGTCGTCGTCCAGCGCACCACCACTTAGTCGTTCACGAATCATGCACGAGTCGAGTCCATTTATGCACTATCCAATTCACCGGTAACAATATGAAGACGTGCGCTTCAATGACAACGAAAGAAATATGAGATCTGTAGTGTGTGTGTGTGTAAATGTTGTGATAACCCAATGTGAACGAGTATACTGAAATGTAAATATTGTGGTATCTTATGAACCGTCGTTTTATGCGAAGAAGAACGCCTTGAAACTCATAAAATCTTCGTTTTATGTGAAAGAAAACATTTTGTGGCGGAAAGAAGCGTCCTGTGATGTAGAAAAGCGAATTGTTTGGCGTAAAAACGCGTGTTGTGATAAGGAACTGATTAATACGTGCACTAAAGAAGCATCTTGCGACGAGAAACGAATTGTACTGTGAGCCCACTGCGGATCCCAATTTTATGAGGGACCGATTACAGCTATGGCGTCCTACTCTTAAAGACGAAGCCTAAGTGTGCTTCCAATTTTACCTAGCACCTGCTCTCAGGGACAAAATGGACCTCAAGCTTTCTTTATTTTCATTTAAAACTCAACTCTCCTAAGTAGCACACTGCAAAGGCATTGAGAAAGATGTCAAGAAAAAGTGTACCTCTTCCATGTATCCAGTGTTTTCGCTTAATCCTACACTGAATCCCCTTTGACTTAGCACATCAGTGCAATGCAAGGAGTGTACAGCGCCGCAGAAAAATTCGATGTAAAAGCATAGCAAGCCCTTCGCTATCTCGTTCTGAATCTCGTAAGAAAAATTACTTATCATTACGCGGGCAGTGTTTCCAAAGCATTTGATAAATAGTTTGTTATATTTTCAGAAAAATCTGTCACGAATTTGGTTTCAACAATTACTGTCTTCACAACCTTCTAGTGTCAACCTGGCCAGTGGAGACAGCCATGCGATCAAGGATGCATATGCCGGAGAAGGAAGATGGAACGGAACCGCCTGTTCTGCGTGCATCTGAATTCTTCCATCCCGCCCTTCATGGAATAGCTTGGACATGCTCCCCGCTTGAGCTATGCTGACTCGGCGGCTCATGCCTACTTTCTGTATAAAGCAGAAAGGAATGTAGTCTCGTTGTGGAGTGTACTTTATTTACATATTAGAACTTTCAATTTCTCACCAGCTGAACTTGACGGAAAACAGTTTGCACTTAGGAAGGATTACAATTTACAAGCTGCCATGAGATCCTACGGCAGATGGATCATCTTGTGTTAAAGTAAGCTTGTCCTGAAGGGATTGCTTCAAATATTTGTCACACGGAGCAGTCACATAGCGGCAGAACAGCTACGGAATAAGTAATCATAAAGACAAAAAAATATTGTATCAATACCGGTGTACAAATTTGTTCAGTCATCGATGGTAATCGAAGTACCATCTCCTTTTGTGGATTCCATGAAAATTTTGTGTGATCACTAAATATGTCGGCGCAATGAAATGGACTCGGTTTTCAAGAAATGGTGTAATTTTCTTCGATAAATATTCGTATATGACAAAAGAGCACATACGTCGCTTCCGCTATTTCGTAATATCGCAAGTTGATGGTTTGTGGTCACAGCATCGTCAGAAAGCGTGTTTCTGATATGCTGGAAATTCGCATGCCTGTAATTGACAGTCCGCTAGAAACCTGTAATTACACTAAAGCGCGCATCTCAAAAAGTTAAAAGTTAACTATTAGATTATAATTAGCCAGCTTACTAGTTAAGCGATTGAATGGTTTTATAATATTCGCCAAAAAGCACTGTTTTGATTTATGTTGGTTTTCCCAGAAAGACCTTGCATAGCAGTTGTCACTTACCAGTACAGGACACACTTATAAAGCAAAAGCTGGGAGGCTAACGAGAAAGGCTCAGCTTTAATTCAGAGTAACGGAGATAGCTATAGAAAGAAAAATTATAGGTGGAACTTTAAAGGAGAGCAAGAGATCAGACTGATCAGTGAACAAATACGAGTTAATGGCATCCTGGAGCCGAAGTTAGAGCAAGTGGGCATGGCAGGTCATGGCAATGCCGCCGCCATTGCTATGGCCGCCATGTTGCAGAACTGTAACGAATGGCGAGTTAAAAATACAGTAACTGCATTCATGCCGACTTATAACTGGTGCTTTCGTAGTAGAAATGGGGTCGACGTTGCAGTAGTGGTTGATGGAACAAACGCCGGTTAATGACATCCTAGTCGAAGTCAACAGGAAGAAATACGCTTGGGCAGCGCATGTAATGCGAAGCCACGATAACCGCCGGTCCTTAAGGGTAATGGAGTAGATTCCATGAGAAGGCAAGACAGACTGTTAGGTGGGCGGGTGAGATTGAGAAATTAGCGGGGATAAAATGGTCGCGTCTGGGAAAGGACACAGTCATTTGGAGAGACATGGGAGACGCCTTTGCCCTGCAGGGTGTAGTCAGGCTGATGATGATGATGATTGTTGTTTGTCTTTGTGTAATGACTGATTTGTGCAATGACTGGCCCTAAAGTAAAATAATATAGGGATTCTTATGCAGCAATCTCCTTGGCAGATGCGAATTGGATCGAGAAAATACTTTGTCTTCTTGCCTTTGCCTATATTCGTTCTCAAGATTAAAACAGAAAAATAAGCGCTCGTGTTACCAACAAATTATTAAAGAAGAGATCTCAGAGCGCACCAGCCGAATCGCAGGAAACGACGCGGCCACTTCGTTTAAGCGGGCGCGTTTTTCACTAGTGCTACTAATCGCTTGAACCGCATCAGGGGAGGTAATAAAGGGCGCTGACAGGAGCGAAGTGGTCGGCCACACCTCAACTTCCTCATTCGCCAGGGAAATTTTATAGACAACAACTGTTTTCAATGCCTAATATTTTTGGTCAAAAATCACATTCACAATAAATAGTAACATTTCATTGCTGTTTTGATACTAACAAGAGTTTTCGTAGCGACTGTTATTTAATGAAACAGAAGAAATGCCTGCACTGTAAAGAATTGACGGAGGTGCAACAACGAGTTATACGTCACTGTGCAGATTTTTCCTGGCCTGTAGTTCTGCACATTTAGCGATTCAGCTTATCGATTCCCCTGCTTCAGCCAGGGAAACAACTTTGCTTGATCCCGGTCGATGGATTCCACCTAGTAGCCGTGCGCCGAGTATGGCGCCCGATCAAGAATTTAACCATGTTCTTTAGAAGGAAACCCGTAGCAGGATTGCGTTACTCGAGAATGTGTCATTACAACGCACCGGTGGGATCAAATTTTTTAGCCGCAGCTACACTACGCCAGCCGCTTCGCGAGGTCAGCGTGGCTGCGCCATGGGTGTGACACTCTCATAGAGCCAATTGGGACGTTTTTTTTTTTTTTTTTTGCGAAGGCGATGGCGACCTCGGAGAGGCGGTAAACGCGTGGATTGCTCAAAACTCCCCGAGCAAAGCTCAAACAAGTCAATCCAAAAATTCAGTATGGCTGCGCGCGTTAGGCGGCTGGTTGCGCCCGGTTGCTCGCGCGTTCCTGGTGCTGGCGGCCGTTAGCTCGATCCAAGCTTTGTAAATACAGGTGACTAACTGCTCGCGCGCTGCATTCACGCTTGATTTCATAAGTACTTACGGAATCTGCTCACTCGCTTTTGTATATCAATGTGTCTGTTATGTGGCATGGTGCATGGTGACGTGCGGCGCGACTGCTTAGCAGCTGCTTAGGGCGCTCGCTCGAGAATGAAAAGCGTAAATGGTTTTGTACAAAGAACAATTTCTTAAGAGAACATCAGCGGTGACAATCGATGTTCGAAAGTTATTTTAGGCATCACTGGCATTGCAATATCAGTGATAGGCATCCGAAAAATCAAAATTAAGAAACCCCATTATGTAAACCTAGAACCCATAAGCGCGCGGAGAATATATAGAGGATAAAAAGGTATCAAGGTTTGTACAGTATACATAATCAAATTCCACATGACTGAATATAGGTTTGTACACGACTTTGTAAGAGGTTCAGGCAAATAGGAGGGAAGTAAAACATCTGGCATGTATTGAAATGCATCAGCCCGTGGCTATGAATAAACACACGCAGATAAAGGCAGCGAAAATTTTCAACCTTTCACTAGTGCAGAAGAAATCACAGTCCATTGGGCTAGGAAAAACGCAATATGCTGCAGTGCTAGTGCTTAGTATAAACACTCCAAGAAAAGCTCACTGTGTGACTCGACATGACGCCAATGACGCTGCTGCAATGCGAATGTCGGCGACGTCGCCGTTTTCGCTTGCGCGGCTGTCCGGGTGTCGTCGGCTTGTCGTCTCCTGCCGCGTTATCCGCGGTGTCATCTTCGCAACTAATTTCTTTGATATCGTATTTTTAATACCTATGGCTGGTTATAATTCAGTTCATA
The DNA here is from genome assembly GCF_055824585.1 of Amblyomma mixtum. Lineage (NCBI taxonomy): Eukaryota > Metazoa > Arthropoda > Arachnida > Ixodida > Ixodidae > Amblyomma > Amblyomma mixtum. Next base: position 40,941,670 of record NC_143015.1, on the reverse strand, counting down.
ATCTTGTTTTTGTTATTGATAGTGTTCGAAAAATTTCACTTTTATTAAGATTAACAGCAGCCGCGTTTACCGCCAATACCAGGATCGCGGCAATCGTTTCGACCATGGCGCACCCTCGGTGCAGACGTGCAACTTGCAACATGCCACGTAGGGCCCAAACTGGGACAGTCATGACCCCATTCTTCTGTCTAAAATTACCACACAACCCATCAATCCCAACTGCTTACACTGCGGTAACATAGCAACACACGAACACATCTTATGGGGCTGCAAGAAAAATCCACCTCCAAAAGACCTTCTACCGGCTCCTCCCGGGAGGCCTGGCTAAAGCTCCTGAGGGAGCCTGACAAGAACACGCAAGCAAAGCTTGCGGACTGGGTGGGAAAGGTCGCCCTCCATTAGGGGGCCATTCATCCTGCCCCGTTGATCTTTCAGACCAATAAAGCTTCTCCAATCCAATCCACAGCCGTGGCACCACCGCTCCGCCAGCTGTGCGCATGCGTAGAGTGACGTCATAGCCTACAGCTGGTCTGCGCGCCGCGCGCCTCGCCACTCCTCCCGCATCGTCAGTTGTGCGCATGTGCGCAGTGACGCCAGAGCCCGCAGCTGGTGTGCGCGCCGCACGCCTATATTACGCTTGCATTTCGAGCCTTCAAGCGTGGCGGCGCCGTGGATGGCCACGTAGTTGGTCACGTGATGCGGAGCAGCTGCCGAAGAAGCTGCGCGCTGGTGAAACCGAGTGGGCAGGAGTGGAGGGTGGGGGATGAGAGTGAATCCTTGTCCAGGGAGGAAGATGAAGAAGGAACGCCCAGCGAAACGGAGCGGCGATAGATTGACTTCGCAATTCGACTGAGCGAGTTCCACTCGGCCAGCTTAGCTACCGCGTCATTTCAGGTGTAACCAGGGCTGAACCACAGCCAATTTTCTTTTTGCAGTGCGATGGACAAAGTTTTTGGTTAGTTCTGCATTTTTTGTGTTGAATAGTAAAGCGGATTTCACCCATCAGTGTGGTGTACATCGACGCGGCGCATTCTCTCCGGGAGCTTCCCCTGGTTGATCACAATGGCGCCAGAGCTCGGGTTTCGCGCGGAAGGCACCCTTGCAACTGCGGTTACCGATTATCGTATTAAAATGGTGAGGACCGCAGGCACCAAACAATATTTATTTAACAGATTAACATGGGCAGGAGAAGGGACCGAGTGAGTCCTGGATTGTTGAGGTGCTAAAAATTTCCCTGTGTTGTAGATATTCCTAAACTTTTGGATCTCATGCCTAGCCAGAAGGACTTCTGTCGCTTGCTTGATTGATTAAAATAAGTTTATTATCCAACAGAGAAGGATGGGGTGACCCATCAGCTTATACGATACCTCTGAGCTATTGGCACCAGGTGGTGTGTTCAGCCCGTTGGATGAATGACAGTTGACAGCCGTGCTGTGCGGACGTAGGTTTAGGTGCTCTCCGGATCACGCGTGGAGATCGGGACCGGACCGACTGCGAGAGCAACTGCGTAAAATAGATGAGTACTTTCCTTTAATATTTTTAAAAGTGTGTTTAGTTTTTTTTATGCTATTAGGGGAAGTGCAGGTTAAGCAATAGACTGTAGCTCAGTGACCTATATTCGGCGGGGACTATTGGGCCGGCAGTTTTTTTCAGTGTTTCTTGTGCGTTATCTTTTAGAGAGATACCTATTTTTTTCTAAGTGATCGATCGGCATTTGCGGTAGGCAGAATTTTATTTTATTTGTGCACGTGTTTTCAAGTGTGTTTGTCTTGAGCCTGTAGATATCTTAGCATTTGGTGGAAGCAATAATCGAGTGTTGCGGAGATGGTTAAGCTACTGAAGATTACTTGTACGGAGTGTGAGGCGTCAGTGAATTTAAAAGAAACGCGGTTCGATTCGGTGGAGGAGGCCGAAGGCGCAGATTTTATGTGCGAATTCTGCGTATTAGGTGCACGCCTGGACAGGGCTGAACAGGCGAACTAGTGCTAAGGATGAATGCTCTAGAAACATAGTTACAGATAGAGAGGGCAGAGAAGCGTAAGCTTCAAGAACAGCTTTGTCAGTTGGAGTCAAAAACGGCTGACACCGTCATTGGAAGCCACAATGGCGGGCATTCCAGCGCCAGCCACGTGGATGGGGCTTGCACTGGCATGGACAGCGAGAAGCCAGTAGGTCAGACATGTTCAGGCAAGAACAGCTACGCACAGGTGGCAGCTGGGAAGTCGAGAGGCGATACTGAGAAGGGGAACGAGTTAATTCCAGGAAATGAGGTCACAGTCGCTGATAAGAGGCAGCAAAATCCGGAAGTTAGGAGGGAGGGGCAGAGTACGCTAGTGCATATCGCTGGTGACTCAAACATGAGGCGCTGCAAAAGAGCTATTCTGGACCGGGTGAAGGGTGATAGGCGGGTACCAGTCGGGGTGTTTCCAGGAAGGACAATGGACGATGTTCTGAGAGCGACTAAAAGTAGGGGTGTGCGAATATTCGAAATTGTCGAATATAATTAGAATACTATATTTTTAGTATTCGTATTCGATTCGACATCTAAGTATTCGTGTTGTTTCGAATATTCGATCCGACGCGAATATTCGTACCCAGCCGAATATTCTATTGCGAGCACCGGCGTTCATTTCTGTCCTCAAATCCTATCAAAAGAGACATAACAATATAGCGGCGCCCAGAGCAGTGCGTAACGTTGGCCATGGAGTAGCTAACTACAGTGGTGAGCTTCTTTGTGGCTATGCCTGCGAAGCTGGTATAGTCAGAGCTCTGCACGAAATACCTCGCAATACGTGCCAATTCAGTGCCAAGTGAGAGGGAATTTTTGTGGCTGGAGAAGCCGCTTCAGCTAGAAGGGAACTAACTACTTCTGCCTGACCGTGTGGAGCAGACGGTTTTCCTTCACGACAAACTTTTATGTTCATCCCAGCAACGCGCTTTTGTACCTATGGCAAGCTAGCCTTAATCAATGCTGTGCACAAGCCATCATCTATGATATTTACACTCTACTATGAATAATGTTAGAGAATTTGATACTTTTTGTGTAGCCACACACATTTTTGGTGTTCATTTCATCACTGATAGTTGAACTGTGATGTTCGTGGGTGCTCAAATAATGTTTAGTGGTTAAATGCATCTGTCCTTCGTTATTCGATATTCGATTCGATATTCGGAACCAAGTATTCGTATTCGGTTCGTATTCGAAAAATTTGATATTCGCACACCCCTAACTAAAAGTGAACTTTCCGAGAATGTTGCAAGGCCTCCGCAGCCGGGATCGAACTCGGGTCTTTCAGGACAGCAGCCGAGCGCCATAACCACTCAGCCATCGCGGCGGCTCGGACACAATATGGGTACATAGTGATTAAGTACAAAGCAAACAGCTAAGAACACTACAATGAAAGGTGTATGATGAGATGTGCTAGGAAGAGCAATGGTTTACTGTGTTCTTCCCCAGAATTTCGAATTGAGCAAGACATGAAAGATGCAATTTTAATCGCTGTTCGGAGAAGAACTTAGTGACGCGTGCATTTATTTGCAATCTTAAGTTGTTACTGCGCACTTTTACTCACCGTGCGCTGCCTTAAAAGATTACAATAATTATCACAGGGTTCAGCAGTAAGGTGACGCCAGTAATTGAAGACAGTATTACTTAGCACAAACTATAGTGGCGACATCTGGACCATTTTGGACGAACACTTAGCGCGTTCCCTGAGCGGGACCGCAGCATACGACCGGAACGCCTCCTGGAAGTCCGGCGCTTCGCAACTGAAATGCAGCGAGCCCCGTCCACCTTTTCATGGGGCTTTGTTAGTCGAAAACACGCTTGGACCTCTTGTAGTTTGGGGTGTTCAAGGCTTGTTTAAGCATAATAGGTTTTTCTGCTGGTGGTAATGGTGCATTAATGCACGTATGAAAAATGCAAGGTACGAGTATATAATAAATGTCCACGTCTGCTGAATCTATATAACTTCACCCATAATTCATTTTAGCTGCAAAGTGTATCCTAGCCCTTCGGTTTCCACAGCACCTGGAAGATTAAAGAGACAGACTTTATATATTTCATGCTGTTCATGATCTTGAACGTGCATGTGGAATATAATATTCTTATCGAGAAAAAGATTATGAGAAAAAAAAAGACCAGAAGTCCTGCTCGCAAAACATCATATGCAGTTCATTTCGTTTTCATACCTTATAAACAGCGATGTTTACCCTGAATTCTGCGAACTCATTGTGTATCGAGTGCCTAAGTGTTCAAGCATCATCCACAAGGACTACAAAAAACATCACGCACACTACGAAATCAAACGTTTCCTTATAATTTAGAGTGGGATTGTAAAGTGACGTGGTTATGCACGCGAAAAACTTGGGCGCAGTTTAGATAAGATTTTTGTAAAAAAAAATCTCATCCTGTTATTAGCACGCATCGTGCAGCCATTAACAAAGAAGAGTCTTAGTATTGGTTCCACCCGAGGAGTCTAGGCGTAACTTCTCTTTTCTAGGCGACGTTTTGATGTCACGAATTTCTTCACAAGTTCCTATTGGAACTCAGGAAATTGAATGAGCCTATCTCCGAATTTTTTTCTTTAGGAACTGGAATATTTTTGCAGAAAATAAGAAAATCGCATAGAAATTGTGCACTTCGGGATATCGAAGAAAATTAATGGCCCATATTTTATAATGTTCTTTAGCGCTTCATGAGAGCATCTGAGCCCCGCTTAACGCTAGCACTGCCTTTGGTGTTTATTAGCAAAATCCACTGGAAAATAAGCAATCTTGTTTTTTTGCAGAACTTAAAAACAATGCTTTTTAAACTGGTACATGTTAAAGAGCTACGAGGCGGTGACTAAAGCGGACACAAAATGGACAAAGGAAATATGGTTTCACCATGTGCCCTCGTAGATATGAACTAATATATCGAGAATAGAGCAAAATGTTACACCAGAACAGGCAAGAAATGGCCGCACTACATGCTTTATTGCTTTTTTCTTGAGCACTAGGTGCAATCGCTATACCTCAAGAAACAAGTTTTTATTCATATATTCAAAGCCTCTCTTTGTGGCGAAAACCGAGGCCTTGCTTACTTTTGCTCCGCTTTTAAATTAAACTTCCTCACAAAATTCCATGCCAGCGTGCCGGCTGCGTCGGCTACGCACTCGGGTGATAACAAAGCTCGAGGTGACTGTACAGCCAAGAATCCAACTTACGTCCAAGCTTTGCATTTCCTGGCGCACTGTTTTTTTTTAATTTTCACTTTAGTTTTTTATTGTTTAATTTTTTAGTTTTCTTTGTTTTCTTATTGTCATGTTTTTATTTTTGTTTGTTCTCTTATTTTCATTTTTGTTATTTCTTTTATTTTATTTATGAAACCACATTCATTCACTATATGCGCCTTTATTCATGCTGAAACCTCGAGCCTTCGTGGCGGAGTGGTAGGGTCTCCCCTTCAAATGCTCATGGTCTTGGTTCGATTCCCAGCCTCGAAACAGTTTTTTTAGTAGTCACGTCGAAACGCGGACACATCTGCCGACACGGCTGCTAACGACAGTACGAGGCATTAAAGGCTTTCGCCTTAATACACAGACTGATCAGGGCGATGCATCACTTGCAGAAAATAACATAATTAAGTAAAAAGCCACGGCTTCTCTGTTGAGAAACCATGTCGCGTGATCTTATCCACACGATCTGGTTGGCTTTGCGCTGTTGACCATTCTGCACGTGTTGCCAACGATGTTAGCAAAAAAATGCAGAAATAAATACTTTCCCACCACCCTTCTAAGACCACTGGACATTTTTTACATGTGAGGGCTGCGGTCTGTCCCCAGTGCCTAACTTTTTTTTACGATGCTTCCACAACGGGCGTGACTATGCTGTCTTGAAAAACAGTTCTACACAGTCGGAGGAGCCCTGGCCGACACTCAAAAAGCCTTTCACTCGCATGATTTATGGAGGACTACTCTTCGACAATTTAAAGCTATTCCTCTCTCAAGAGAGCACTGAGGACTCTTCATTGAATTTTCGTTTTATTCTATTCTATTTTGTCTGGGTTACACGCTCCGCCTAATGTATTCACGTACGCAGAGGTGCGTGCTTTCGGAAAGCGTTATTTCGAACGCACATAGGACGAGGTTCAACCAAATAGTTTTCCTTCCCTAGTTTCCCTTTGTAGTTCCTTGTATAGCATTGTTTATTTTCTAGAATACAGCTCAGTTAGCAACTATGAAACGCGCAGTTTGCCTCTTGCCTCTTTCTTTGAGTAACACGAAAAAGTCTATCCTTTGAGAGAGCCTTAGCAGCGTTGCTTGCTGGAAATCAGATTTCTTTTCAAAAGCGTGGGAAGCACTAACCTTTTCATGCCAAGATTTTTTTTCCTATGCGTGTTTTATTATCAAGGTCAAACTTCGAAAATGTTTGAAAGGCCGAGTGAAGCGTACAGTAATATCAGGCGAGTCCATTGTATTTTCAATACACAGTACGGAATCTAGACGGCTCATTTATGGTCACAAGTCGCCCTCGATGCTGCTTCTGTTGCGAGTTGCTTCAAAAGGCGGCGTTCCACGTCGCATTAGCCAACTGGCATTGTGCACGAAGTTTATCCGCGCCGACACTCACTCGACGCCGTGCTTTCACGCCTCTATTCAGCGGCGTATCTCTCTTCCGCTCAAGTGGCGTGAAATTCCACTCGATATACTTTCGTCAATGAAACAACAAGCAAGCAAGTAGACGAATGAAAAGAGCACCATTCCCCCGATCTTTGAATGCAGCCTACTGCCGCTTTTTTTACAGTAATATTTTGTGCAAATTCTCGCTTCGGTGCACTTAAGGTCTTCCCCGCTGTTCTCTGTTAAATTTTCTTGCTTTTCAAAATTGGCTTCGTTGAAGAAAAGGAAGCCGTGGCTTTACGCATCTTTCTCTAAAGTTTTCTCGTTTTTATTACGGCACTGCTGAGATGTATGCTTTATTATTTTGTACGATATCCCCTTTTTATGTCTAGGAAAATCTAAAGCAGCATTTTCCTCGCCTAACTCTAGGAGCAACGCTATCACTGCCCAATCACTATCCTTCTGATAGTGATTGGGCTCTTTTTCTTTTCTTCAACCGCAAAACTTATGGCAGTATTTAAGTTGTGTAGAATGGGCGTAGCCGAAGAGCTCATATCAAGGACGGACAGTTTTACATTTTAGAGAAATATATTATTTCCGCTGATGCCATTTCTGTTTTATTTTGCTAACACTTTGGGCCTCAAGCAGTGGTAACACAAACGCAATAGATAGAGAATATTTTTTTGTAAAGCGCTGCAATCGGTAGAACAGACGTAAATAAATGCAAGAAAAGCATTCTCCAATAATATTTGCATTTGCTATGCTGAACACAACGGAGCACAGGAAAAAAAAACGAAACCATAGATTGCCGGAGAAAGGGCCGATTTTCCCAAACACACTGCTCACAAACATTTCAGAACAATAACTGACATATTGTATCAATCAGTTCCGCCGCTGCGTGATACTCTAGCTTATGAAAGCAATTAGCGCAAACGGCCGCTAATAAAACTGGCAAGAAAGAAAGAACAAAAAAATGTTAGAAGACAAGGAATGTTTTCTGAAGCAACTGTAACGATGAATCCCGGGAACATTCCTCCCTCTCATTAGCGGCGTGTGCATTAAGGAACGAAAGCCGACGTCAGCGTTGAACAGTTGCAGTGGTCAATAAAATCGCAGATAACGTTACCGTGGCTTGAAAGAAAAATAAAACTTTCTTCGAAGGGGCGGAAAATAAAACTGAGAACTTCAAGCTGGCGCGATCAGCACGCAATCCATAGGCCACAAAACCGCATTGCTTCTTGGAGAACAAATCTGAACTGAGTACACGCGTTTCCTTTCGACTTCATGCCAATGAGTAGGCGTGTATTTAGGGAGGAGAAAAAGATCGAATTAAACGTAAAAAAAAAATCAACGCGCATAGAAAGCATGCAACTAGTCGTATATGACCCGAATTTTTTTTTTCTGCCCACCACTGTACGTTTTTGTAAGCACGTAAATTTTGCAGCGCAGGTATTACTTGCGCATTTCCCGGTTGAGGTTGGCAGTGAGGGCGAAACCTACACCGTGCCGACTCGCTGCATGTAATATCTAGGACAGACGTGCCCGGGACGCACGAGAGCGTAAAAAAGTGATGGTCGCTCTGCATAGTTAAGCGAAATGTGAATTAGATGCGCTAGCACTTTGTTTCTCGCTTTGGTTCAGGTGTTTACATCCATTGTTCACGGATGGAAGGAGTTCGTATAGTGAGAATGGGTTAATTCCAATATACTCGCAGTTTTTTATTCTCTACTTTACATTCTAGATCTCTGGGAATCCCCACGCCATTCCTGGCGTAGTGGTACAGGCATCAAGCGATGCGTCACTGCGCTGCTATGCCAGGTGTCGCAATTGGTGGGACTGGTTCCTTGGGTCGGGCTGCGAACCAGGTCGCTCTTCACGAGCGGTGGCTAGCGATTAATTCAGTTGCCACTTGACACGGTGGGCAGGTTGCCAAGGCATAGTGGGCCGCAAAGCTCCCGCAGCCCGCCACAGCAAACTTATGGTAAAAAAAAAGCTGGTAGCCGACAACTTTTCAGAATGTCGGCGTACGCTGGGAATCGCACCAGCTTGTAAACTCATCGCCTGTGCTGTTTGTTGCACTGAGCCTAAGGATGGCGCTGTAGACGCTTGCAGACGAGCATCCCTTCGCACGGGAAATGGACGTGCCATTCTCGGACCACTAAGTGGCTTCTGATGACGCAGCGATCTGTTTGAGCCAGAGGTGATTCCTCCTGGAAACTTCTGCCTGAATGGTACATCGCGTTACCTTTGCTGACTCCTGGTGGGGCGTCAACTCATTCGTGATCAGGTGACCAAGTTCAATACCTCCGCCATCGGAGTGGCCAGCCTCCGCACTTAGGCACTGCTTCGTGCATCGTGAAACATTTGTTGTGAGTCGCTCTGTGGTACGACGCCCGACGCCCTCACAGCGCTACCGGCGCTCGAACGTTTCATCGACTGGCAACCCTGGAATCTTCAGCACAAGCATGACCTACATAAGCAGCTGTTGTACCCAGCCACACCGGGATCTGGCGCCCACATGGCAGCCAGACGCTTACATCTTGTTCTTCTTCAGATGCTGCAAATGATGGCGATTTTTGATCCTGCCTCGATGACGACGTGCCTTCCAATGAATGGAGCCGCTTCTACCGAGCAAGTCTGTCCTGCTGACCTGGCTTTTTTGAGTGACGCTTCGCCTTTGGACCTCACAGCGCTACCGGCGCTCGAACGTTTCATCGACTGGCAACCCTGGAATCTACAGCACAAGCATGACCTACATAAGCAGCTGTTGTACCCAGCCACACCGGGATCTGGCGCCGACATGGCAGCCAGACGCTTACATCTTGTTCTTCTTCAGATGCTGCAAATGATGGCGATTTTTGATCCTGCCGCGATGACGACGTGCCTTCCAATGAATGGAGCCGCTTCTACCGAGCAAGTCTGTCCTGCTGACCTGGCTTTTTTGAGTGACGCTTCGCCTTTGGACCTCACAGCGCTACCGGCGCTCGAACGTTTCATCGACTGGCAACCCTGGAATCTTCAGCACAAGCATGACCTACATAAGCAGCTGTTGTACCCAGCCACACCGGGATCTGGCGCCGACATGGCAGCCAGACGCTTACATCTTGTTCTTCTTCAGGTTTGTTACTCTTACCTTTCTGTTAATGGCAAACCATTTAGGAAGTCGACGCCAGATCCCAACTTTGCTGTGTGCATGTTTTTACGCCTTCTGTACGATGTGTCCGCGAGCTGTTCAGGATACATAGGTTTGTTTAAAAGAAAGCTTTTGCTTGCGGGAGACGTAGAGCAAAACCCTGGGCCTCTGTCTGCTGAGCAGGAAAAGCAGATGTTCGATACTATCATGACAATACCAGTGATACAACAGCAACAGACCGAAATATTGGACGAACTACGTTCCATTCGGCTTGAGCAAAAGAATCTCGAAGAAAAACTAACAAAACTCGCAGAAAAAGTCAAGAGCGTTGAAGATAATGTGTCACTGGTGCTCCCGCTAAAGCCTGAAGTAGAAAGATTATCTCAAAGTTCCCAGAAACTTGCTGTTGCGTGCACGGCCCTCCAGTCATCGCACGATGACCTGGAGAACCAATCACGAAGAAATAACTTAATATTCTACGGCATCCATCACAAAGAAACCGAATCGTGGGAACAGTCTGAGACTAAAATTATCTCTTTTTGCGCTGAAAAGTTAGAGCTTTCCGTTGACGCCGCTGCTATTGAAAGAGCGCACAGACTAGGAAGATATGCGCCTGACAAGCACAGACCCCTGATCGTTAAATTCTTGTCCTTTAAAGAGAAGAATCGTGTTCTTTCAAATGCTGCCAAACTAAAAGATACTGACTGGGCGATAAGCGAAGACTATTCGGCCAAAGTACGGCAACAAAGAAAAAAGCTCATGCAGTTTGCTAAGGCACGCGGCGGAAAGTTGAAACTGCGGTTTAATAAGCTAAACCTGGACAAAAAAACCTATATGTACAACATTGAAACAGACGATATCACTTGCGTAAACCAATAGCCATCACCGAGGCTTTTAGCTTGCCCACAGACTGCTATTAAAAATGAACTTGTCTGTATTGTTGTTAATTGTCGCAGTCTAAAAAACAAAACTGACCAATTCTCCTCACTCTTACAAATGACAAACGCACATGTGGTGATTGGAACCGAGTCATGGCTGGACAGCAACATAAGCGATGGTGAAATATTTCCTCCATCCTATACCACGTATAGGAAGGATCGCAATGTACGCGGTGGTGGTGTGTTCATCCTCGTTCATAGCAGTTTGAAAAGCGTGTCTGTTAACCTAGAAAACGATTCCTGTGAAGCTGTCTGGTGCAAGGTACAGCTGGGCGATGGTACTTCTTTCGCAATTGGCTCTTTTTATAGGACGCCCGGTTCAACCTGCGCACAGCCATTTTTTGAACTTAGCAACACATTATTAGCCTTAGATGCAACACATATTATCCTTGCCGGTGATTTTAATATGCCCTGCGTAGAATGGTCTTCTTTTAAACCAGTAATTCGCACTGCATCGCTCTTGTATACCGCTTTCCGTGAAGTAATTGGTGCTCACTCATTATTCCAGCTTGTTCAAACCCCTACCAGACTCGGCCTTACCAGTGCTAATGTATTAGACTTGTTTTTCTGCAATGACCCTAGCCTAGTCTCGTCTGTCATAACGCTGCCAGGCATAAGCGACCACGATGTAGTTTTAGCAAAAGTATCCTGTAATGCTATGAAGACCCACTACACCCAACCACGCAAAGTGTATTTTTATGAAAAAGGGGATTATGCTTCGCTATCACGGGATCTCGACGCATTTTTTCCTGAGTTTCTTTCACATCGGCCATCTCTGGATATCGATTCCTTCTGGAACTTGTTTAAAACTAAAATTTTGTCACTGACGCAGACTTTCATCCCATCCCGCTTGATTTCAGCCAAGCGTCGTGACGATATGCATTGGATGAATAGACAGTTGCGGGCAATGATCAACCGGCGGAAACGGCTGTTTCGCAGATATTGTGATACGCCCGCACTAACTTTGTACTCCGAGATGAAAAAGCAAACTAACAACTTATCGAAAGAAATCCGTAAAGCAAAAAGGGCATACTTCAGCACACTAGGCCAACAACTAAAGACAAACCCGAAGGCAGTCTGGAAATATGTTAAAAATAAGAGAAACAGCAGGGTCTCTGTGCCTGATATACTAGACGAAACTGATTTTGGAAGGGATTCAAAAGGTAAAGCGAGAAGTTTCAATCTTTATTTCCAATCGGTGTTTTCCGATCCCATTAATATACATACTGATTTTCAATCTTCCAGCACCCTGACCAGAATGAATGACGTAGAAATTTCTGAACGAGGGATCATGCTTTTATTACAGAAAATTAAAGTTACATCAGCACCAGGGCCTGACAACATTTCCAATTACGTTTTGAAAAATTGTGCGGCTTCGGTTGCCCCGTATCTAGTTGCATTATTTCAGAAATCGTTAGAGAATTCTTCTTTACCCCTTGACTGGAGAAGTGCCAATGTCGTTCCGATTCATAAGGGTGGTGACAAAACTAAAACATGTAACTATAGGCCCATATCGCTGACGAGCGTGTCGTGCAAAACACTGGAACATGTCATTTATACTCAGTTAATTAGCCATCTACAAAACAATAGTTTTTTCTGTTTGACACAACATGGATTTAGGTCCGGCTTCTCATGTGAAACACAGCTCGTGGAATTCACACATGACATTTCTGTTTCCTTAAACTCTGCCGGTCAGGTAGATTGTATATTTTTAGATTTTCGAAAAGCGTTCGATTTAGTTGCTCACAACCTATTGCTACAGAAACTTTCAGAATTAAATATTCCTACCTCACTCTTATCCTGGATTGAAGCGTATCTTGCGGAAAGGAAACAGTGCGTGGTTATCGACGGTGTCAGCTCGGAAAGTGTGGGTGTAACTTCAGGTGTTCCGCAGGGGTCGGTTTTGGGCCCTCTTCTTTTTCTCATTTTTATAAATGACCTCACTAGTAACATTTCAAGTATAATCAGACTTTATGCTGATGACTGTTGTATCTACCGCAACATTTCTTCTGAAGCAGATGCAATTTCACTACAGCATGACCTCAACTCTGTATTCTCTTGGTGCAACAACTGGAATATGGCGCTAAATATCTCCAAATGCAATCTGGTCCGGTTTACAAAAAAGAAACAATTCTTCCAAACAGACTATTTCCTTGGTAGCACTGAATTATCCACAGTTTCAACTTATAAGTACTTGGGAGTCTTTTTTTCTACTGACCTATCATGGAATACACACGTAAATTACATATCTGCTAAAGCCAGCCGCACATTAAACTTTCTCAGACGTAACTTTAAGGACGCTCCCCTTACGCTGAAGGAGACATTATACATGTCTACTGTACGTCCGATACTTGAGTATGCTTGCGCGGTTTGGGACCCGCATACAAAACTGAATATTGAGGAGCTGGAGCGCGTCCAGAAACGGGCTGCTAGGTTTGTGTCTGCCGATTACAATTTCCAAAAAAGTTCTTCTGGTTTGCGCGAGAAGTTGGGATGGCCGTTACTTGAAAACAGGCGCAAATATTTGAGACTCTCTTTCTTTTATAATGTGCTTAATAATAAAACTGGAATTCCAAAAGAGAAATACATTAATGAACCCAGCTACATTTCCGCCCGCACTGACCACCCACTTAAGGTGCGCGAGTACAATAGCCGTATAAACGTATTCAAATATAGTTTTTTCCCACGAACAGTGCATGACTGGAACTGTCTCCCTTCTCGGGTCGCTACCGCTCCTCCTACATCGTTTCTGGCCGATTTGCAAAGCCACCTGTCAATATAAGTGCAATAATTCTTGTCCGAGTGTATCATGCTGCTTTTTTTGAAATTTTTACAAAGTTGATTATTCCTAAAGCTTTATTCTTTAAGCAGTGCTGTATTTTAAAATGTATCTTTTTTTTGTGTGTGTGTGTGTGATTACGGTATGTTTGCCTTTCTACAATGGTTTTCTGTATTTTCTCTGTAGACCGCATCATTTGCCTAATTTATTGTGTACTAGATGTTTGTTCTTATTTATGATGTTTCCCCCCTACAATAATGCCCCAGTGAGGGCGCTGTAGGTACTGTGTATAAATAAAAAAAATAAATAAAATAAAAACGCGACAAAACGCTCCTCGGGAGATCTATGCGCGCCTGCGTTGGCATTAAATGTAATGGTAAGGAAAGATGTGGAAGCAGCCATGCAACGGTTGGGCACCTCGACAATACCTTGAAGTTCTCTAGCCGATTCCTGTAATGAACGAGAACTTTTTCGGCGGAAGTCTGTCTGTCTAGGTTTGAGACCTGATTGTTGAGGATTGCTGATACCAAAGAATACTATTGAACTTTCTTTCATGGATGGATGGATGAATGGATAGGAGCGGCCCTTTTGAAACGGGGTGGTGGCAATTGCCACCATGCTCAGCTTTTCTTTCTTTACTATTTTTTTGTTTACTGTGTTGGCAATTCTCATTAAGAATCGTCATCATCTTTACCTATGGTTTCTTATAATTCTAACCTTATGCCACATCTCTGCTTTTCAGCCACCAATCCTCCAATCGCTTTTTGCTAACTTCCATTGCAGATTTATTTACATGACCATTGTAATCTTTAAACCCTAGGGCCTCAGAAAGAGTGACTGCGCCTGCATCGACATCCGGATGGATCCCATCACAGTTTATTATGAGGTGTTCATTTGTTTCCACAGATCTACCACACACTGCACATGTGTCATCTTCTTCATTAAATTTCTTTTTGTAGCTGCGCGTTCTAAGACACCCTGACCTAGCTTCAAAAAGTAGGGCACTGCATTTTAGTTATTATACAAAAATTCTTTCCTGATCTGCCTTTTCCAGTATCGATATAGTTCTACACTATGCTTCTTTTTCATTGAATATATCCAATTTTTAACTTCCGTGTTTTTAACCTGTCGTTTAATGCTCTTTCTTTCTCCGTCCTCATGACCGGCATACTTACTGGTTAGTGTTCTAGTTCTTTTCCGCCACTGTGAGTCAACGCTCTTTCTGTATAAATATTTAAATACCTTAGCTGCCCACCTGTCATCGTCCAATTTCTTCAGGCGTTCTTCATATAGTATTTTACTCTTAGCTTCCCGTGCTTCCAACGATGCCCAGCCCATATACCCTTGTACTCCCTCGTTTGTGGTTTTGCCGTGGGCACCTAGTGTTAATCTTCCAACAGCTCTCGATTTACGTCTAATCTCGACTTAACTTCTGCCCTTAAGCACAGAACCGCATTGCCGAACGTAAGTCCCGGCACCATTATTCCTTTCCAAATACCTCTTAGTACTTCGTATTTGTTGTACCCCCATAATGCCCTATGTTTCATTATCCCGGCGTCTCTTCGTCCTTTTGCCCTAAGAGCATGTTCATGCTTTTCCGTGTATATCTGCCCTTCGTTCAGCCATATCCCTGGTATTTGTATTCGGCCACTTTAGGTATTTCGTGGCCTTGTATTGTAAGCACCTGGTCAGTTGTATCGTTCAAAATCATCACCCCTGATTTAGTTGCGCTAAAACTGAATCCTAGAGCGTCTCCTGCGTCTCCACAGCAATTAAACAAAGTTTGTAAATCTTCCTGGCTATCTGCTAACAGTACAATATCGTCCGCATACATTAAACCCGGGAGTCGCTGCTCAGCTACATTTCCGCCTAATCTGTACGACAGCTAATAACCTAGATTACTTTCTTCTAGCCTTCTTTCCATATTTATCACGTAAAGCATGAACAGCAGCGGTGATAGAGGACAACCTTGCCTTAATCCTTTGTGGACCCCCACAGTTGTGGTACTTTTTTTCCCTTCCCATGTAATTTCAACTTCATTATCTCGATAGATTTCCTGTAGAAAATCAATTACCTCCTGACCGATACCTAAATCTTTCAATATTCTCCACAGGAGTTCCCTGTTCACGTTATCGTATGCACCGCTTACGTCCAGAAAGGCTAAAAACAGAGGTCTGTTATCCGCCTTAGCTATTTTTATGCATTGGGTAAGCACGAACAGGCTATCATCTAAACGCCTACCCCTTCTGAACCCATTCTGAAGTTCTCCGAGTATCCGATTGCCTTCTACCCATGACTGGATTTTTAATTTCACCGCCTGCATTGCCAGCCTGTACATAACAGACGTTATCGTAATCGGACGGAAGGATTTGATGTTAATCTTATCTCCTTTCCCTTTATAAATCAAATTCATTTTACTCTGTCTCCAGCTGTGCGAAATTTGCTGATTTGTCATGACTGTCTCCAATGCTTTTATCAGCGCTTCCTTGCTTCTTGGGCCAAGTTCATTAATCACCTTAATTGGAATTTGGTCTATCTCTGCGGATGTGGTTTTAGGAACATTCGCTTCCGCCTTTTCCCAGTTAAGACTAGTCAGTTCTAAGCTGTTCTCTATTGTGCTGTCCTGTGTTGCCGCCTCACTTGGGGAGATTACCCCATTGTCGTTGCTAAAAGACGCAGCTATAAATGACGTAATGTAGTTCACAGCATCGTCTCCCTATAAACATTTTCCCTCAGCATCTATAATCTGTTCCTGCGTTCTTTGGTTTGTTTTTCCCAACCAGCTTATATGGTTCCAGAATTTTCTTGCCCCCCCCCCCCCCCTTTATTTGCCTCGCGAACTTCAGCCAGCCATTTATCAGAGGACTGCTTCATTTTAGCCTGGACTAGGACCTGAACACGCTGTTTCTTTTGTCGATAAGATTCGCATTTTTCGCCTATTTCCTCTTCAGATAACTGCGCCTTCTTTGCTTCTCTGTGTTCCCTTGAAGCCACCCGTCGTTGTTCGATGGCCTCCTTAATTTCCGTATTCCACCAGCTTCGTGGCTTCCTCTTTTCTCTCCAGCGGTTTACTCCTTTCACTTGTTTCATTTTTGTAGAGATGAGCAGTTCTAACTGATTATAATCCCACTTTTCCATGGGGCGTTTCTCGATTACTTCTATTTCGGCTGATATTAGCGGTCTTTGTTCATCGTTTAATTTTGAGTTGTCTTTTTTACTTCGCTGCATTTCTCTTTTTACTAGGGCTCCCAACTTTAGACTAATACGTTTATGATCACTTCCTAGGCTGTACTTTCCCTCTTCGTCTATTTCCATTATTGCGAGCTTGCTATAGATGCCCTGCAACATTAGACAGTAGTCAATGGTTGTTTGCCTGTTACGGGATTCCCCCGTGATTTGTCCCTCACATTTAGTTTCTCTGTTGACAATAACTAGGTTGTGCCGCTCACACAAGTGCAGCATTAACTTCCCGTTACAATCTGTGTATCCATCCAGATCCTCGATGTGGCCGTTCATGTCTCCAAGCAAAATAATATTGACACCGTCTCCAATCTGCTTTATATAGTCATTGAGGCACTGAACTAGATCCTCGTTTTCTTGCCTGCATTTGTCCCCGGTCCCTAAATAAACTACCCCTAGCCATGGTTTCGACATGGTTTCGAGCCAACGTTTCGACAAGGGGACTTGGCTTCGTCTGGGCAAAGCGTTCATCATTGGCAGGGATTAAATAGGGCCTTCGCTCCGAGGAGGAAGGCCCCGGGGGTGGGGAAGGAAAGTGGTGTGAGAGGGGATGTGTGTCAGAAAGGGGAGGGAGGTGAATCTTGATTCGTTAAGCTGCAATAGTGGAAAAACTTATATCCAGGGGGTGTGTAATGAACAAAGGCTTTGAAGGGGCTGCGACGGGGGGTTGGCGCTGGATGGACCTGAAAACTCAGACAAGAGGATTAGTCAGCGTGGTACAGGGGAATGAGAACAAGGCAAACAAAATAGGCTGACCCTGGAAGGAGAAAGAAAAGGGGGGGGGGGGGCATTTCCAAGGAAGGAAAAGGCAGGGGAGGGGGGGGGGGGGCGTGGGGAATGGCTCGAGTTCAGAGAAAGCCAAAAGGTGGGGGCGGAGGGGGTGACAGGAATGTCATGGTTTCCGAGAACTGGTAGTAGAGGATTAAGAGAAAGAAAAAAAAAGTGAACAAAGGGAGAGGGTGAGAACGTCGGAAATGTGGTGGAAGATATGACGTGGGAAAGGTGCAAAGAGCGATAGTATACTCAGAAGTACTTGTGTTTGGGCGTGTTGGTTCATAACTTTTCAGGAGGACACAGGGGCGCAACAAAAGACACGGACATAGAAGCAGACAGGGACAAGCCCTTCTCCCTGTCTACTTCCACGCCCGTGTCTCCCATCCCGCCCCTGTGTCCTCCTGAAAAGATAATATACTTATGCGAGGTTCTAGGAAATGGTCTGAGCACGTGCAAGACATTTGTTAATTTAAAATTATGCTAACCCTGGAATGTACCTGACAGATTCCAGGTTTCCTCTAGACATGTTAATCCCTGTTGGTTGCAGTGCTTTAAATTTGTGGATTAGGAATGCTTCTCTGTATTTTCTGTACCTAGTCGATTTGAAGCCTGACTGAAGAATGAACAATTTGAGTTCGTCGAATTTGTGATGGCGTTCATTAAAATGGGTCGACACTGCCTTCTGTTCATTCCGTGTTGTGTCAGCCCGGTGCCCGTTTAATCTGGCACTCATTGTTTGCCCGGTTTCTCCGATATATTGTTTCTGGCAGAAGGAGCACTGGAGCATGTAGATAATATTGGACGATGTGTAGTCAAAACTAGTCTTTATATTGCCACCGTCCGACCACTCAGTGGCGCCGTACCGCGGCCGAACTGTTTAAGAAGGGACTTGCCAAGCCTTGGGCATTCGAGGTGATCTAAGATCGTCTTCTTCCTCGCTCGAGCTGCCTGCTGGCTGGCACGCCCACCTCGTCTAATTAGAACCTGGGCTATTTCTTCACCCGTTTTTCGGTGACATATTTGGCGGAGCCGCTGGGTAACGTCCCATGTACTCGGATTGCGAGGACACTCTCGACACCTGTTCTCCACGCGTGGACACAACACCCGTCCACAAAGCGAGCCGCCGTCTGCGAGGCCTACAACCGGGGTTCAGCCAACTGATAGCGCCGGTAAGGGCGGTAAGAGCAATGACCTCAACCGTGGCTAGCCAGACGACTCAGCATTCCGGGAATGCCCCGCCATTCGTCCTTCACGCACCTCGGTCGCCGCCGCCGTTCCACGCGGACAGGTTCGAGGACGTAGAAGACTGGTTGGCCAGCTTTGACCGAGTGGCGGGCTTCAACGAATGGGACGGCGAGCGCAAATTGCGCAATGTCTACTTTGCGCTGCAGGACTCAGCCAAAACATGGTTTGAAAATCTCGAAGCCTCCTTTACCACCTGGGAAGTGTTTCGTCGAGAACTCCTAGCGACGTTTACCACCAACGAAAGAAAAGAAAAGGCTGAAATCGCTCTGCACTCGAGGTCCCAGCAGTCCAACGAGAGCGTCGCGATGTTCGTCGAGGACATGACGCGTCTGTTCAATCGGGCCGACCCTGCTATGCCAGAGGCGAAGAAGGTGCCCCACTTAATGCGCGGCGTAAAAGAACAGCTATTTGCTGGACTTATTCGTGACCCGCCAAGAACAGTGGTCGACTTCACAAGGGAGGCAACGAGTATCGAGCGCTTTCTGCAGGAACGGGGCGCGCACTACGGACGTGAGGCTACTGTAGCAGCCGCTTCCCAGTACACGCCTACGTCGCTGCCCGCCGAGGAGCTTCGGGAGGTTGTAAGAAGCGTTGTGCGAGAGGAATTGGCGAAAATTCGCTTGGAAGCTTCACAGGCCAGTGTCGCTGCCGTAACGGACGTAGTCCGTGACGAAATCCGACGAGCTGTGCAGCCGCCCCCAGCTCCACAACCGGCGCCCTATGTTATGACGTACAGCGAGGCACTACGAAGTCCTGGGCCAGCGATGCAAGCCTTTTCCCCCGTCGTTCCCATGCCAGTGCCATCTCTGCAGTACCCGAGCGCAGCAGTACCATCTGTGCCGCAGGAGTACAGGCCCCGCATGAGCAAAGCGCACGTGTGGCGTACGCCAAACAATCGGCCGCTCTGTTACCACTGCGGGGAGCCCGGCCACATCCTCCGCCACTGCCCTACCGCAGAATGGGTTTAAGAGGGTTTTCACCTGACGCACCTCGACCGCGCTACGGTGAAAGACCACGTGATATCGAGCTGTACCTGGTTGATAACGTGCAGTCCTCGACCCCGCAGCGGCGCCAGTCCAGATCGCCATCCCCAAGGCGGTTCTCTTCGCCCGGCCGCCCATCGACCTCTGGCCAGTTCAGAGGTGCGTCCCCTCATCGGGAAAACTGAAGACGGCGTCCTCCGGGGGTAGGGCCGCAGCTACTGGACCGTGTCAAGAGCCTCCATTCGAAGATTCGCCGCGACGCTCCGACCGACGACGACCTGACCCGACGACCTCAACGACGCGCTGCGACCGACTGGTTTCGGCCGAAATTCCGGTATCCGCTGACAACCACAACGTTACTGCACTGGTGGATACCGGCGCCGATTTTTCTGTAATGAGCAGTCGGTTAGCCACGGCCCTGAGGAGGTACTGACCCCTTGGTCTGGGCCGCAGATCCGGACAGCTGGTGGCCACGTCGTAACTCCGATCGGTGTCTGCACTTCGCGAATCCAGATCCGCGGAGTTACTTTCCCTGGTTGCTTTGCTGTGTTACCCGAGTGCTCCAAGGACCTCATACACGGTTTGGATTTTCTTCAAGAGTACGGTGCCGTTATCAATCTACAGGTGCTCATCGTGTCGTTTTCCACCCAAGGCCCTGTCGACGACGATACCGAGCCACGCAGGGCTAAGCTATGCGTCTGTGCCGACCAGGTAGTAATCCCGTCAAGAGCCAGCATTTTTGTTACCGTAGAGTGCGATAACAGCCCCAGCACTCGTGGCATCGCTGAAACCAACATCTCGCTGCTCCTTGGTCGGCAAGTCTGTGTTGCTCGCGGAATTATTGAATTGAACAGTGGGCGAACCGAACTTCTGGTGACCAATTTTGGTTCTGAACCTCAGGGTTTGCCTAAACAACTATTGCGTATTTCGAAGAACTATTGCGTATTTCGGGACAGCAAGCGTTGTCCGAAATCCCGGCATCAGTGGAGGCACCAACCACTCCCATAAAGACCGACGTCAACCCGAACCTCCTGTCTCATCAGAAACGCTGCCTCGAGAGCATTATCGACTCTTTCCGCGACTGTTTTGCCTCGACCTCTAAAGTTAGGCAGACTCCGCTCACAAAGCATCGCATTATTGTTGACGCAAACCAGCGACCGTTATACCAGCCGCCTTATCGGGTCCCTTCGAAGGAACGTGACGCTATTCACCGACAAGTTCAAGAAATGCCCCAGGACGACGTGATACAGCCATCGACGAGCCCGTGGGCATCGCCTGTTGTTCTTGTGGCGAAGAAGGATGGCACCCTACGGTTCCGTGTTGATCACAGGCGTATAAACAAAGTCTCCAAAAAGGACGTTTATCCTCTGCCGCGGATTGATGACTCCCTGGACAGGCTACGCCACGCCACGTATTTCTCGTCACTAGATTTACGTAGTGGATATTGGCAGATCGAGGTGGACGAGCGCGACCGGGAAAAGACCGCCTTTATTACACCGGATAGCCTGTATGAATTCCAGGTGCTCCCTTTCGGACTGTGCTCGGCTCCTGCCACCTTCCAGAGAATGATGGACACCGTGCTTGCCGACCTAAAATGGGAGTCCTGCCTCGTCTACCTGGATGACGTTGTCATCTTCTCCGCTACGTTCGAAGAGCACCTGAGGCGCCTGCGCGCCTTGTTCGCCGCAATTCGTTCGGCCGGTCTTTCCCTCAAGCCCGAAAAGTGTCACTTTGCTTTCCAAGAGTTGAAGTTTCTGGGCCACATCGTGAGCGCTAAGGGAGTAAGCCCTGATCCCGATAAGACAGCCGCCGTCGCTGCTTTTCCCATGCCAACCGATAAGCGAAGTGTGCGCCGCTTTCTGGGCCTCTGCGCCTATTATCGGCGTTTTCTGCGGAACTTCTCCCAGATTGCTGAGCCCCTCATCCGCCTCACGAAAGATGCCGAACCGTTCTTCTGGGGCCAGGAGCAACAACAGGCCTTCGAAGACCTCCGCAGTCGTCTGCAAAGTACGCCCATCCTCGGCCACGTCGACGAGTCAGCCGACACTGAACTGCACACAGACGCCAGCAACACCGGCCTCGGTGCGGTCCTTGTGAAGTGGCAGGATGGTCTCGAACGCGTAATCGCATACGCAAGCCGCACCTTGTCACGCTCGGAGGCGAACTATTCCACCACTGAGAAGGAATGCCTGGCAATTGTGTGGGCAGTGACCAAATTTCGTCCGTACTTATACGGCCGCCCTTTTAGAGTCGTCAGTGATCACCATTCGCTGTGCCGGCTGGCGAACCTCAAAGATCCCTCGGGGCGGCTTGCACGCTGGAGCCTTCGCCTTCAAGAATTCGACGTCACCATCGTCTATAAGCCCGGCAGGAAGCACAGTGATGCCGACTGTCTGTGTCGTGCTCCTGTTGAGGACAACGGAGCTGATCCCGACACCGATTTTGTTTTTCTCGGCGCCATCTCCACGTCCGTCCTCGCTCAACACAAAAGAGACGACACTGAACTACGGCCTCTCATTGAGTATCTTGAAGGAAGCGCTGAGTCTCCACCGCGAATCTTCTCACGTGGACTGTCGTCGTTCTGTTTGCGCGATGGCGTTCTGTATAAGAAAAACCACCACCCGACGGAAGCTGTCTATCTGCTCGTCGTACCCGCGGCCTTGCGCGACGAAGTCCTGCAGGCGTGCCATGATGACCCATCTTCTGGTCACCTGGGTTTTTCCCGCACTTTGGCGCGGATACGCCAGAAGTACTACTGGCCCAGTGTTACTGCAGTTGTACAGCGTTACGTCAGAACTTGTCGGCGAGTGCCAACGTCGCAAGACGCCACCGACGAAGCCAGCCGGACTACTGCAGCCTATTGATCCGCCACGAGCCCCCTTCCACCAAGTTGGTATGGACTTACTCGGCCCATTTCCACAGTCCTCGTTGGGTAAGCGCTACATTGTGGTCGCCACCGACTACCTCACCCGGTAGTGTGAAACTAAAGCTCTCCCTCGTGGTACCGCTGAAGAAATTGCGGACTTTTTCGTTCAAAACATTGTGCTTCGTCATGGTGCCCCCCTCGTCGTTATAACTGACAGGGGAACGGCGTTCACCTCGGCCCTCACACAGGAGGTTATGCGCCTTAGCTCCACGAGTCACCGAAAAACAACCGCTTACCACCCTCAAACGAACGGACTCACCGCACGGCTCAACAAGACGATCGCCGACATGATCTCCATGTATGTTGACGCAGACCACCGGAACTGGGATGCCATACTCCCTTACGTCACTTTCGCCTATAACACTGCACTACAAGAAACGACGCGTTTCACTCCATTTCATTTAGTGCATGGTCGCGAAGCCACCACCATGCTGGACGCAATGTTGCTTCCGACTAGTACTACTGTGGTGGGTGCTGATCGCTTCGTTCGTCACGCCGAGGCCGCCCGCCAACTCGCTCGACAGCGCATCCGGCACCAGCAAACCCACGACGCTCGCCGCTATGACGCCGCCACAGATCTGTTAGTTACCAGCCCGGCGAACAAGTCTGGGTTTGGAGCCCAATCCGCATGCGTGGACGCTCCGAAAAGCTTCTGCGCCTATATTTCGGCCCCTGCGAGGCACTCCGCCAAGTAAGTGAGGTGAACTATGAAGTCCTTCTCCAAGGAACAGTTCGCTCCTCCAGACGGCCGACCTCCGAAGTTGTCCATGTCGCAGGGATGAAGCCATACCACGCCCGCTAGCGCTTCAGACATGTCTACACCTGCCGCCGGACACATGCAGCGTCCCTTCTGTTCGTGTTGCCCATTGCTGCGGCAACCAGTCGGTGCCCTTCAGAGAGGGGGAGCAATGCCACCGTCCGACCACTCAGTGGCGCCGTACCGCGGCCGAACTGTTTAAGCAGGGACTTGCCAAGCCTTGGGCATTCGAGGTGATCGCAGATCGTCGTCTTCCTCGCTCGAGCTGCCTGCTGGCTGGCACGCCCACCTCGTCTAATTAGAACCTGGGCTATTTCTTCACCCGTTTGTCGGTGACAATATCGAAACCGAAATCGCTTGCCGTACTTTTAACCGTAGTGTCCCTTTGTAAATGTTTGCACGTCTTGCATCTAGGTCGAGAGCATGAAGTTACTGTCGGTGCTGGTTTCTTAGCGAGCCTAGCATGCACCAGGATGTCCTTCATGTTTGTGTTGCGTCTGTATGTTACCCTTGGTGCGTCGGGAAATATTTTCTTGAGACGGTCGTTACCAGTTAAAATGGGGTGGTATTTCCGCAGGATATTGTTTATGTTTGGAAGCGCGTTTGAGTATTTCGTTATAAGTGGAGGAGGTTGAATGTTAGCTTTTGTTCGTTTTTTAAGAACTACATCTCGTTTCAAAGTGGTTGCTCGTTGGAACGCATTATTGAGGGTTGTCTGTGGATGGTTTCTGGTGATTAGTGTGTTTTTTAGCGAGTGGAGGTGTTTCAGGTAGTCGTCGTCGTCGCTACATATTGTTCTTACTTTCGCCCCTAGCCATGTCCTTTTGCCAGCAATTGTACCTGATACCCAGACATGTTCTTTGCAAGTTGATTTTATTCTTTGCCAACTTGTTCCTTGATGTATCAGCATACCTACTCCTCCTCCCTTCTTCTCAGTTGTTGTTCTGTTGCACCCTTCCCAGAGATAGCCATCGATTAAAGGTGGATCTTCCAGATCCCTCAGATGTGTCTCGCATAGAGCGTATACACCTACTGCTTCGTCCTTTAACTGCTGTTCTATTTCTAGCCATTTCGCTCCCTTTCTACCCCTTTGCATGTTTATGTAACTGATCCTGGCGTTAAATTTCGTTTTCGTAGTTTTCTTTCTGGGCCTCCTAGTGGCCATTTTGTTAGGCTCAGCCGCCATTGTTACATTTACTACATCACTTCTACCTACCCCTACGCCCTGAGCCACCGTGGACCCCCTAAAAAAGCTACCGCTCGGCTTCCCAGGCGCCAGCCTATCTTTTCTCCTACCCTTCCATTGAAATGGATGCCATCTCGTCCAAAGTCTCTGCCCAAACCTGCTCTGTGCACTCCCTTGTTTATGTCTACCACCTCAAAGCCTTTCTCGAGGCTTAACTGCCTTATCTCTCGATTAAGATTCACAACGTCGTTAGCAACCTCTACATTCCTTCCTTGTACCTCCGGCACTGTACACACCACGATCTGCGCTTGCTGTGCTATCGCCCTTATACCGTCAACTTCCTCAGCTAATCTTTTCCCTACTTGTGCGGCGTTACCATTCAGGACATCATTTAGCCCCGCCGCTACAACTACCAAGTTACGCCTTGCAACATTCTCGGAAAGTTCACTTTTAGTTAGGGGTGTGCGAATATCAAATTTTTCGAATACGAATCGAAGACGAATCGAATACGAATACTTGGTTCCGAATATCGAATAACAAAGGACAGATGCATTTAACCACTAAACATTATTTTAGCACCCACGAACATCACAGTTCAACTATCAGTGATGAAATGAACACCAAAGATGTGTGTGGCTGCACAAAAAGTATCATAGTCTCGAACATTATTCATAGAAGAGTGTAAATATCAGAGAAGATGGCTAGTACACAGCATTGATTAAGGCTAGCTTGCCATAGGTACAAAAGCGCGTTGCTGGGATGAACATAAAAGTTTGTCGTGAAGGAAAACCGGCTGCTCCACACGGTCAGGCAGAAGTAGTTAGTTCCCTTCTAGCTGAAGCGGCTTCTCCAGCCACAAAAATGCCCTCTCACTTGGCACTGAATTGGCACGTATTAGGAGGTATTTCGTGCAGAGCTCTGACTATACCAGCTTCGCAGGCATAGCCACAAAGAAGCTCACCACTGTAGTTAGCTACTCCATGGCCAACGTTACGCACTGCTCTGGGCGCCGCTATATTGTTATGTCTCTTTTGATAGGACTTGCGGACCGAAATGAACGCTGGTGCTCGCAATAGAATATTCGGCTGGGTACGAATATTCGCGTCGGATCGAATATTCGAAACAACACGAATATTTAGATGTCGAATCGAATACGAATACTAAATATATAGTATTCGAATTATATTCGACAATTTCGAATATTCGCACACCCCTACTTTTAGTTGCTCTCAGAACATCGTCCATTGTCCTTCCTGGAAACACCCCGACTGGTACCCGCCTATCACCCTTCACCCGGTCCAGAATAGCTCTTTTGCAGCGCCTCATGTTTGAGTCACCAGCGATAAGCACTAGCGTACTCTGCCCCTCCCTCCTAACTTCCGGATCTTGCTGCCTCTTATCAGCGACTGTGACCTCATTTCCTGGAATTAACTCGTTCCGCTTCACAGTACCGCCTCTCGACTTTCCAGCTGCCACCTGTGCGTAGCTGTTCTTGCCTGAACATGTCTGACCTACTGGCTTCTCGCTGTCCATGCCAGTGCAAGCCCCATCCACGTGGCTGGCGCTGGAATGCCCGCCATTGTGGCTTCCAATGACGGTGTCAGCCGTTTTTGACTCCAACTGACAAAGCTGTTCTTGAAGCTTACGCTTCTCTGCCCTCTCTATCTGTAACTATGTTTCTAGAGCATTCATCCTTAGCACTAGTTCGCCTGTTCAGCCCTGTCCAGGCGTGCACCTAATACGCAGAATTCGCACATAAAATCTGCGCCTTCGGCCTCCTCCACCGAATCGAACCGCGTTTCTTTTAAATTCACTGACGCCTCACACTCCGTACAAGTAATCTTCAGTAGCTTAACCATCTCCGCAACACTCGATTATTGCTTCCACCAAATGCTAAGATATCTACAGGCTCAAGACAAACACACTTGAAAACACGTGCACAAATAAAATAAAATTCTGCCTACCGCAAATGCCGATCGATCACTTAGAAAAAAATAGGTATCTCTCTAAAAGATAACGCACAAGAAACACTGAAAAAAACTGCCGGCCCAATAGTCCCCGCCGAATATAGGTCACTGAGCTACAGTCTATTGCTTAACCTGCACTTCCCCTAATAGGATAAAAAAAACTAAACACACTTTTAAAAATATTAAAGGAAAGTACTCATCTATTTTACGCAGTTGCTCTCGCAGTCGGTCCGGTCCCGATCTCCACGCGTGATCCGGAGAGCACCTAAACCTACGTCCGCACAGCACGGCTGTCAACTGTCATTCATCCAACGGGCTGAACACACCACCTGGTGCCAATAGCTCAGAGGTATCGTATAAGCTGATGGGTCACCCCATCCTTCTCTGTTGGATAATAAACTTATTTTAATCAATCAAGCAAGCGACGGAAGTCCATCTGGCTAGGCCCATGTTAATCTGTTAAATAAATATTGTTTGGTGCCTGCGGTCCTCACCATTTTAATACGATAATCGGTAACCGCAGTTGCAAGGGTGCCGTCCGCGCGAAACCCGAGCTCTGGCGCCATTGTGATCAACCAGGGGAAGCTCCCGGAGAGAATGCGCCGCGTGGATGTACACCACACAGATGGGTGAAATCCGCTTTACTATTCAACACAAAAAATGCAGAACTAACCAAAAACTTTGTCCATCGCACTGCAAAAAGAAAATTGGCTGTGGTTCAGCCCTGGTTACACCTGAAATGACGCGGTAGCTAAGCTGGCCGAGTGGAACTCGCTCAGTCGAATTGCGAAGTCAATCTATCGCCGCTCCGTTTCGCTGGGCGTTCCTTCTTCATCTTCCTCCCTGGACGAGGATTCACTCTCGTCCCCCACCCTCCACTCCTGCCCACTCGGTTTCACCGGCGCGCAGCTTCTTCGGCAGCTGCTCCGCATCACGTGACCAACTACGCGGCCATCCACGGCGCCGCCACGCTTGAAGGCTCGAAATGCAAGCGTAATATAGGCGTCCAGCGCACACACCAGCTGCGGGCTCTGGCGTCACTGCGCACATGCGCACAACTGACGATGCGGGAGGAGTGGCGAGGCGCGCGGCGCGCAGACCAGCCGTAGGCTATGACGTCACTCTACGCATGCGCACAGCTGGCGGAGCGGTGGTGCCACGGCTGTGGATTGGATTGGAGAAGCTTTATTGGTCTGAAAGATCAGTGGGGCAGGATGAATGGCCCCCTAATGGAGGGCGACCTTTCCCACCCAGTCCGCAAGCTTTGCTTGCGTGTTCTTGTCAGGCTCCCTCAGGAGCTTTAGCCAGGCCTACCGGGAGGAGCCGGTAGAAGGTCTTTTGGAGGTGGATTTTCCTTGCAGCCCCATAAGATGTGTTCGTGTGTTGCTATGTTACCGCAGTGTAAGCAGTTGGGATTGATGGGTTGTGTGGTAATTTTAGACAGACGAATGGGGTCATGACTGTCCCAGTTTGGGCCCTACGTGGCATGTTGCAAGTTGCACATCTGCACCGAGGGTGCGCCATGGTCGAAATGATTGCCGCGATCCTGATATTGGCGGTAAACGCGGCTGCTGTTAATCTTAATAAAAGTGAAATTTTTCGAACACTATCAATAACAAAAACAAGCTTATGAACTAAATTATAACCAGCCATAGGTATTAAAAATACGATATCAAAAAAATTAGTTGCGAAGATGACACCGCGGATAACGCGGCAGGAGACGACAAGCCGACGACACCCGGACAGCCGCGCAAGCGAAAACTGCGACGTCGCCGACATTCGCACTGCAGCAGCGTCATTGGCGTCATGTCGAGTCACACAGTGAGCTTTTCTTGGAGTGTTTATACTAAGCACTAGCACTGCAGCATATTGCGTTTTTCCTAGCCCAATGGACTGTGACTTCTTCTGCACTAGTGAAAGGTTGAAAATTTTCGCTGCCTTTATCTGCCTGTGTTTATTCATAGCCACGGGCTGATGCATTCCAATACATGCCAGATGTTTTACTTCCCTGCTATTTACCTGAACCTCTTACAAAGTCGTGTACAAACCTATATACAGTCATGTGGAATTTGATTATGTATACTGTACCTACCTTGATACCTTTTTATCCTCTATATATTCTCTGCGCGCTTATGGGTTCTAGGTTTACATTATGGGGTTTCTAAATTTTGATTTTCGGGATCCCTATCACTGATATTGCAATGCCAGTGATGCCTAAAATAACTTTCGAACATCGATTGTCACCGCTGATGTTCTTTTAAGAAATTGTTCTTTGTACAAAACCATTTACGCTTTTCATTCTCGAGCGAGCGCCCTAAGCAGCTGCTAAGCAGTCGCGCCGCACGTCACCATGCACCATGCCACATAACAGACACATTGATATACAAAAGCGAGTGAGCAGATTCCGTAAGTACTTATGAAATCAAGCGTGAATGCAGCGCGCGAGCAGTTAGTCACCTGTATTTACAAAGCTTGGATCGAGCTAACGGCCGCCAGCACCAGGAACGCGCGAGCAACCGGGCGCAACCAGCCGCCTAAATGCGCGCAGCCATACTGAATTTTTGGATTGACTTGTTTGAGCTTGGCTCGGGGAGTTTTGAGCAATCCACACGTTTACCGCCTCTCCGAGGTCGCCATCGCCTTCGAAAAAAACAAAAAACGTCCCGATTGGCTCTATGAGAGTGTCACACCCATGGCGCAGCCACGCTGACCTCGCGAAGCGGCTGGCGTAGTGTAGCTGTCGCTAAAAAATTTGATCCCACCGGTGCGTTGTAATGACACATTCTCGAGTAACGCAATCCTGCTACGGGTTTCCTTCTAAAGAACAGGGTCAAATTCTTGATCGGGCGCCATACTCGGCGCACGGCTACTAGGTGGAATCCATCGACCGAGATCAAGCAAAGTTGTTTCCCTGGCTGAAGCAGGGGAATCGATAAGCTGAATCGCTAAATGTGCAGAACTACAGGCCAGGAAAAATCTCCACATTGACGTATAACTCGTTGTTGCACCTCCGTCAATTCTTTACAGTGCAGGCATTTCTTCTGTTTCATTAAATAACAGTCGCTACGAAAACTCTTGTTAGTATCAAAACAGCAATGAAATGTTACTATTTATTGCGAATGTGATTTTTGACCAAAAATATTAGGCATTGAAAACAGTTGTTGTCTATAAAATTTCCCCGGCGAATGAGGAAGTTGAGGTGTGGCCGACCTCTTCGCTCCTGTCAGCGCCCTTTATTACCTCCCCTGATGCGGTTCAAGCGATTAGTAGCACTAGTGAAAAACGCGCCCGCTTAAACGAAGTGGCCGCGTCGTTTCCTGCGATTCGGCTGGTGCGCTCTGAGATCTCTTCTTTAATAATCTGTTGGTAACACGAGCGCTTATTTTTCTGTTTTAAGCTTGAGAACGAATATAGGCAAAGGCAAGGAGACGAAGTATTTTCTCGATCCAATTCGCATCTGCCTAGGAGATTGCTGCATAAGAATCCCTATATTATTTTACTTTAGGGCCAGTCATTGCACAAATCAGTCATTACACAAAGACAAACAACAATCATCATCATCATCATCAGCCTGACTACACCCTGCAGGGCAAAGGCGTCTCCCATGTCTCTCCAAATGACCGTGTCCTTTGCCAGACGCGACCATTTTATCCCCGCTAATTTCTCAATCTCACCCGCCCACCTAACTGTCTGTCTGGCCTTCTCATGGAATCTACTCCATTACCCTTAAGGACCGGCGGTTATCGTGGCTTCGCATTACATGCGCTGCCCAAGCATATTTCTTCCTGTTGACTTCGACTAGGATGTCATTAACCGGCGTTTGTTCCATCAACCACTACTGCAACGTCGACCCCATTTCTACTACGAAAGCACCAGTTATAAGTCGGCATGAATGCAGTACTGTATTTTTAACGCGCCATTCGTTACAGTTGTGAAACATCGCGGCCATAGCAATGGCGGCGGCATTGCCATGACCTGCCATGCCCACTTGCTCTAACTTCGGCTCTAGGATGCCATTAACTCGTGTTTGTTCACTGATCAGTCTGATCTCTTGCTCTCCTTTAAAGTTCCACCTATAATTTTTCTTTCTATAGCTATCTCCGTTACTCTGAATTAAAGCTGAGCCTTTCTCGTTAGCCTCCCAGCTTTTGCTTTATAAGTGTGTCCTGTACTGGTAAGTGACAACTGCTATGCAAGGTCTTTCTGGGAAAACCAACATAAATCAAAACAGTGCTTTTTGGCGAATATTATAAAATCATTCAATTGCTTAACTAGTAAGCTGGCTAATTATAATCTAATAGTTAACTTTTAACTTTTTGAGATGCGCGCTTTAGTGTAATTACAGGTTTCTAGCGGACTGTCAATTACAGGCATGCGAATTTCCAGCATATCAGAAACACGCTTTCTGACGATGCTGTGACCACAAACCATCAACTTGCGATATTACGAAATAGCGGAAGCGACGTATGTGCTCTTTTGTCATATACGAATATTTATATGACAACCAACTAGCCCAGCTTTCCGCCTTGATTATCGAAGAAAATTACACCATTTCTTGAAAACCGAGTCCATTTCATTGCGCCGAGATATTTAGCGATCACACAAAATTATCATGGAATCCACAAAAGGAGATGGTACTTCGATTACCATCGATGACTGAACACATTCGTACACCGGTATTGATACAATAATTTTTTATGTCTTTATGATTACTTATTCCGTAGCTATTCTGCCGCTACGTGACTGCTCCGTGTGACAAATATTTGAAGCAATCATTTCAGGACAAGCTTACTTTAACACAAGATGATCCATCTGCCGCAGGATCTCATGGCAGCTTGTAAATTGTAATCCTTCCTAAGTGCAAACTGTTTTCCGTCAAGTTCAGCTGGTGAGAAATTGAAAGTTCTAATATGTAAATAAAGTACACTCCACAACGAGACTACATTCCTTTCTGCTTTATACAGAAAGTAGGCATGAGCCGCCGACTCAGCATAGCTCAAGCGGGGAGCATGTCCAAGCTATTCCATGAAGGGCGGGATGAAAGAATTCAGATGCACGCAGAACAGGCGGTTCCGTTCCATCTTCCTTCTCCGGCATATGCATCCTTGATCGCATGGCTGTCTCCACTGGCCAGGTTGACACTAGAAGGTTGTGAAGACAGTAATTGTTGAAACCAAATTCGTGACAGATTTTTGTGAAAATATAACAAACTATTTATCAAATGCTTTGGAAATCCTGCCCGCGTAATGATAAGAAATTTTTCTTACGAGATTCAGAACGAGATAGCGAAGGGCTTGCTATGCTTTCACATCGAATTTTTCTGCGGCGCTGTACACTCCTTGCATTGCACTGATGTGCTAAGTAAAAGGGGATTCAGTGTAGGATTAAGCGAATACACTGGATACATGGAAGAGGTACACTTTTTCTTGACATCTTTCTCAATGCCTTTGCAGTGTGCTACCTGGGAGAGTTGCGTT
Organism: Amblyomma mixtum; assembly: GCF_055824585.1. Taxonomy (NCBI): domain Eukaryota; kingdom Metazoa; phylum Arthropoda; class Arachnida; order Ixodida; family Ixodidae; genus Amblyomma; species Amblyomma mixtum. The sequence continues at coordinate 40,909,663 of NC_143015.1, read as the reverse complement.
TTAAATGAAAATAAAGAAAGCTTGAGGTCCATTTTGTCCCTGAGAGCAGGTGCTAGGTAAAATTGGAAGCACACTTAGGCTTCGTCTTTAAGTGTAGGACGCCATAGCTGTAATCGGTCCCTCATACAGTTAGGATCCGCAGTGGGCTCACAGTACAATTCGTTTCTCGTCGCAAGATGCTTCTTTAGTGCACGTATTAATCAGTTCCTTATCCCAGCACGCGTTTTTACGCCAAACAATTCGCTTTTCTACATCACAGGGCACTTCTTTCCGCCACAAAACGTTTTCTTTCACATAATACGAAGATTTTATGAGTTTGAAGGCGTTCTTGTTCGCATAAAACGACGGTTCATAAGATACCACAATATTTACATTTCAGTATACTCGTTCACATTGGGTTATCACAACATTTACACACACACACTACAGATCTCATATTTCTTTCGTTGTCATTGAAGCGCACGTCTTCATATTGTTACCGGTGAATTGGATAGTGCATAAGTGGACTCGACTCGTGCATGATTCGTGAACGACTAAGTGGTGGTGCGCTGGACGACGACGACGCTGACAGTGGCAAGGCGGGCCCTTGGAGTCTGAGATGAATTCTGGCCATCGCAGCGTAGCCGTCAATACAGGCCGTGACATCCCTGTAACATCTAATGGTGGAGGTCGCGGGTTCGAGCCGACATGCCGACGACCCGGCGAGCCGACCCTTCGAGATGGCAACCGACGCCCCCCCCCCCCCTCTCCCCCCCCCGTATGCGCCTGCCACTCCAACTGTTATCGTAGCCCACCCTCGCGACCCGGGCACATTGTGCGGTACAGATGGCGTGGACGTCGAGGACTGGCTCCCGCTTTATGAGCATGTTAGCCAGCACAAGAGGTGCCACGCCACGCTGATGGTGGCCAATGTGATATATTATCTCTCCGGCACCACGCGCGTCTGGTTCGAAACCCACGAAGAAGATATTGGCTCGTGGGATGTCTGCAAACAGAAGCTCCGCGACCTGTTTGGGAAGCGAGTTGGCCGTCAGCCTGCTGCCAAAAAAGAACTTGCAGCTCGCGCCCAAGCAGGCGACTGATTCATATATCACCTACATCCAAGACGTCTTGGCACTATGCCTGAAGGTCGATAACAACATGACCGAAGACGATAAGGTAGGCCACATTCTCCAAGGCATTGCCTACGATGCCTTCACTTTTCTACCATGCCGGGACTGCTCTACGGTTGACTCCGTTCTGCAGGTGCGTCGACGCTTCGAGCAGGCCAAGCATCGGCGCATTGCACACCGCTTTGACCGCCTGCCTAACAAAGCTGCCACTTCCACGTGCGATGATCTGCCGACACTGAGGCAACCTTCAAACCCCGACAACGTGACTCGCATCCTGCGCCGTGATCTGGAGGCCCTGGCTCCTGTTCCGACCAACACGCCCTTGTCGGGCAACATCCTCGCCAGAATATCAGTCATCCAAACTGTCGTCCGCCAGGAGGTCGCCAACTTGGGCATGCCCTCTAGCCACCCCGTCGAACCTCGGAGTGCGAGCCCCATCTCTCTCGTGGTCGCTACCGCTACGACCCGCAACACCTTCGTCACAAGTTACTGATACAGCAATCCAGATGAGTGGCGTACCCCTGATGACCGGCCGATCTGTTTCACGTGCTCGCGCTTAGGCCACATCTCTCGCCACTGCCGCAGCCGTTGGTTCGGACAACCCCGACCATAGCCCTGCGTTGAACGCCGCTGACTATGGACCCCGTCACTTAACGCCTTGGAATGACCCACCCAGCGCCGAGTTTACACCGCCTCTTCGTAGAGCCAGCCGCTCTCCCTCCCCGATAGCCCACCGTTCCCGCTCACCTCTTCCGCACCGCAGTTACTCACCGTCCTCTGCGGGCCACCACGCGGGAATCTAGCCAGTGCAGCTCCCGGAGGTGATGCTGCATTGGTGCCCCGACCTGCAAATCCTCTACTGACCCAGCCTTTGCCCTGTAACTCCTCCATGTCTTTGTGGATGATGTTCCTGTTTCTGCCCTCATTGACACTGCTGCCTAAGTCTTGGTTCTCAGCTCATCTTTTTTCCGTCGCCTCAAAAAAGACGAGACCCCTGCCGCTTCGCCCATCGTTCGTGTTGCCGGTGGAAGCACTGCTGCCGTCACTGGCCTGTGGACTGCTCGCGTCACTGTTGCTGATCATCACATCCCAGTTTTGTTCACCATCCTCAAACACTTCTCTCACAATGTGATCCTTGGTCTTGACTTTCTAACGGCTCACTCTGCCCTTATCGACTGCTCCAGAGGCCTTAGATTGGACCTGCCTCTCTGCTCAGCCGACACACCCTCATGCACCGCGCTCTGCCTTCGCTCCACCGAGTACGCTCGCGTGCCCCCCGACTCTGCTCTTTATCTGCCTATGTCACCGTTTCCTGCGGTTCCTGATGGGGATTATCTTGTCTGCCTCCACGCCGATGTCGTTCTCTCCCGGAATGTTGTTCTTGCGCACTTCATCGCGAGCGTCACCGAGAACAGCACCTACCTTCCTGTTCTCAACTTCAGCTTGTCAGCACAAGTTCTTCCTTGTGGCATATCGCTTGCTACCTTGTCTTCTTTTACCGGCTGTACCCTCACTGCTCTCTCACCTAAAACGCCTTCTACTGTCTCGCAAGCGCCCGACATCCCGGCCGACGTTCCGCAATCCATTTCTGGGATGGTTGCTACTGACCTCAGCCCCGAGCACGCAAAGGATCTTCACAACGTTTTGGTGTCCTACACCGACATTTTTGACTTTGGTCCTGTTCCTCTGGGTCAAATATCGGTAGTGACTCATCGCACTGACACCGGCGTTGCCAGACCTATACACCGGAGGCCTTATTGTGTGCCGTTACTAGAGCGCCAAGTCGTCCAGTTAGAAGTCGACAAGATGTTGGCCAACGATATCATCGAGCCTTCCAACAGACCTTGGGCCTCTCCTGTCGAGCTCGTGAAAAAGAAAGATCAAAGTTGGCAGTTTTGCGTAGACTACCGGCATCTGAACAAGGTCACGAAGAAACACGTCTATCTCCTTCCGCGCATTGATAATGCCCTGGATTGTTTACATGGCGCCCGCTACTTTTCTTCCATCGACCTTCGTAGCGGATATTGGCAAATCTCTGTTCACGCAAGAGACCGCAAGAAAACAGCTTTCGTCACCCCTGATGGGCTCTACCAATATAAGGTCATGCCTTTCGGATTTTCTAACACCCCTGCCACATTTGAACGGATGATGGACTCGTTTCTCCACGGCTTCAAGTGGACGACCTGTCTTTGTTGCTTAGATGATGTAATTGTTTTCTCGTCCTCGTTTGCAACCCGCCATCATCGCCTTTCGTCCATCTTGGCACTTTTGTGCCGCGCCGGTCTTCAACTTAACTAAAAAAATGCACTTTCGGCCGCCGCGAACTTAAAGACTTCGGCCATTTGGTGAATGCAAGTGGCATACAACCCGGTCCTGATAAAGTTCATGCCATCAGTGCTTTTCTCTGTCCCCGTTCGCCAAGCGATGTCCGCAGTTTCATCGGTCTCTGCTCCTACTTTCGCCGGTTCGTTCCGAACTTCGAAGCCGTCGCTCGCCCTCTCACTAATCCGTTGCAGAAAGGCGTTCCTTTCTCCTGGGAATCAGAGCAGGCTACTGCATTCTCAAGCCCGATCACAGTCCTCACCAACCCTCCTGCCTTGGCCCATTTCAACCCGTCTGTCCCGACTGAACGACAATGCAGCCAGCACTGCATGATTGCGTAAGCAAGCCGTTTTCTTTCTTCCCCAGAGAAGAATTACTCCATTGCAGAACGCGAGTGTCCGGCTCTCGTTTACGCCATTGGAAAATTCCGCACATACTTGTTCGGTCGACCATTCACTGTTATAACCGACCAACACGCCCTGTGTTGGCACTCCTCTCTCAAGGACCCTACTGGCCGTCTTGGCCGGTGGGCACTGCGATTGCAAGAATATACCTTTTCCGTAGTTCACAAGTCCGGTCGCCTCCATCAAGATGCAGACTGCATGTCACGCTATCCCGTCGATCCCCCTTCCTCTACAGACTGTGAGTCGGACGCCTGTGTCCTCTCCATCTCCGACCTCTCCAGCATTGGTGACGAATAGCGCTTGGATCCCACCCTCAGGTCTCTCACCGAACGCCTCAACACTGACCGACGTGACACTTCTCTGGCCAGGTTCTTGCGGGGCGGGAACAAACTGCACCGCCGCAACATGCGACCTAATGGCGCTGAGCACTTGCTAGTCGTTCCCCGACACCTACGCTCCACTATCCTCGAACAACTGCATGACGCACCTACGGCTGGTCATCTTGGTGTCTCCCGTACGTATGACCGCGTGCGCCGGCGTTTCTTCTGGCCTGGTCTGTACCGTTCCGTCCAACGCTACCTGGCCGCTTGTGGCCTGTGTCAGCGCCGAAAGAAGCCCCCCCTTTCTGCCTTCTGGACACCTGCAGCCGATTCCCATCCCGACCGACCCGTTTTCTCGTGTTGGGCTTGATTTACTTGGACCCTTCCCGGAGTCATCCTCTGGCAACAAGCGGATTGCCGTCGCCAGCGATTATGCCACGCGGTACGTGATAACTCGTGCCATTTCAACCAGCTGCGCCACTGACGTTGCTGACTTTCTTCTGCACGACGTCATATTACACCATGGCGCTCCCTGTCAACTCCTTACAGACCGTGGCCGCTGCTTCCTACCCCGAGTTTTTGACGAAATCTTTCGTTCGTGCTTCGTTCCTCACAAGTTCACAACGGCCTATCACCCTCAGACGAACGGCCTTACGGAGGTTCTCAACCGCACGCTCACAAACATGCTCGCCATGTTTGTATCCGACAGCCACCGGGACTGGGACATCAGCTTGCATTTTGTCACCTTCGCGTATACCTATTGGCGCCATGATACCGCTGGTTACTCACCCTTTTACCTTCTCTTTGGGCGAGACCCCTTACTGCCCTTCGACACTTTGCTGTCCACAGTCGGCCCTGTCGCTATCTATGCGCGTGGTGCTGTCGCCGGAGCAGACGTCGCCCGCCAGATTGCTCGTCACAAGCTCTCCGCCTCTCAAGAGGCTCAAAATCACCGCTACGATGGTCTGCACCGTGATGTGCACTACCCTGCCGGATCTCTCGTCTTGCTGTGGCTCCCATCCCGTCATGTGGAGTTAAGTAAAAAACTTCTGCCGCGCTACACAGGTCCTTATCGTGTATTACGGGCCGAGACCGACGTAACCTATGATATCACGCCACTCCACTGACATCCGAAGTAGTTCATGTGGCTCGCCTAAAGCTGTATCACCCACCCTCGACATCGCACGCCTAACACGCACCGGGACGTTGCCTTCAGCCGAGGGGGATAGTGTTGCCGGTGGACTGGTTAGTCTATAGATGGACTCGACTCGTACATGATTCGTGAACGACGAAGTGACGGTGTGCCGGACGACGACGACGCTGACAGTGGGAAGGTGGGCCCTTGGAGCCTGAGCTGAGTGCTGGTCATCACAGCCCAGCAGTCAATGCAGGCCGTAACAGCCCCGTAACAATATTCTTCGGGAGCCATGTGTTCAGAGCATGCATAACAAGAATACGCATGTATACATGCATATTCTTGTGCATCCGGATGGGCGCTGACACCTGCGGTAGGGTAGCCACTTGGGCCACCCTCATAGTAAACACCTAGGCCACACAGCTACGGACAATTTTTCACTCACAACCTCGAAGACGACGACTACCACGATGCCGAATAATATGGAGAACGGCAGCTTTAACGCCATCGCGTCAGAGCGATTTGCAGCATTCCTGAAGCGCATTTTTTTAAAGTTCATAGAGAGTGCACGCTGCACACCTGCGCACTTCGAATCACTTTCAAACACGTGTTTAGGACGGCCGTATGCCCCTTTTTTCCCCTCTTGCACAGAGAAGTTCAGCCACGTATTCGGTATTTGGCCGCATAACGTTGCTGATCCTTATTGGGCGCCCGCATCTGCATACCAGCGTTAAAGCAAGGCACCTGTTCTGAGTTACCCCGTTTCAAGCAAAACCTGATTGGTCGGAAAGCCGGAAGATGGTGTCGGTTCAGTTCAGACTGTGAGCGCCAGCAGTATGTTACCGCGTTCAGCTGTCGCAGCCAACCATCCACAAGCCCTATTGCTCTTTGCCGTTATGGAACACGACAAAAGAATAAGTCAGCAACATTTATAGTTGAGCTGCCAGAGTAAACAGACAATCGGAAGCTGCTCGAGAAATTCACGGAAGACATGTGTGTACAACTACAGAGAACTTGTTGTTTTTCACACATATTCCTTCTTCAAGAAACACTTCACTAACACTCCTTGATTGTCATGAAGAAACCTTTGTGGAGGGAGAAATATCTGGATATTCGCTCCACTTGCTGCACCAATGCCTGGTTCTCAAAGACGAGGTCTCCGCAAGTATTTAGCGAGGTTGTCGCAGCTGTGGGAGCCGTTAAGAGCGAGAGGAACGGTATATTCTACAGCATAAGCGATAAGAAATTCCAGCTTGTCTTTATATCTACATTAAAGCCAAGACCTTCTACAGCTGTTATCGCCGATGACTTTTCAGGGCATGGTGGGGGTGGAAGGGGGGGGGGGTGGGGGGCTGGGGGCTGGGGGGGGAGGTGAAGCCCTCTCGGCGGCGATGGCGGCTTTAAAGTTGCCGTCAAAGCAAGCAGCTTTCAGCCTCTTCGGCGGCAGAGGCGCGATAGATAATGCGCGCGCTAAACCACCGCACTCTATTGTGCCGACTATTGTGCCACCCACCCTGCCAAACTGGCAGGTGGCAGTATTTCTGGCAGAACGTTGTCAGTGCCAAAGCATGCAGCACATATCTGTCACTACCACCACGTAGCTCAAAAGCACGATTGAGGTGCCCACTGTTCCAAGAGGGCAGTTATGCGCCTTCCTTCTGGTTCAGGTGTCAACCGAGATGTGTAAGACAGATACTGCACATTTCCTTCTTCAAAGACCAATTTACAAATTGTGCCCTCTGATTTCCGAGCCCCCGCTCTATTGGTATCGCAGCTCTGGGAGACGGATACTGCGCATTTCTTTTCCTCAAAAAATACCGAAGACACTTTGGAAATTCTAAAATGTGCTTGCGACAGCATTGTGGTGAACCACTGCCGCTTCCCTGAGCTGCTTGGCGCGGAATCACTGGGCCGCTTCGGAGCCATGCGTCTCAGTCACTCGACTGCAACGAGACGTCTGGCGAAGGAGCGGCGGTGTAGCTGCCACCGCCGACGCCCGCGCGCTCGTTCTACCGCTACTGTGTGACGTAACGGTTGTTATGCAAAGCTGCGCCCCTCACTGGAGCGCCGGTTGCTAAAGAGGGGAGGAGGTTGCGCTTTTACTTTCTCCTTTCCAAGCTCCTGCTTCATTGCTCTCGTAGCTTAAAGGGTGTCCAGTGCTGGTTACAACTGACAACGGCGACGACAACGCCGCGAAACGCAGGAACGGGCGCCTAGGAGCTGCGCTCTAAAAAAACGAACCATTTATCCAAGAAGAGATTCTTTTTACGCCCCGGAGATGTTGAGTTTCACAAAAAAAAAAAAAATAAGTTAAGCGGGCGGCAGTTATCGTCGATGCGAATTGGTATAGGCAACATATGAGAAAGCAAACGCCCGGTACTCAGTTTATAGCTAGTTTACGTGCTCATAGTCGCAGTAACACCGACGAGTTCTCTGCGAAGCGAGAGGCGCCGATTCAGAGGGCGCCTCCATGATGGCCGTTTATCTCAATTGAGCATCAGTTATGGGGCGTTCGATATGTATGTGAGCTGTCGACAGAAATGTCACGCTGTTCAACTGGTCGAAATGGTCGTAACGTCAGAGTGCGCGAATTTCAAACGGGACAAATTGTACTTTGGCTTGTAACCATGCAACTAATTAAAGGGATGGTATAGTGATGCTCCAAGTAAAATAAATAAATAAATACAACCAAGTACGAAATAGGACAAGTTGGGCAATCGAGCCAGGTTCTCCGTAGTGCGATACGAGCACGCTGAACACTCCGCTATGCCAGCTCGATCGTTTGGAATGAACCAAGTCGCGTCTAGTGAATACGGTGTCTTTGTTCACTCCAATCTTCCTCCCTTCTCTGACGGAAAAATTAAAACTAAAATAAAAAAGTAAACAATTAATAAATTTTATAAAAATAACACAAAAATGTTTTTAAAAATAAAATAACCAAAAACTAAAAAAAATTAAAATTAAAGAAACGAATGCAAACCAGTGCGCAAGGAAAAGCTTTCGCTTTGCAGCTGTTTAGAGAGCCAGTGCACCCTGAATTTTTTCGCTGCATTCGAGCCGCATTATTCTCTTCCTAGCGATTCGGAGATTCAAATTGGCCGATAGCGACGGTTTCTATAAGGACGGTACTTGGAATACGGTGCTAGTGGTGCTAGTGGTGCTAAAACTGCCGTTTCTACTGTGTGACACGTAACTTTGTGACTACCCGGTGTTCAAACCTAGTACGAGGCATGGACAGAAAAGCAATCAAAACGCTGTCTTCATCTGTGAGCCAGGCATTCTCGGATGAAGGTATGCCTATTGCAAGATCAACGAGGTACCCCATAAATTATTTTGACCTTAAAGGCCAAGGTTGTGTGATTTACATACCAGAAAAACCGAAATTGAACTAATTCCAGGAACGGTTTCATTTTATGTTGAAATGTCCCGGTTATAACAGGCATCAGTTGTATATGAGCAGCTACACGAAATTTATGAATCAGATTTTTCGGCTTGACCTAATGAGGTGATTTCTCCTAAATTATCATATAACTTTTCCTTCAACATCATTTGTCGACAATAGTAAGCGAATACACACAGGTTTTGTTTTTTGCTGCCGCGCAATTTGTTACGCGTTTTCTAAAATCCACTTACAAAACCGGAAAAAGAAACTAAACAAAGATTCCCAGAGAGAGTGCTGGAACGAGTGCCCATGAAGTGACTTTTTTCACGTTTCTTGAGGGTGTAACATAAGGTTGCATGCTCTCAAACACAGTATAGTGCTCAAGCCAAGCTGTTGACATCCCGTCATTACTGTCTCCCTTGTTACACGGCTGTAAATTTCATCTGCCATTTTTAAAGATTATTTCGTGCTTGACATGGATTAACTTCGAAGTCAATCACCAGGAACACCGAGATACAATGCCAGTCTCCGTATGTCGACTCCTCTTCGCTTTGCCTTATTGGTGCGCTTTTGCAACGCGCGGTCTTCACATTTACTGCTATATAAGTCTACTTTTCGACAGTCTTAACTGTTAAAGAGTCACATCGGAACGCCTGATAGATCCCTCTATATATGCTGCGTATCGGGGGAGCGCGGTAATACACGAGGAGCTCTAGCCGCTATGTTATAGCTCTAACCCTCTCTTTCTCTTCTTTCGCACTTACAAGACACGTAGTGGCTCAGAAGCTATTGTGCTCTGCTGCTGACCCGAAAGACGCGGGTTCGATCCCTGCCGCGCCTCCATTTCGCCTCCCTTTCAATGGATGCAAAACGATAGAGGCTCTTGCATTGCGCGATGCCAGTGCACGATAAAGAACCCAAGGGGGTCGAGTTTATGTATAGTCATTTACTACGGCTTCCCTCATAGCCTGTCACTTTGAAGCTTTAAAACTCCTTCAAATGAACCTCCCGGTTGCCTACTCCCTCCTGGAAAGACGGATTTTACACATAAGACTTCTACATGGCAGGTGGCCGCCACCTTCCGTGTTTGGCGCCTGGCACCTGAACTAATCCTGAATCAAATCACATTACCTTAAATAAATAAACAGACTAAATAACCTGAAAAATTATTTCTGAAAGAAATTAACTACTTACGGCTAACGTGGCATACTCCACGGTAGATCGCACGGGTACATCGCTAAACCAAAGATATGAAAGCTTTCGCTACGAAATGAAGCTACTCGGGTCTTTCGGTTGCACACGCTTATTAGGCATCGCATCTGCGGTTAATATATTACGTCTTTTCTTGATATATTCGCGTGATGTTGCTCAGCTTTTATATTCCGAAATAAATCGATTTCGTGTCACGCACAGTAATGTGTTTGTGTATGTTACTTTATAAAAACAAATTAAAAACAATCTGCTTACCGCAGCTCGACAGAATCGCACGCTGGGACGTGACAGAAATTCTGGAGCAAATCCGCCCCTGAAAGAAATAAAGCAAATAGGGCAACAACAAAACCCCTCCCATATGTACCATTTCTTGTGTTTTATTTTCCTGATTTCTCTAAGTACTCCTCAATTTAATGGTCAAGACTTTCATCACTCAATGAAGTGTAAATTTCGAGCTCACTTTCAAAGGGTAAATGTTTGTTACGTATAGCTTTCGTAAAAGAGTAAAAGGGAAGAGAAAACTACGGTTAAGAATGTGCCTGAATGTGATCAAATATGCCATAATAGGCACATTTGATAAGTTTGGTTCGAATGGCGATGTCACATAACTCTTTCATTTCTTTCTTGTCTATTCCGCTGGCATCGTTCATTCGCTTTCAAAAAAGAGACCCTGAGTAGCCAGCCTATAACAAAATGCGATAGAAGAGCTTGGCAGGGCATAGCAATGTCGAAGGTTCAAATCTCCGCCATTTAGTGGGATTTGCTGCATGCTTGCGAGGAGGAAGATGAAAACTTTATTGATGAAAAGATCTTAGGCGCGGGTTTCGGTTGCGTTTCTCTCGTCGCGGTGGGCTTCTCTTCTTGGCCGGGCGCCACATGACCAAGCGACATTTTCGTTCGGCTACTTCTTCGGCCCGCTTTGTGCCTCGGAGTTGAGCCTCCGGTCCGAGCTGAGCATTGAGGACTCCCACTGCGACCGCGGCTGAGTAGAGAGCTGCAGAATTTTTCTATGGCTTGTATGGACTGTATGAGTGTAAGATATGTGGTGTATCTGCTTGTCCTCTCCGCAGTCAGAACAGACGGGGCTGAACTGCCGTGGCGGCTATGCGTAGTAAATGTTAAAATTAAAGAAACCGCCCGTATGGAGCAGCCGCCAACTGATTTGTGTTTTGACTAGCGATTAGTGGGGTTCTCGTAGTAATTTTCTTTCTTTCTTGAATTAGGTTTAATTTTTTTGTAGTATGCCACTCGTTCCTTGGCCGAACTGAGCTCGCGGTAGCGCACCAACCGCTTAAATAAGAATTATCGGGAAATTCGTGGGCCGCCTCGTTTCCAGAGTGGTCCGAATGCACGGGCTCAGATTAATGTGATCTTGCGGGTAAATCACCAATACCTGCAGGCTAGTGAGTCGGCTCTTCCAAGCGCCCCTTCAGATCTCCCGCCGTGTTGTGATTTGTAACATGCATGCGATATGGCGCTTCGAAGTGTCCTTTTTTGTTGTTAGTAAAACGTAGTTAGTAAAACCATCACCAACACACACTTGACTACGCCACCCGCAGGACAAAAGCCTCTCTCACACCTCTCTAATTAACCCGGTCCTTTGCCAGCTGTGGCCGCCCTATTCCCGCAAACTTTTGAAACTCCTCCGCCCACCTAACTTTCTGCAACCTACCAGCTATTCTTCGCTTCCCTTGGAACCCAGTCTGTTACCCTCAAGGATCATAGGTTTGTTTGTCTTCTGATTACATGCCCCGCTCAAGCTTATTTTTTCTCGATTTCGACGAGGGTGTTATTTACCCGTGTTGGATCCCAGACCCACTCTGCCCCCTTCCTGTCTCTGATTGTTACACGCATAATTATCATTTCCACACCTGCAGCGTTGTCTTTAATTCAAGTTGAACCCTTTTCGTTAGCCTTCACGTTTCTGTCCCATAGGTAAGTATGGGAAAGATGAAGCTGTAATATAATTTTCTCTGGAGGGACCTTAGTAAACTGTCATTCACGGTCTGAGAGAACCTGCAAGTGCTCTCTGTCCCATTTTTATTTTCCTAGTTATTTCCCTATCATGATTTGGATCTGCGGGCTTTACCTGGTCAAAATAGACGCAATCCTTTACTGTTTCCATCACCCCGAAAACATCTCTAGACTGCTGTTCCCTTCCAAGACCATTGAATCTTACCTTGGTTTTCTGCATACTATTTTAGACCCACCATTCAGCTCTGCCTGTCTTTCTCATTGATCAAGTTTTGCAGTTCATCTCGTGAGTGACTTATGAACGCACTGTAATCAGCGAGTCGCTCATTGCTAAGATATTCTTCGTTAACTCTTATCCCAAACTGTTATCAATCCAGGACTCTGAACCTCTCTCCCTTATACAGGCGGTGAAAAACATTGGCGAGACCTACTCTCACCCAGACGCCCCTTTTTCTTGAAGTTTTATTTCTGACATTTCGGAAGACTATGGTAGCTGTGCACCCTCTACAGATATCTTCAAGTAATTTTACATTATGCTCTTTACAACCTTATTCCTTCATGAGTGCTGAGGTTTCCACTTGAGTATAATTGCTTCTCGTAATCTACGACGGCTATATATATATATATATATATATATATATATATATATATATATATATATATATATATATATATATATATATAAACGTAATTCGGTTGACACACGGTAGGAAAACGACAACTTTATTCTTATTATAGTTATTAGAACTTTATGGTTATTAGAATAAAGTTGTTGTTTTTCTACCGTGTGTCAACCGAATTGCGTTTATGTTCTACCGGATCCATCCGATCTTCACCCCCTTCTTATATATATATATATATATATATATACATACATATATGGGATATGGGTTGATTATACTATGAGCATTCCTCAATAGATAGAAAGCCAGTAGAGCACAACATTAGCTTATGCCACCAGTAAGAAAAGAGGAAGTTAAGAAAACCTTATTAGCAATGAAAGGTTTTATGAAGGGTCTTATGACCTCGAAGGGCCTTATGACGAAGGGCCTTATGACCTCGAGAGTGCCACAAGCTTGAAGTAACACAAACATCATTTTAATCTATCAGAAAGTTGACGTAAAGGGTTTTTGAAAAATTAGAGATCGATCACCTTACAGTCCGTTACCTTTAGCGTACTGAATAAGGAAATAGCTAAAAGAGTCAGGAAAAGTTTAGACTTCAATAAACGAAATGACCGGGCAGGCTTTCGTAACGGTTACCCGAGAACAGACCGTGTTCACATAATCAATCAGGCGACAGAGAAATGCGCTGAGTATAACCAACACCTATATATAGATTTTATAGAATACGAGAAAGCATTCGACTGAGTCGAAACTCCAGCAGCCATGGAGGACTTGCGGAAGCAGGAGGTAGAAGAGCATTATGTAACAATACTGGAATACATCTATGGCAGGCTCACCGCTACCATAGTCATCCGTAAAGTCAGCAATATTATTTAAGTAACAAAGGATTCGGTACTGGGAGACATGATCTCGCCGATGCTCTTCACAGCCATTTTACTGGAGGTATTCAGAAGAGTTTGCGAACATTCCCGGAGAAGAGTTAATGGAGAACACCTAAGTATTCTGTAATCCGCTAATGGCGTTGGCTTGTTAAGTCACCCAGCAGATGAACTGAAAAGCATGAGCAATGAGGTAGATAGGCAGAGCAGAAGGGTGGGTTTGAAAATTAACATGCGGAAAACCAAAGCAATGTTCAACAGTCCCGCAAGCAAAACAGCCGTTTACAACTGGTAGCGAGCTGCTGGAAGTGGTGAGGGAGTACGTCCACTTAGGCCAGGTAGTTACCGATGATCCTGATGGTGAGAAGAAATTAACTAGAAGAATAAGAATGGTGTGAAGCGCATTCCGCAGGTTCTACTTGATCATGAATTTCAATTTACCAATACCTTCAACTGGAAGGTGTACCGGGTGTTTCAGCGAACACTTACAAAAAGTTTCAAGAATAGGCTTTTTGGAGTAAAAATATGGCTTTTGCGGCATAGTATTACTGTTGGGAGAAACCAGAAAACCGGGGACGCGCCTTAAGTAGTAAGCTGGTCAACTAATTTTTAATAATTCACTTTTTAACTAAAAGTTAGACGACTAGTTGCAATTAGAGATGTTTCGCCTGCCCTCACTAATAGCCATATCAGTTTTTAGTCTTCGAAAACGCAATTTCCCTCGTCCTTGTAGCTCGACAAAATCTGGCTGCGTCGGCCGAAAATACATGTGCACTCGAAAGCACGCAGGCAAAGCAACGTTTCCAGTGCACGTAACTTGTCGAAAAAACCAAATTTTGTCCAGCCAGAGCGCCACGGGTAAACGCGTTTTCGAAATTCTACAAACTCATTTGGCTAATACTAACCACTGGCTACAAAGCGCTATTTACAAGTAGGCGCTTAACTCTACTAAATAAAAAGTTCATTTTAAAAATTAGTCAACCAGCTTACTACTTAAGACGATTCACCGGTTTTCAGCATGCCTTTTATTTTGTCTATAGAATAGGCCCTTTTCGTGCAAACTGCAAAAATGTCGTACTTACTTCGAGATGCCAAGCAATGATGCCAAAAGCAGCAGGTAGATCCCACATGGGTGCATCTAGATTGATAAGAGAACAGTTCCGGAAATCAAAGGACGGCTCTCACGATAAAGATGCCCTTCAGCGGTACGATAATTTCAAGCAGTGATCTGTCTGCAAATGCCTTTCGTTATTAATGCTTAATAGAGTATTGGTCGTTTTTAAGCAAAAGTACCATTACAAAATCCTACTGATGACTCTTCTGGGAAATATTTTTTGGGAAGCCCTGATAAGCGCCGGTAGAAAGAACAACAGAGCAAGCCTACTTGGCTGTAGCTGCTGCGCCTTTCCAGTTGTATACGCAATAAAAAAATGAAGCGTTGACTAAGTGCACGTGCATTTAAAAATTTTTTCTCTTTTCTCACAGAGATCGATACCGCTCGCAACCGGTCAGTAAAAAGACAGGCTGCGCGTGATATCATTCATCTATGTTAATAAATGCACTATGCCAACCATAATAGTGAAACTTCGGTGTGACATCTCATTTGAATGATATAAATTGCATGGGCATTTTCTAGCCTTCAGAAAAAGGATCATTTTGCTAGTGAGACAGCCCTCAGGAAAACAATGATTTATATTTCCGCAGCTCCACGTGTCGAAATCGCCACCTGCTTTGAAGCCGTTACACTGTAATTCGGTGTTCCCAGTTCACTTTCCCGCATGATGTTTAATGATCTGCCGGTGAAAAGAAAATTTTAAGAGTAATTTATTGAAGAAGAACCGTGTCTTTCAAATTAAGGTTGTCAACGTGTCTGATGAAAGTCTTGCAAAGAAGGAAGATGGAAAGAATTTCTTTATTAGGCGTCAAATTAAGCGTTCCGCAAACTTTCACCCTACCCGACCAGGCCTAATAGATCAGGCAGTTGAGTGTACTCCAGTCAACCCCCCTGGCAATGGGGCGATGCGAGGAGCATGATATGAGAGGGCTACGGGGCATTGCCTGGCTGTGTACCGTGCGAACAGAAAAGTGCGGGCAGTACCCAAATTGGGGGCATTGCTACATCCACGATCACGGGGGCCTTATACACAAGCGCTTTGTGCTGGTGTAATTGGCTAGCTTGCATTTGCTACCGATTGCAAGCCGTCTCCGTGGGTTTCGCAGCCCCTTAAGCAGCTTTCAAAATTGTAAAAACATTTCACTTACTCTTGTGCAGAGAACTCACAACAACAACAAAAAAAAAATAAACGGGAAAACGCTCATGCCCACCAGCAAGCTGAAACAGAGCTCTGGGTGTATTCTTACGGTGGGTGCGTTCAAGGCCCACTCTGGTAGAATTATGTTTTCCCCGGGTCTCCGTTAGAGAAAACTAATACATTTAGAATATGCAGTGGGATATTTATATTGTATTTTAAACATGTTTTGTATTCGTGAATGCACTAGAAATATGCAGGAAATAGGTTCCCGAAGTTTCATGCTTGCTATTCGAGATATATTCTTAAAATTTGTCATACATACCTCACTTAAAGCATTCTTCAAACACGTTTCAAATACGCGAAAAATTATGCATGCGGTTTTAGCATGCTGTCAATGTATTAAAAATGTACTTTGGTAAATATGAAATTCATTCGTCCGATTCATATTTCAATTCCAACAAAAGGGCATGCCTTTTAAACGTATTTTCAGCACAGTTCCAGCTGCTCTAGAAAAGTCTAGGGATCTAAATAAGGCGTCGCGAAATGCCATTTTCATTTTGGCAATGTATTTGAAGTGTACTTTCGTAAATACGCAATTAATTCGTCCATAGTATACTTAAACTCGAACAAATGGGCAGTCCGCGTAAGCGTATTTGCAGCAGACTTCGAAAAGCCGTTGAACAATTTATGCTCAAAATCGAATTTCTGGAAATCGTATCAGAATCTTGGCAATATATATAATGTCGGCTTTCGTAAATAGGAAATTAATTCGTCCAGGCTATATTTAAATTCTAACAAATGGGCAGTCCGCGTAAGCAAATTTGCAGCACCATTCAAGCTACCGTGGGACAGTCTAGTGCGCGAAATGATGTTTCGACAAGAGTGAAAAAAACTCTCCCTTTCCTGTGATCCTTTACTTTACGGTAACTTCTAGCAGGAAGGCAATCACCACTTATTTGGATTACGTGTGGAAAACATGATAGCATTATACCGGAAAAGGTGTCGTGGGTACCTCAGGGCCCGAACATGCCAGCGAAGAGTATGCCTACAGGCAAGGCCGACCGGCTCCCTTAGACGCCCATGTATTTTTTGGTTGACAGTTCGACTTCTGACCTATATGCCTGACACAAGTTACGACTAGCAGTTCGGTTTTAGATAGCCTGCAGATTCGAACGCGACCAATACGACACTTGCGTAACAATTTTTTGTACCCAGAGTCTTTGTGCAAAAAACACCTCACCGGCCAAGACATTACCTCTTCTTTAGGTGGGTAATAAGAGGAAAGCCGAGTATGGAACTTGTCGGAGCACTTCCTCTTTGCCGTCGTCACTTTCTGTCGGCATTTGTTGTGTGGCGACATCTTTCCCGTTCCAATTCCATTACGTGACCGTGCAGTGTCATAGACCTCTTCACTCCTTGTAACTACGCGTATTCTCAGGGATGGGCGCCTTATGCTTATCGCTTATAGCCGAGTCGGTCATTAGTTCTGCTGTTGAGTTCACTAAACCGTCTCATCCGTTGAATCCACCTAGTAGGCGTTTTTTAAACCAGAGTGATTAGCTATATTTTCAATGTATGAAATGCATATTTTTAGTCTGTTTTTAATGTTGTCTTATGTATTTAATGTATATTCTAGTATATTTTTCAGTCATTATAGATATACTAATTGGGCGAAAGTGTATTTTGGATATAATTTTTAGAACGTTGAAAATATTTTTCCTATTATTCTTGAATGCATTCGTATTGCAGTTTAAGCATAGGGACAAAAAAATATGAAATAAGTATGGAATTAATACAGCACCTTCGAAATGCATTTTTGGGACATCGTTTTTCCGCTAAGGGCCAGGAAATGCATTTTCGTTAGAATAGAAAATTCGAGAAATTTATGCTTAATATTTCATCGTGTTGAAATTAAATAGTTTATTCAATATTCATAGCGGCATCTACGTGCTTCCAAATCCTCCAAACACGTTTCTAGAGGCGGAATCAGCACAACACCGAGTAAAAGAACGAACCTAGTTTTTAAGAACTCCTCGCAGAGAGTGGTGTTGAACGCCCAGTGGAACGTACCTCCTTAATAAAAGCGGCAGCAATTGAAGCTTTTTTGGTGATTTAGATTAATTTAGCTCAATTTGGCACCGATATTTGATCTTTCGTGCATATTTCAGTGTGGCATTCTCCTTTACGCTTGAATCTGTAGTTGCTGCGTGAATACTCTTATAAACTACTTAAGTTAGACCCCGTTCTGGAATTAAATGAGAAATTTGTGAAGTCATAATCTGATCATGTCTAAAAGATTCTGCTCTGTTTCATGAACCTATGAGTTGCAATTTAGCTGCCAAATGCTCGTTGAAGTAAATTTTCGGTAAGGATGCACATCAATAATCCAATCTTTCTAAACGCAACTTTAAAAAACTATAATCCGCAAGCATTCGAATAAACCACAAAATTGTTCAACTTCTGAAGGTAAAACTTTAATGCGCAAAAACATCAACTATACTGTCATTCTTTAAGAAATGCGGAAGAGACGAGACAGAAAGCAATCACACAAAAAAGAAACGTGTGAAAAAAACCTTCAAATTTATTCCATTGTTCAGTTCGCTTATGGCCCCGCTTGGTTCCCCTTTTCGTTAAAAAAAATCAACTATGCTCTGATCTCTCATCTTCGCGGCGATACTTAACGATGCTAAGACGTTGGAGTTCGTTTGCAACAATCTCGCAGAACCCATGATGCGCCTGGACCATGAGATGTGCAATTCCCTCAGAGCGGTTCAACGGTACACATTAAGAAAACGTTTTCTTTCGTCTTTCACTATATATTTCGCTGCAATCTTTGCCACGAGGGAGATGAAGATCCGAAAGACTCACGAAAATGTATCATTTGAAACAGGAAAAATGTTCACCAAATTGCCCTTTTATTTCGCCGCATGCTCGCCTAACGACACACAGATCGTGCGACAAAAAAAGGTCAAAAGTTGTGTCTGCAGAGGCTTTATATCAGGTTTATTTTATTTTCATCATTAATTACGCAGAATTTCTTGAGCCTCGTTTTGTCTGTGGCTTAAACGCCAGTTGAACTCCCTTCTTAAAAGTGACAATCGCTTGCTACTGCATATTGCATATGACGCAGTGAACAGGAAATACAGCATCAATTTTCATCTGAGCTTAAGTTGCGTTCATAAATAAAAGTAGAATTTTAAAACCATCTGCTGACGCTAAAGAAAACTGGAGCAATTTTTTTCATTTATTCTTTTGTGACAAAGCGGTATTATGATTTTTTAGAATGTAACAACCTTGGAATATTCATCTTTTCATTTCTAAATAGAAGTATAGGCTTTGAAGAAGTCTTGCTCGCACTTCCCGCCCAGTAGTGGCGCTTTCATCTCATGAATTTGAAAAAAAAAATTAAAATTGGTTTTTGAGGAAAGGAAATGGCGCCGTAATTGCCTCAATTTTCGGCGGACATCCGAACCGTGCCATAAGGTAACGAAGGAAGGCAGGAGCGAAAGAGGAAAGAAAGAAAGAGGTGCCGTAGTGGAGGTCTCCGGTCTGCGGAATAAGGTAGACCGCCTGCGGATCTTAAACGTGCACTGACATCGCACAGCTCACGGGCGCCTTTCCATCACGCCTGCATCGAAACGCGGACACCGCTACCGGGGTCGAATTCCGGAACTCCTGCTCAGTAGCCGAGCGCTCTAACAACTGATCCTCCGCGGCGGTCATCGACTCCTACGAGGACTCAGGAAATGAAAACTGAGTAACCGAAAAGCATTTTCTGCCGAAGCATATGGTGAAACTATTTGAGAAAAGAATGAAACTTGCCTAGAATGGAGCAAATGTTTTAGGAGAATCCCCCAAGGTGGAGTATATTTCTAATATGGGAGTAATTACTCATTGCCTAGGATAAGTGCGCTAGGCAGTTTTTGCCCGGAGTTCGCAGTAAATAAAATTGTGTTTGGTGTTTCTTGAAAGAGCTTGCGCAGGACATGACGTTTCGGCTCCTTTTAGTGTTCTTGCCTAGAGGTCAGCGGAAATCCAGTGTGCTCCTATCTTATACAACTAACTGAGAAAGCCGTGTTAGCACTTGTAAACACATATCAAAGGAAGAGAGCGCTACATCGGGATTAGATCATCTAGTGTACCTAGTACAAAACACTATCAAAATTTTTTCACCGCTGCTAAAATTTGAGAGAACAGTTGGTCGCCTATAACTGGCACGGTGTTCGCTGTATGCCACTCGTCTGAGTCGTGTGCAAAACAAATGAATGTCGTCAAACCGATTGGAATGCCGAGAGAAAGTAGACAATATATCTGAGGTAGAATTTACCCGCTAACGTTGTCATAAAATGAAAGACAACGGATTGTTGGACACTGGCATGGAGTGGCTTTCGCTTATTTTTCGCACAGCTCCTTCACAGTGAGAAATGATTAAACGGCGTGCAAATGGTATGTCGCTAATGAGAGACACTGGACCATTTAAACACCTCCGCAAAGGCACCATACCAGGAGGCACAATGTAGATGTTTTATCAGTGCTCTCGGTTGGGTGACTGCTGGCTTCCTTCGCAAATACACAAATTAGCTGCGCCGGTGCAGGCATGTAACCAAAGCGCTGTATGCCTTCTTTTCTGCTACTTTTTTGTTTTCGTGACATGGTGCGATCCGGACACCTTGAAGAACATGTTTTCACAATAAATATAATGTAAGGTGGGGCTTATTCGGAGAAGCTTCTTAACGGGAGCAGATCCAATAGCAGTCCGAGGTCAGCTAGTCCAGCAAGGAGCGTGCACCAGGTGATGGCCATGCGGCTCGCACGTATGCCCGTCGTATTCCTTACAATGGCCCCCGTACAGAAAAGGAGCCATCCTGGCGACTTAAGGGGTGGATAAGACAGCGGGGTCATAGTATGTCTTGAGGCAGTGCATATCAACAGTATCACGCCGCGGCTCTGAGATCGGGTGACGACATGAGGGGCTCAACGATGTAGTTGACTGGAGATGTTTGCTTCAAGATGTGATAAGGCTATTGATATCTAGCGAGCAGTTTCCTGGAGAGACCCGGAGTACGGAGAGGTATCCACAGCCAGATAAGAGAGCCGGGCGAGAAATGCTGGGGAGGTTGATCTTCAGCGGGGTGGGTGTTTTGAAGGGACTGGGTAGCTGTCGTGAGCGACGAAGGGGTCTGACGGCAACCTTCTCTGTGCCTGACGGTTTCGGAAATGGTGGTGCACTCAGAAGTGCACTGTGGTAGGGGAGAACAGTATCAATGGGAACTGAGGGATGTCGGCCATAAACGAGGAAGAAAGGTGAAAATCCTGTTGTGACTGCGTAGCAGTATTGTAGGCGAACGTAATATACGGGAGAATCAGGTCCCAGTTCGTGTGGTTCGAACACACGTACCCCGTTTGTCAAAAGTAACCTGGGACAGGTGGTTTGTTTTTTAGCCGCGTAGCGAAGCACTTATGGCAGCCCTTAAGCTATGAATCTATATAGTGTAAGGTAAACCCTTGTCCTCCAGTTCTGACACCTTCGGTCCTGAGGAGTGCCATAAGGGCTCCGTTCTACGGTTGATAAGCAAAAATCTGCTGCTCGGTTACTTTTGACAAAGGGGGTACACAGCTTGCATGTCCCCCAGAGTTCGGTTAAAGCGTTTAGTGAGGCCGTTTTTCTGAAGGTGGTAAGCGGTGCAAGTCCGATGGATGACGTTGCACTCACGGAGAATAGCTCTGATGATTTCAGATAGGAAGACGCGGCCTCTGTTGCTGAGGAGTTCACGGGTGGCACCCTGCGGAACGATGAACCGACGCGGAAGCAAGTTTTACTTAGAGATTTTTCCGGTGTTTGACCAGATTCCCGGGGAGGGGAATGCTGCCAACATTACCGTGTTCTTACAGCCTAATATTTCCTGTTTGACTGATGTATTGTTTCCTGCTGAACAAAAGGCAATAAATAGACCACACTGGAAGCACTATTAACGTAGCGATCGCTTTACGTTTGCCCACAGTAAATTTGTTGCTTGTTGACTTTCCTGCAGAGTGAGGCGAGCTTAATAGGCACGGAAAAAAACCACTTCAACGCCTGCTCGCTTGCTAACTTTCCTTAAACTGTGGGAAAAGGACAACTCTTTTTCTGTCGCTCTCTCTGGAAGCAGTTGAACATCATTATTTATGCTGCTGGCCGCTGATACCAGGAGTAGTGAAGTGTTACCCGCTGCAAGGAGCCGCTCTACAAGCTTACGAATACTGTCCTGAAGCCGATGTTCAAAGAATTTTTAAAGGGCATTACGATAGCACACGCTGACAATTCTTCGCCTTACTAAATTCGAGTGACGCACCCACATGAAAGTAGTGGTTTTTTACCTCTGGGTTCATAGGACCAGCAGGCATGCACAGCGGAAAAATGCATACGCAATTCAATGACCCGTATGATATTATCTTCCGCGAATTCAGATGTCAATGCAAGGGATGCAAGCAATAGCCAAACACGTACTGCGCTTCGGTCGCTACAATTATGATGTATTCGCTGCTGCATTTTAAAAGAAGGAGATAGTCGTCTACAAATCGAAAGAGTTACACAACACAGGTACCCCTGATTCTTTTGTGAAGCAATCTATCATAGTAGGCGAGAAACAGTTCGCTGAGGAGAGGCCCTGGACGTGAACCAATGCGCACACCTTTCTTTTGGATTCAGGTTTGTCTGTTCCACAAGATAAAGGCAATTTAAAATAACATTCCAGATTTCGCTTAAAATCAGTGGTGGACAGGTCAATTTGGTTTTGTAAACTAACAACACCATGGTTGTAGATAGCTTCCTCAGTACAACTTCTTAAATCCTGGCATGGCAAAAACCAATAAATACAAATCTTTGATGTAATTGGAGGATCCTTTAAGGTGATTATGCAGATGCACGCGTAAAAACGTAATAATTTTCTTTGAACTGTCAACCGCAAAGCGCTAATCAATCATTAAAATTTATATTTTGTCATTAATAAAGGTGGCGAGTACCTTCCGCCAGGCTTCTTGCTCCGAAACAATGACCCTAAACGAGTAGCCTGGTTTGTGTGTATTTGCTTATAAGAATACCTTTCCTATTAAGCGACTTGTAGAATTGGAGGTATCAGTTTGGTGGTCTTGCGTCGGTGCAGCGCATGACTTTTTGCCTTGGAGATGCTGACGGCATTCTCTGTTTCGGTTTTAATGTGTTTTTTTTTTGCTTTAAGGCCATTTACGCCTCGCTGTTTTCGTTTTTATAGGTTTTACCATCTTTGGGCACCTGTTACTACACCTTCCATTAGTGCTTATTATTCGCGCGACGGCCTTCCACACCCCATGCCCCTGTATCACCTTTCATCGCCACTTCTTTACCGAGTATATGTTTTAGCGACATACGCGGCTATCCTCTGAATTCTGGTGACCGAGCAACCCTGTTAACAACGTACCGGCCATTTTTCTCTTCGCTATATGTTCTCTGTACTTCGGAAGAAAAATCCATTTGATAGTTAGCGGCGGTGTGTGCCTTTCATTGTTTCGTTCCTTGAGTCTCATTCCTTGCGCTGTTCCCTCACCTTCCAAATGAAACAACTAACCTGCCAACTCGCTCTTCTAAAGATCCTCAATGCCTGGGAATCCAGCGTGGCCAGTAATCCACCTCAGTGTTACAGTGTGTGGACGTAGTTTGGTGAGGCCTGTTTGCAGGTCATTCGTGTAGATATCGGACCCGTGTGAATTGCTTGTATAGCCTCCATGGAATCGGTACATATACTTTATCCTGAAGGGTTAGCGAGCGGTAGAAAGACGTCCTGAATACTATTGATTGTCGGTAGGGTCTCCGGTGTGGCTGCCGGAGGGGATCAGACTAAGGTCCATGGGTGTGGGTCGCTACTTGGTTGCCAGTCGCAATTGAATAAGCAGATGCTCCAACGCAAGTTCGTGGTGTGTCTGTATATACGATAATCGAATCCAGGAGGGTTGAAATACGGGTCAGTTGGTACATTGTAAATTAAAGAAAAACAGTCACAAAAGACAAGGGAGAAGAGAATCAGTGTTCACGCCACAACGACTGTTTGTTTTTTTTTTTCCTGAAATTTATTACAAAATGCATAGTCCCAGCAAGGCCAGCAGAGCATGCGCAACAGGAGCATCACAAATCGCAGTGCAAAGGAGACACAAAATATCACATCTACCGTGACCGACCTAAAAAAGCGAATTCTTTCTCTCTGAAGTGGTTGAGGCGAGAACACTTCTTTTGTGACTGCTTTTTTTCAATTCATAATCGAATCAATAGCATGGACATCATTGGTAACGTGAGCGGAACGTCTACATTGGTTGGTATCAGCTGCAAAGTTTTTTGGAATGGGGGCGATTCGGGGTTTATCTGAGAGCGGGTAAAGAGTGGTAATAATTAGGACGTCAGTAGGTTTACGAGCAGATGGCTGTAGTATCCAGTATTCATATTTTCTGCTTGAAAGACGGGCCATTCATTTGTCGGTCACGATGTTCTTCTGTGAGGTCTCCAGGTGGTATGAATACCCATTTAGAGGATCCACGACACATACCAACAGTCACCTAAACCAGGGAGCATAACGGATGTCTCTTTTTTTAATTTGTAGTTTTCATCAATGGGAGTTGAATAAAAGCAGCAACCAAAAGCCGCCGGTGGGATCTGAGCCCACGACACCCCCTTATTTTGGATCCGGTGCTCTACCAATTAAGCTACGCCAACAGTTGCGCAGTCTTCTGCTTTGGGGGTATTTATGTATAGTGTAACCGAACCTTGAGAGTGTTCACCAGCTTAACCCTTGGCCATAGCGGCGGACCTAGTACGTCCTGTACCACCGCGAGTCCAAGCCCCAGTAGGAACGTGATCAAAGGTGAGGGCTGAAGCTGTGCACGAACCCTGTTATCCTGAATATGGCATCCAGACTGCGAGATACGAGGGCCTCGTTAAACTATTTAGAGGACTTGAAATTCGGACGTCGTGCGAATGAATCCTACCGGCGGCATGCAGTTTTTTTTTTTCTAACGCTATTATAAACTCCCAGTGAGAAAAACCACAAATTCAAAATAAAAAGACATTCCCTATGCTCCTTGGTCTCGATGACTGTTGGTTTCGACTCCTGATTCGACTCCTCATCTCCTCATCGGGCCAAAAACTGCCTAGCGCACTTATCCTAGGGAATGAGTAATTACTCCCATATTAGAAATATACTCCACCTTGGGGGATTCTCCTAAAACATTTGCTCCATTCTAGGCAAGTTTCATTCTTTTCTCAAATAGTTTCACCATATGCTTCGGCAGAAAATGCTTTTCGGTTACTCAGTTTTCATTTCCTGAGTCCTCGTAGGAGTCGATGACCGCCGCGGAGGATCAGTTGTTAGAGCGCTCGGCTACTGAGCAGGAGTTCCGCAATTCGACCCCGGTAGCGGTGTCCGCGTTTCGATGCAGGCGTGATGGAAAGGCGCCCGCGAGCTGTGCGATGTCAGTGCACGTTTAAGATCCGCAGGCGGTCTACCTTATTCCGGAGACCGGAGACCTCCACTACGGCACCTCTTTCTTTCTTTCCTCTTTCGCTCCTGCCTTCCTTCGTTACCTTATGGCACGGTTCGGATGTCCGCCGAAAATTGAGGCAATTACGGCGCCATTTCCTTTCCTCAAAAACCAATTTTAATTTTTTTTTTCAAATTCATGAGATGAAAGCGCCACTACTGGGCGGGAAGTGCGAGCAAGACTTCTTCAAAGCCTATACTTCTATTTCGAAATGAAAAGATGAATATTCCAAGGTTGTTACATTCTAAAAAATCATAATACCGCTTTGTCACAAAAGAATAAATGAAAAAATTTGCTCCAGTTTTCTTTAGCGTCAGCAGATGGTTTTAAAATTCTACTTTTATTTATGAATGCAACTTAAGCTCAGATGAAAATTGATGCTGTATTTCCTGTTCACTGCGTCATATGCAATATGCAGTAGCAAGCGAATGTCACTTTTAAGAAGGGAGTTCAACTGGCGTTTAAGCCGCAGACAAAACGAGGCTCAAGAAATTCTCCGTAATTAATGATGAAAATAAAATAAACCCTATATAAAGCCTCTGCAGACACAACTTTTGACCTTTTTTTGTCGCACGATCTGCGTGTCGTTAGGCGAGCATGCGGCGAAATAAAAGGGCAATTTGGTGAACATTTTTCCTGTTTCAAACGATACATTTTCGTGAGTCTTTCGGATCTTCATCTGCCTCGTGGCAAAGATTGCAGCGAAAAATATAGTGAAACACGAAAGAAAACCTTTTCTTAATGTGTACCGTTGAACCGCTCTGAGGGAATTGCACATCTCATGGTCCTGGCGCATCGTGGGTTCTGCGAGATTGTTGCAAACGAACTCCAACGTCTTAGCATCGTTAAGTATCGCCGCGAAGATGAGAGATAAGAGCATAGTTGATTTTTTTTAACGAAAAGGGGAACCAAGCGGGGCCATAAGCGAACTGAACAAAGGAATAAATTTGAAGGTTTTTTTCACACGTTTCTTTTTTGTGTGATTGCTTTCTGTCTCGTCTCTTCCGCATTTCTTTAAGAATGACAGTATAATTGTTGTTTTTGAGGATGAAATTTTTACCGTCAGAAGTAAAACAATTTTGTGGTTTAATCGAATGCTTGCGGATTATAGTTTTTTAAAGTTGCGTTTAGAAAGATTGGATTATTGATGTGCATCCTTACCTTAAATTTACTTCAACGAGCATTTGGCAGCTAAATTGCAACTGATAGGTTCATTAAACAAAGCAGAAACATTTAGACATAATAAAATTATAACTTCACAAATTTTTCATTTAATTACAGAACGGGGTCTAACTTAAGTAGTTTATAAGTGTATTCACGCAGCAACTGCAGATTCAAGCGTAAAGGAGAATGCCACACTGAAATATGCATGAAAGATCAAATATCGGTGCCAAATTGAGTTAAATTTATCTAAATCACCAAAAAAGTTTCAATTTCCGCGGCTTTTATTAAGGAGGTACGTTCCACTGGGCGTTCAACACCACTCTCTGCGAGGAGTTCTTAAAAACTAGGTTCGTTCTTTTACTCGGTGTTGTGCTGATTCCTCCTCTAGAAACGTGTTTGGAGGATTTGGAAGCACGTAGATGCCGCTATGAATATTGAATAAATTATTTAATTTCAACACGATGAAATATTAAGCATAAATTTCTCGAATTTTCTATACTAACGAAAATGCATTTCCTAGCGCTTAGCGGAAAAACGATGTCCCAAAAATGCATTTCGAAGGTGCTGTATTAATTCCATATTTATTTCATATTTTTTTGTCCCTATGCTTAAACTGCAATACGAATGCATTCAAGAATAATAGGCAAAATATTTTCAACGTTCTAAAAATGATATCCAAAATACACTTTCACCCAATTAGTTTATCTATAATTACTGAAAAATATACTAGAATATACATTAAATACATAAGACTAGATTAAAAACAGACTAAAAATATACATTTCATACATTGAAAATATAGCTAATCACTCTGGTTTAAAATACGGCTACTAGGTGGATTCAACGGATGAGACGGTTTAGTGAACTCAACAGCAGAACTAATGACCGACCCGGCTATAAGCGATAAGCATAAGGCGCCCATCCCTGAGAATACGCGTAGATGCCAGGTGTGAAGAGGTCTATGACACTGCACGGTCACGTAATGGAATTGGAACGGGAAAGATGTCGCCACACAACAAATGCCGACAGAAAGTGACGACGGCAAAGAGGAAGTGCTCCGACAAGTTCCATACTCGGCTTTCCTCTTATTACCCACCTAAAGAAGAGGTAATGTCTTGGCCGGTGAGGTGTTTTTTGCACAAAGACTCTGGGTACAAAAAATTGTTACGCAAGTGTCGTATTGGTCGCGTTCGAATCTGCAGGCGATCTAAAACCGAACTGCAAGTCGTAACTTGTGTCAGGCATAGGTCACAAGTCGAACTGTCAACCAAAAAATACATGGGCGTCTAAGGGAGCCGGTCGGCCTTGCCTGTAGGCATACTCATCGCTGGCATGTTCGGGCCCTGAGGTACCCACGACACCTTTTCCGGTATAATGCTATCATGTTTTCCACACGTAATCCAAATAAGTGGTGATTGCCTTCCTGCTAGAAGTTACCGTAAAGTAAAGGATCACAGGAAAGGGAGAGTTTTTTTCACTCTTGTCGAAACATCATTTCGCGCACTAGACTGTCCCACGATAGCTTGAATGGTGCTGCAAATTTGCTTACGCGGACTGCCCATTTGTTAGAATTTAAATATAGCCTGGACGAATTCATTTCCTATTTACGAAAGCCGACATTAAATACATTGCCAAGATTCTGATACGATTTCCAGAAATTCGATTTTGAGCATTAAATTGTTCAACGGCTTTTAGAAGTCTGCTGCAAATACGCTTACGCGGACTGCCCATTTGTTCGAGTTTAAGTGTACTATGGACGAATTAATTGCGTATTTACGAAAGTACACTTCAAATACATTGCCAAAATGAAAATGGCATTTCGCGACGCCTTATTTAGATCCCTAGACTTTTCTAGAGCAGCTGGAACTGTGCTCAAAATACGTTTAAAAGGCATGCCCGTTTGTTGGAATTGAAATATGAATCGGAAGAATGAATTTCATATTTACGAAAGTACATTTTTAATACATTGACAGCATGCTAAAACCGCATGCATAATTTTTCGCGTATTTGAAACGTGTTTGAAGAATGCTTTAAGTGAGGTATGTATGGCAAATTTTAAGAATATATCCCGAATAGCAAGCATGAAACTTCGGGAAACTATTTCCTGCATATTTCTAGTGCATTCACGAATACAAAACATGTTTAAAATACAATATAAATATCCCACTGCATATTCTAAATGTATTAGTTTTCTCTAACGGAGACCCGGGGAAAACATAATTGTACCAGAGTGGGCCTTGAACGCACCCACCGTAAGAATACACCCAGAGCTCTGTTTCAGCTTGCTGGTGGGCATGAGCGTTTTCCCGTTTATTTTTGTTGTTGTTGTTGTTGTGAGTTCCTTGCACAAGAGTAAGTGAAATGTTTTTACAATTTTCAAAGCTGCTTAAGGGGCTGCGAAACCCACGGAGACGGCTTGCAATCGGTAGCAAATGCAAGCTAGCCAATTACACCAGCACAAAACGCTTGTGTATAAGGCCCCCGTGATCGTGGATGTAGCAATGCCCCCAATTTGGGTACTGCCCGCATTTTTCTGTTCGCACGGTACACAGCCAGGCAATGCCCCGTAGCCCTCTCATATCATTCTCCTCGCATCGCCCCATTGCTAGGCGGGTTGACTGGAGTACACTCAACTGCCTGATCTATTAGGCCTGGCCGGGCAGGGTGAAAGTTTGCGGAATGCTTAATTTGACGCCTAATAAAGAAATTCTTTCCATCTTCCTTCTTTGCAAGACTTTCATCAGACACGTTGACATCCTTAATTTGAAAGACATGGTTCTTTTTCAATAAATTACTCTTAAAATTTTCTTCTCACCGGCAGATCATTAAACATCATGCGGGAAAGTGAACCGGGAACTCCGAATTACAGTGTAACGGCTTCAAAACAGGTGGCGATTTCGACACGTGGAGCTGCGGAAATATAAATCATTGTTTTCCTGAGGGCTGTCTCACTAGCAAAATGATCCTTTTTCTGAAGGCTAGAAAATGCCCATGCAATTTATATCATTCAAATGAGATGTCACACCCAAGTTCCACTATTATGGTTAGCATAGTGCATTTATTAACATAGATGAATGATATCACGCGCAGCCTGTCCTTTTACTGACTGGTTGCGAGCGGTATCGATCTCTGTGAGAAAAGAGTAAAAATTTTTAAATGCACGTGCACTTAGTCAACGCTTCATTTTTTTATTGCGTATACAACTGGAAAGGCGCAGCAGCTACAGCCAAGTAGGCTTGCTCTGTTGTTCTTTCTACCGGCGCTTATCAGGGCTTCCCAAAAAATATTTCCCAGAAGAGTCATCAGTGGGATTTTGTAATGGTACTTTTGCTTAAAAACGACCAATACTCTATTAAGCATTAATAACGAAAGGCATTTGCAGACAGACCACTGCTTGAAATTATCGTACCGCTGAAGGGCATCTTTATCGAGAGAGGTGTCCTTTGATTTCCGGAACTGTCCTCTTATCAATCTAGATGCACCCATGTGGGATCTACCTGCTGCTTTTGGCATCATTGCTTGGCATCTCGAAGTAAGTACGACATTTTTGCAGTTTGCACGAAAAGGGCCTATTCTATAGACAAAATAAAAGGCATGCTGAAAACCGGTGAATCGTCTTAAGTAGTAAGCTGGTTGACTAATTTTTAAAATGAACTTTTTATTTAGTTGAGTTAAGCGCCTAGTTGTAAATAGCGCTTTGTAGCCAGTGGTTAGTATTAGCCAAATGAGTTTGTAGAATTTCGAAAACGCGTTTACCCGTGGCGCTCTGGCTGGACAAAATTTGGTTTTTTCGACAAGTTACGTGCACTGGAAACGTTGCTTTGCCTGCGTGCTTTCGAGTGCACATGTATTTTCGGCCGACGCAGCCAGATTTTGTCGAGCTACAAGGACGAGGGAAATTGCGTTTTCGAAGACTAAAAACTGATATGGCTATTAGTGAGGGCAGGCGAAACATCTCTAATTGCAACTAGTCGTCTAACTTTTAGTTAAAAAGTGAATTATTAAAAATTAGTTGACCAGCTTAGTACTTAAGGCGCGTCCTCGGTTTTCTGGTTTCTGCCAACAGTAATACTATGCCGCAAAAGCCATATTTTTACTCCAAAAAGCCTATTCTTGAAAGTTTTTGTAAGTGTTCGCTGAAACACCCGGTACACTTTTCTGTTGAAGGTATTGGTAAATTGCCATTCATGATCAAGTAGAACCTGCGGAATGCGCTTCACACCATTCTTATTCTTCTAGTTAATTCCTTCTCACCATCAGGATCATCGGTAACTATCTGGCCTAAGTAGACGTACTCCCTCACCACTTCCAGCAGCTCGCTACCAGTTGTGAACGGCTGTTTTGCTTGCGGGACTGTTGAACTTTGCTTTGGTTTTCCGCATGTTAATTTTCAAACCCACCCTTCTGCTCTGCCTATCTACCTCATTGCTCATGCTTTTCAGTTGATCTCCTGGGTGACTTAACAAGCCAACGCCATTAGCGGATTACAGAATACTTAGGTGTTCTCCATTAACTCTTCTCCGGGAATGTTCACAAACTCTTCTGAATACCTCCAGTAAAATGGCGGTGAAGAGCATCGGCGAGATCATGTCTCCCAGTATCGAATCCTTTGTTACTTAAATAATATTGCTGACTTTACGGATGACTATGGTAGCGGTGAGCCTGCAATAGATGTATTCCAGTATTGTTACATAATGCTCTTCTACCTCCTGCTTCCGCAAGTCCTCCATGGCTGCTGGAGTTTCGACTCAGTCAAATGCTTTCTCGTATTCTATAAAATCTATATATAGGTGTTGGTTATACTCTGCGCATTTCTCTGTCGCCTGATTGATTATGTGAACACGGTCAGTTCTCGGGTAACCGTTACGAAAGCCTGCCCGGTCATTTCGTTTATTGAAGTCTAAACTTTTCCTGACTCTTTTAGCGATTTCCTTATTGAGTACGCTAAAGGTAACGGACTGTAAGGTGATCGATCTCTAATTCTTCAAAAACCCTTTACGTCAACTTTCTGATAGATTAAAATGATGTTTGTGTTATTTCAAGCTTGTGGCACTCTTGAGGTCATAAGGCCCTGCGTCATAAGGCCCTTCGAGGTCATAAGGCCCTTCATAAGACCCTTGCATTGCTAATAAGGTTTTCTTAACTTCCTCTTTTCTTACTGGTGGCATAGGCTAATGTTGTGCTCTACTGGCTTTATATCTATTGAGGAATGCTCACAGTATAATCAACCCATATCCCATATATGTATATATATATGTACATATATATATATATATATATATATATATATATATATATATATATATATATATATATATATATATTATAAGAAGGGGGGAAGACCGGATGGATCCGGTAGAACATAAACGCAATTCGGTTGAC
The DNA here is from genome assembly GCF_055824585.1 of Amblyomma mixtum. Taxonomy (NCBI): domain Eukaryota; kingdom Metazoa; phylum Arthropoda; class Arachnida; order Ixodida; family Ixodidae; genus Amblyomma; species Amblyomma mixtum. Next base: position 40,877,957 of record NC_143015.1, on the reverse strand, counting down.
ACACGGTAGAAAAACAACTTTATTCTAATAACTATAAAGTTCTAATAACTATAACAAGAATAAAGTTGTTGTTTTTCTACCGTGTGTCAACCGAATTACGTTTATATATATATATATATATATATATATATATATATAGCCGTCGTAGATTACGAGAAGCAATTATACTCAAGTGGAAACCTCAGCACTCATGAAGGAATAAGGTTGTAAAGAGCCTAATGTAAAATTACTTGAAGATATCTGTAGAGGGTGCACAGCTACCATAGTCCTCCGAAATGTCAGAAATAAAACTTCAAGAAAAAGGGGCGTCTGGGTGAGAGTAGGTCTCGCCAATGTTTTTCACCGCCTGTATAAGGGAGAGGTTCAGAGTCCTGGATTGATAACAGTTTGGGATAAGAGTTAACGAAGAATATCTTAGCAATGAGCGACTCGCTGATTACAGTGCGTTCCTAAGTCACTCACGAAATGAACTGCAAAACTTGATCAATGAGAAAGACAGGCAGAGCTGAATGGTGGGTCTAAAATAGTATGCAGAAAACCAAGGTAACATTCAATGGTCTTGGAAGGGAACAGCAGTCTAGAGATGTTTTCGGGGTGATGGAAACAGTAAAGGATTGCGTCTATTTTGACCAGGTGAAGCCCGCAGATCCAAATCATGATAGGGAAATAACTAGGAAAATAAAAATGGGACAGAGAGCACTTGCAGGTTCTCTCAGACCGTGAATGACAGTTTACTAAGGTCCCTCCAGAGAAAATTATATTACAGCTTCATCTTTCCCATACTTACCTATGGAACAGAAACGTGAAGGCTAACGAAAAGGGTTAAAAATTAACGAAAAAGGGTTAAAAATTAAAAACAACGCTGCAGGTGTGGAAATGATAATTATGCGTGTAACAATCAGAGACAGGAAGGGGGCAGAGTGGGTCTGGGATCCAACACGGGTAAATAACATCCTCGTCGAAATCGAGAAAAAATAAGCTTGAGCGGGGCATGTAATCAGAAGACAAACAAACCTATGATCCTTGAGGGTAACAGACTGGGTTCCAAGGGAAGCGAAGAATAGCGGGTAGGTTGCAGAAAGTTAGGTGGGCGGAGGAGTTTCAAAAGTTTGCGGGAATATGGCGGCCGCAGCTGGCAAAGGACCGGGTTAATTAGAGAGGTGTGAGAGAGGCTTTTGTCCTGCGGGTGGCGTAGTCAAGTGTGTGTTGGTGATGGTTTTACTAACTACGTTTTACTAACAACAAAAAAGGACACTTCGAAGCGCCATATCGCATGCATGTAACAAATCACAACACGGCGGGAGATCTGAAGGGGCGCTTGGAAGAGCCGACTCACTAGCCTGCAGGTATTGGTGATTTACCCGCAAGATCACATTAATCTGAGCCCGTGCATTCGGACCACTCTGGAAACGAGGCGGCCCACGAATTTCCCGATAATTCTTATTTAAGCGGTTGGTGCGCTACCGCGAGCTCAGTTCGGCCAAGGAACGAGTGGCATACTACAAAAAAATTAAACCTAATTCAAGAAAGAAAGAAAATTACTACGAGAACCCCACTAATCGCTAGTCAAAACACAAATCAGTTGGCGGCTGCTCCATACGGGCGGTTTCTTTAATTTTAACATTTACTACTCATAGCCGCCACGGCAGTTCAGCCCCGTCTGTTCTGACTGCGGAGAGGACAAGCAGATACACCACATATCTTACACTCATGCAGTCCATACAAGCCATAGAAAAATTCTGCAGCTCTCTACTCAGCCGCGGTCGCAGTGGGAGTCCTCAATGCTCAGCTCGGACCGGAGGCTCAACTCCGAGGCACAAAGCGGGCCGAAGAAGTAGCCGAACGAAAACGTCGCTTGGTCATGTGGCGCCCGGCCAAGAAGAGAAGCCCACCGCGACGAGAGAAACGCAACCGAAACCCGCGCCTAAGATCTTTTCATCAAAACATTTTTCATCTTCCTCCTCGCAAGCATGCAGCAAATCCCACTAAATGGCGGAGATTTGAACCTCCGACATTGCTATGCCCTGCCAAGCTCTTCTATCGCATTTTGTTATAGGCTGACTACTCAGGGTCTTTTTTCTGAAAGTGAATGAACGATGCCAGCGGAATAGACAAGAAAGAAACGAAAGAGTTATGTGACATCGCCATTCGAACCAAACTTATCAAATGTGCCTATGATGGCATATTTGATCACATTCAGGCACATTCTTAACCGTAGTTTTCTCTTCCCTTTTACTCTTTTACGAAAGCTATACGTAACAAACATTTACCCTTTGAAAGTGAGCTCGAAATTTACACTGCATTGAGTGATGAAAGTCTTGACCATTAAATTGAGGAGTTCTTAGAGAAATCAGGAAAATAAAACACAAGAAATGGTACATATGGGAGGGGTTTTGTTGTTGCCCTATTTGCTTTATTTCTTTCAGGGGCGGATTTGCTCCAGAATTTCTGCCACGTCCCAGCTTGCGATCTTTCGAGCTGCGGTAAGCAGTTTTTTTTTAATTTGTTTTTATAAAGTAACATACAGAAACACATTACTGTGCGTGACACGAAATCGATTTATTTCGGAATATAAAAGCTGAGGAAGATCACTCGAATATATCAAGAAAAGACGTAATATATTAACCGCAGATGCGATGCCTAATAAGCGTGCGCAACCGAAAGACACGAGTAGCTTCATTTCGTAGCTGAAGCTTTCATATCTTTGGTTTAGCCATGTACCCGTGCGATCTACCGTGGAGTCAGCCACGTTAGCTGTAAGTTGTTAATTTCTTTCAGAAATAATTTTTCAGGTTATTTGAGGTTTTCAGCTTTCAGTCTGTTTATTTATTTAAGGTAATGTGATTTGATTCAGTATTAGTTCAGGTACCAGGCGCCAAACGTGGAAGGTGGCGACCACCTGCCATGTAGACGACTTATGTGTAAAATCCGTCTTTGCAGGAGGGAGTAGGCAACCGGGAGGTTCATTTGAAGGAGTTTTAAAGCTTCAAAGTGACAGGCTATGAGGGAAGCCGTAGTAAATGACTATACATAAATTCGACCCCCTTGGGTTCTTTATCGTGCACTGGCATCGCGCAATGCAAGAGCCTCTATCGTTTTGCATCCATTGAAAGGGAGGCGAAATGGAGGCGCGGCAGGGATCGAACCCGCGTCTTTCGGGTCAGCAGCAGAGCACAATAGCTTCTGAGCCACTACGTGTCTTGTAAGTGCGAAAGAAGAGAAAGAGAGGGTTAGAGCTATAACATAGCGGCTAGAGCTCCTCGTGTATTACCGCGCTCCCCCGATACGCAGCATATATAGAGGGATCTATCAGGCGTTCCGATGTGACTCTTTAACAGTTAAGACTGTCGAAAAGTAGACTTATATAGCAGTAAATGTGAAGACCGCGCGTTGCAAAAGCGCACCAATAAGGCAAGGCGAAGAGGAGTCGACATACGGAGACTGGCATTGTATCTCGGTGTTCCTGGTGATTGACTTCGAAGTCAATCCATGTCAAGCACGAAATAATCTTTAAAAATGGCAGATGAAATTTACAGCCGTGTAACAAGGGAGACAGTAATGACGGGATGTCAACAGCTTGGCTTGAGCACTATACTGTGTTTGAGAGCATGCAACCTTATGTTACACCCTCAAGAAACGTGAAAAAAGTCACTTCATGGGCACTCGTTCCAGCACTCTCTCTGGGAATCTTTGTTTAGTTTCTTTTTTCGGTTTTGTAAGTGGATTTTAGAAAACGCGTAACAAATTGCGCGGCAGAAAAAAACAAAACCTGTGTGTATTCGCTTACTATTGTCGACAAATGATGTTGAAGGAAAAGTTATATGGTAATTTAGGAGAAATCACCTCATTAGGTCAAGCCGAAAAATCTGATTCATAAATTTCGTGTAGCTGCTCATATACAACTGATGCCTGTTATAACCGGGACATTTCAACTTAAAATGAAACCGTTCCTGGAATTAGTTCAATTTCGGTTTTTCTGGTATGTAAATCACACAACCTTGGCCTTTAAGGTCAAAATAATTTATGGGGTACTTCGTTGATCTTGCAATAGGCATACCTTCATCCGAGAATGCCTGGCTCACAGATGAAGAAAGCGTTTTGATTGCTTTTCTGTCCATGCCTCGTACTAGGTTTGAACACCGGGTAGTCACATAGTTACGTGTCACACAGTAGAAACGGCAGTTTTAGCGCCACTAGCACCACTAGCCCCGTATTCCAAGTTCCGTCCTTATAGAAACCATCGCTATCGGCCACAATTGAATCTCCGAATCGCTAGGAAGAGAATAATGCGGCTCGAATGCAGGGAAAAAATTCTGAGTGCACTGGCTCTCGAAACAGCTGCAAAGCGAAAGCTTTTCCTTGCGCACTGGTTTGCATTCGTTTCTTTAATTTTAATTTTTTTTTCGTTTTTGGTTATTTTATTTTTAAAAAGTTTTTCGTGTTATTTTTATGAAGTTTATTAATTGTTTACTTTTTTATTTTTGTTTTAATTTTTCCGTCAGAGAAGGGAGGAAGATTGGAGTGAACAAAGGCACCGTATTCACTAGACGCGACTTGGTTCATTCCAAACGATCGAGCTGGCATAGCGGAGTGTTCAGCGTGCTCGTCTCGCACTACGGAGACCCTGGCTCGATTGCCCAACTTGTCCTATTTCATACTTGGTTGTATTTATTTATTTATTTTACTTGGAGCATCACTATACCATCGATTTAATTAGTTGCACGGTTACAAGCCAAAGTACAATTGGTCCCGTTTGAAATTCGCGCACTCTGACGTTACGACCATTTCGACCAGTTGAACAGCGTGACATTTCTGTCGACAGCTCACATACATATCGAACGCCCCATAACTGATGCTCAATTGAGATAAACGGCCATCATGGAGGCGCCCTCGGAATCGGGGCCTCTCGCTTCGCAGAGAACTCGTCGGTGTTACTGCGATTATGAGCACGTAAACTAGCTATAAACTGAGTACCGGGCGTTTGCTTTCTCATATGTTGCCTATACCAATTCGCATCGACGATAACTGCCGCCCGCTTTACTTATTTTTTTTTTTGTGAAACTCAACATCTCCGGGTCGTAAAAAGAATCTCTTCTTGCATAAATGGTTCGTTTTTTTTAGAGCGCAGCTCCTAGGCGCCCGTTCCTGCGTTTCGCGGCGTTGCCGTCGCCGTTGTCAGTTGTAACCAGCACTGGACACTCTTTAAGCTGCGAGAGGAATGGAGCAGGAGCTTGGAAAGGAGAAAGTAAAAGCGCAACCTCCTCCCCTCTTTAGCAACCGGCGCTCCAGTGAGGGGCGCAGCTTTGCATAACAACCGTTACGTCACACAGTAGCGGTAGAACGAGCGCGCGGGCGTCGGCGGTGGCAGCTACACCGCCGCTCTTCGCCAGACGTCTCGTTGCAGTCGAGTGACTGAGACGCATGGCTCCGAAGCGGCCCCGTGATTCCGCGCCAAGCAGCCCAGGGAAGCGGCAGTGGTTCACCACAATGCTGTCGCCAAGCACATTTTAAAAATTTCCAAAGTGTCTTCGGTATTTTTTGAGGAAAAGAAATGCGCAGTATCCGTCTCCCAGAGCTGCGATACCAGTAGAGCGGGGGCTTGGAAATCAGAGGGCAAAATTTGTAGATTGGTCTTTGAAGAAGGAAATGTGCAGTATCTGTCTTACACATCTCGGTGGACACCTGAACCAGAAGGAAGGCGCATAACTGCCCTCTTGGAACAGTGGGCACCTCAATCGTGCTTTGAGCTACGTGGTGGTAGTGACAGATATGTGCTGCATGCTTTGGCACTGACAACGTTCTGCCAGAAATACTGCCACCTGCCAGTTTGGCAGGGTGGGTGGCACAATAGTCGGCACAATAGAGTGCGGTGGTTTAGCGCGCGCACTATCTATCGCGCCTCTGCCGCCGAAGAGGCTGAAAGCTGCTTGCTTTGACGGCAACTTTAAAGCCGCCATCGCCGCCGAGCGGGCTTCACCTCCCCCCCCCCAGCCCCCAGCCCCCTCCCCCCCCCCCCCCCTTCCACCCCCACCATGCCCTGAAAATTCATCGGCGATAACAGCTGTAGAAGGTCTTGGCTTTAATGTAGATATAAAGACAAGCTGGAATTTCTTACCGCTTATGCTGTAGAATATACCGTTCCTCTCGCTCTTAACGGCTCCCACAGCTGCGACAACCTCGCTAAATACTTGCGGAGACCTCGTCTTTGAGAACCAGGCATTGGTGCAGCAAGTGGAGCGAATATCCAGATATTTCTCCCTCCACAAAGGTTTCTTCATGACAATCAAGGAGTGTTAGTGAAGTGTTTCTCGAAGAAGGAATATGTGTGAGAAACAACAAGTTCTCTGTAGTTGTACACACATGTCTTCCGTGAATTGCTCGAGCAGCTTCCGATTGTCTGTTTACTCTGGCAGCTCAACTATAAATGTTGCTGACTTATTCTTTTGTCGTGTTCCATAACGGCAAAGAGCAATAGGGCTTGTGGATGGTTGGCTGCGACAGCTGAACGCGGTAACATACTGCTGGCGCTCACAGTCTGAACTGAACCGACACCATCTTCCGGCTTTCCGACCAATCAGGTTTTGCTTGAAATGGGGTAACTCAGAATACGCGCCTTGGTTTAACGCTGGTATGCAGATGCGGGCGCCCAATAAGGATCAGCAACGTTATGCGGCCAAATACCGAATACGTGGCTGAACTTCTCTGTGGAAGAGGGGAAAAAAGGGGCATACGGCCGTCCTAAACACGTGTTTGAAAGTGATTCGAAGTGCGCAGGTGTGCAGCGTGCACTATCTATGAACTTTAAAAAAATGCGCTTCAGGAATGCTGCAAATCGCTCTGACGCGATGGCGTGAAAGCTGCCGTTCTCCATATTATTCGGCATCGTGGTAGTCGTCGCCTTCGGGGTTGTGAGTGAAAAATTGTCCGTAGCTGTGTGGCCTAGGTGTTTACTATGAGGGTGGCCCAAGTGGCTACCCTACCGCAGGTGTCAGCGCCCATCCGGATGCACAAGAATATGCATGTATACATGCGTATTCTTGTTATGCATGCTCTGAACAAATGGCTCCCGAAGAATATTGTTACGGGGCTGTTACGGCCTGCATTGACGGCTGCGCTGCGATGACCAGCACTCAGCTCAGGCTCCAAGGGCTCACCTTCCCACTGTCAGCGTCGTCATCGTCCGGCACACCGTCACTTCGTCGTTCACGAATCATGTACGAGTCGAGTCCATCTATAGACTAACCAGTCCACCGGCAACACTATCCCCCTCGGCTGAAGGCAACGTCCCGGTGCGTGTTAGGCGTGCGATGTCGAGGGTGGGTGATACAGCTTTAGGCGAGCCACATGAACTACTTCGGATGTCAGTAGAGTGGCGTGATATCATAGGTTACGTCGGTCTCGGCCCGTAATACACGATAAGGACCTGTGTAGCACGGCAGAAGTTTTTCACTTAACTCCACATGACGGGATGGGAGCCGCAGCAAGACGAGAGATCCGGCAGGGTAGTGCACATCACGGTGCAGACCATCGTAGCGGTGATTTTGAGCCTCTTGAGAGGCGGAGAGCTTGTGACGAGCAATCTGGCGGGCGACGTCTGCTCGGGCGACAGCACCACGCGCATAGATAGTGACAGGGCCGACTGTGGACAGCAAAGTGTCGAAGGGCAGTAAGGGGTCTCGCCCAAAGAGAAGGTAAAAGGGTGAGTAACCAGCGGTATCATGGCGCCAAGAGGTATACGCGAAGGTGACAAAATGCAAGCTGATGTCCCAGTCCCGGTGGCCGTCGGATACATACATGGCGAGCATGTTTGTGAGCGTGCGGTTGAGAACCTCCGTAAGGCCGTTCGTCTGAGGGTGATAGGCCGTTGTGAACTTGTGAGGAACGAAGCACGAACGAAGGATTTCGTCAAAAACTCGGGAGTGGAAGCAGCGGCCACGGTCGGTAAGGAGTTGACAGGGAGCGCCATGGTGTAATATGACGTCGTGCAGAAGAAAGTCAGCAACGTCAGTGGCGCAGCTGGTTGAAATGGCGCGAGTTATCACGTACCGCGTGGCATAATCGCTGGCGACGGCAATCCGCTTGTTGCCTGAGGATGACTCCGGGAAGGGTCCAAGTAAATCAAGCCCAACACGAGAAAACGGGTCGGTAGGGATGGGAATCGGCTGCAGGTGTCCAGAAGGCAGAAAGGGGGGGGGGCTTCTTTCGGCGCTGACACAGGCCACAAGCGGCCACGTAGCGTTGGACGGAACGGTACAGACCAGGCCAGAAGAAACGCCGGCGCACGCGGTCATACGTACGGGAGACACCAAGATGACCAGCCGTAGGTGCGTCATGCAGTTGTTCGAGGATAGTGGAGCGTAGGTGTCGGGGAACGACTAGCAAGTGCTCAGCGCCCCTATTTCGCATGTTGCGGCGGTGCAGTTTGTTCCCGCCCCGCAAGAACCTGGCCAGAGAAGTGTCACGTCGGTCAGTGTTGAGGCGTTCGGTGAGAGACCTGAGGGTGGGATCCAAGCGCTATTCGTCACCAATGTGGGAGAGGTGGGAGATGGAGAGGACACAGGCGTCCGACTCACAGTCTGTAGAGGAAGGGGGATCGACGGGATAGCGTGACAGGTAGTCTGCATCTTGATGGAGGCGACAGGACTTGTGAACTACGGAAAAGGTATATTCTTGCAATCGCAGTGTCCACCGGCCAAGACGGCCAGTAGGGTCCTTGAGAGAGGAGAGCCAACACAGGGCGTGTTGGTCGGTTATAACAGTGAATGGTCGACCGAACAAGTATGTGCGGAATTTTCCAATGGCGTAAACGAGAGCCGGACACTCGGGTTCTGCAATGGAGTAATTCTTCTCTGGGGAAGAAAGAAAACGGCTTGCGTACGCAATCATCCAGTGCTGGCTGCATTGTCGTTCAGTCGGGGCAGACGGGTTGAAATGGGCCTAAGGCAGGAGGGTTGGTGAGGACGGTGATAGGGCTCGAGAATGCAGTAGCCTGCTCTGTTTCCCAGGAGAAAGGAACGCCTTTCTGCAACGGATTGGTGAGAGGGCGAGCGACGGCTTCGAAGTTCGGAACGAACCGGCGAATGTAGGAGCAGAGACCGATGAAACTGCGGACATCGCTTGGCGAACGGGGACAGAGAAAAGCACTGATGGCATGAACTTTATCAGGACCGGGTTGTATGCCACTTGCATTCACCAAATGGCCGAAGTCTTTAAGTTCGCGGCGGCCGAAAGTGCATTTTTTAGTTAAGTTGTAGACCGGCCCGGCACAAAAGTGCCAAGATGGACGAAAGGCGAAGATGGCGGGTTGCAAACGAGGGCGAGAAAACAATTACATCATCTAAGCAACAAAGACAGGTCGTCCACTTGAAGCCGTGGAGAAACGAGTCCATCATCCGTTCAAATGTGGCAGGGGTGTTAGAAAATCCGAAAGGCATGACCTTAAATTGTTAGAGCCCATCAGGGGTGACGAAAGCTGTTTTCTTGCGGTCTCTTGCGTGAACAGAGATTTGCCAATATCCGCTACGAAGGTCGATGCAAGAAAAGTAGCGGGCGCCATGTAAAAAATCCAGGGCATCATCTATGCGCGGAAGGAGATAGACATCTGTCTTCGTGACCTTGTTCAGATGCCGGTAGTCTACGCAAAACCGCCAACTTTGATCTTTCTTTTTCACGAGCTCTACAGGAGAGGCCCAAGGTCTGTTGGAAGGCTCGATTATATCGTTGGCCAACATCTTGTCGACTTCTAACTGGATGACTTGGCGCTCTAGTAACGGCACACAATAAGGCCTCCGGTGTATAGGTCTGGCATCGCCGGTGTCAGTGCGATGAGTCACTACCGATATTTGAACCAGAGGAGCAGGAGCAAGGTCAAAAATGTCGGTGTAGGACACCAAAAGGTTGTGAAGATCCTTTGCGTGCTCGGGGCTGAGGTCAGAAGCAAAAGTTTCCAGTTGGTGTCAAAGGAGCGCTGGTGGAAGTCGATTAGGAACCAGTTACAAAACTCACAGAGTGCTTCATTAATTTTTCCATAATCGGCTTTATCGTACAAGGTAATTTTCTTTTTAATTTTATCGGAATGTGGAATGTGGCATTCATAAGTTGCATGAATCGTTACATGGTCGCTAAGCATGGGAAGCTGCGAAGCCGACAAGAAGTTATCTGGGTGTGACGTGAGGTTGATGTCGAGAATGTTAGCTGATGTATGCGTTTGCCTGGTTGCGAAGTGTACCATTTGCGATAAACCAAATGGGAGACATGAATTTACGAAATCACTTTCCAAACTTTGTTGCGCTGTTGTTAGCGTCATATCCGTCCAGGTTATAGCGGGGAAGTTGAAATCTCCAACAATTATTATCGGGCATGGGGACGTAACCTAGTTAAGTCCTCGAGTGCGTTATGAAAATGCGCATTGAAGGAACTGTCAGCATCTGGCGGTCGGTAAAATGCTGCTATAGTTGTGGTTGGGAAAGTAGCGGAACAGGAGATAAAAACAGCATCAAGTGGGCAGGAGATGTCAAGGCTAGTGCACTGTAGGTTGCTATGTGCGGCGATAAGGACACCGCCACCACGTTTACCAGAACGATAACGCCGGAATACATCAAAGTTAGTTAATGGAGAAAGTAATTCGGAATTGGAAACTGAAGAGTTTAACCATGTTTCAGTTAATACAACAATATTACTATCGGTGGTGGCAATGAGGTTGATAAGAGAATCACGCTTTGGGATGATGCTTCTAATATTGGCGTATAGAAGTGAAATATAGCTAGGATTTAATTTCTGGTGTGCTTTAGTCCGCAGCTATGCAGGTCGTAAAATGACCTTTTGGCTCACCTGGTCGAAAATATATGTTTCTTCGTCAATTTCTATTTTTTTATACTTAAGTTTCTATTTACCGGGTTGGCCTTTGCCGAATGCAATGAGCTGTTTTCGTGCAAACCGAGTGCTGGGTGAAAAGTCTTCAGATATGCTGAAGTTCTTTCCCTTTAGTTTTCCAGCACATGACAGCACTTTGTCTTCATCTTTGAAGTGCGCGAATTTGACAATAATCGGTCGTTTCTTGCTTGGTTGACTGGTGCGAATTCTATGTGCGCGCTCTATATTTCTAGGCTGCAGTACTGCAGTGCCGCAGAACAATGTCCTCCGATTGTGCCCACTTTTCACCCACGCTGTCGTTATGGCCGTAAAACAAAAGGTTGCAACGACGTGCTCTGTCCTCACTATCATCAATTCTTTGCGTGAGGTCTTTAATGTGTTTAGCATGTTGCCCTGCAAGTTCTTGAACATCCTCAACGACCGCCTTAATCGCGAGAAGAGTAGAACAGTCATTTTCTATTTTACTGAGGCGTTCTTTAATATCATCGAATGTCTTTTCGTTCTGCGATAATGTGGCCTTAATTGACTTAACATCACTTAGCAAAGATGCTTGTCCAGCACGGATTTCATCAAGGACAGCTAAGACGTCAGCTAAATCTTTAGGATCATTGGGACGAGTGTTGGGACCGGGGTTTTCTTCAACATCACCGCATAATTTAAGCAGATTCAAAAACAAACAGGTGTAGTCATAAGCAACAGAAGCACAAGACCATGGGCTCGGCAGCACTATTAATGCGGCGTAAGAGATACGCGGGTCGTACAAAGAATACCGATTGGTTACCTGCACAAAAAGCAGCAAAGACAGGTGAGGCGTATGCATCGTGGCTGCACTGCCGAGCCCACTGGAGACCGAGTAGATTTCCGCCCGCCTTTTAAGGACCAGTAGTGATGGCAGTAGCGATGTGGTTGTCCAAGGTGAGGACGAGGGTGGTGGCCAGAGGTAATTCATATCGGGAAAAGTCAGCGCCGGGCAAGAGAGCAGTGCGTCGGGTGGTGTGTCCAGTAGCATCTACCTAGCCTGGCATCCTGCAAGGTTTTTTACTTGTTACAACCATCAGAGTACGTGATGATCAGTCCGAATAGTAAACTCAGCTCTGTCCAGTTACGCCGCAAATTTCATTAGTGCAAAGAAAATTTCCAGGCACACTTTCTCTGCTGCGGTATAGTTTGTTCTCGTCCAGCGAGTGTGGCTTGCAAACGTCATTTTCAAGCTACACTATCCCCGCGCCGATGCTGTACTACCTTGAATACGTTTTCACGGTGAAGGGCAAGTCGAGGTGGTAGCCTTTCACCGCCGCAGAAACTACCCTTGTGTCCTCCCCAAGATCAATGGGCACCTCTGCGCACGAGATTATGAAGGAACTCTGCTAGGCCAAAACAGTTAGCGATGAAGCAGCGGTAGATCATGCTGTCCACAAACGGTTGCAGACCCCTGACGTCTGTAGGTAGTGTGAGCTCCAGCATGGCCTGGAGTTTGCCCTCGTCTGGCCCCACTGTGCGTCGCTGAACAATGAAACCATGAAGAATGATCCGGCTTAAAACCGTTTGAACCTTACACGGCTTAATGGTGATGTCTATGTACTGCATTCATTGTGGACAGTCGTTAGGCGGATGGAATGATTCAGTAAAGTTTTCCAGAACGCTACCACACCACCCATGTAAGCGATCGAGTTCTGTTAAGTCTCCCAAGAAAGACTTTTCGTTGGACTGAAATGTTGTAGGTCAATTGCGGAAAACAAAACGCAAAGGCGCCACTTCGAACAGTCTCCGATGACAACTAAATGCACGCTTTTCGATGTTTGAGTGGCCTATCGTAATATGAAGAAGCACCAGGCTATAATCAGGAGTAGTGAAAAACATTGCTGGCAGAAGTGAGTATTTGAGAGCGTGGAAGACGGACAGGGTTACGAGTTCTGAAGTCCTACGTCCAACATTCTTTACTCCATACATTACGATGTCGTACAGTCTTAGACGCCAGAAAACGGGAAACGTCCGGGGCTTTTAGAAGATCTCACTGCACCCGTGGTCATTATTACATCAAGAGTTTCGCCCGGAAGTGCTCACCCGTTGGCGCTCATAGCCATCGGTTTAAAATGGACCGAAAAGAACCCAGTGCTTGTTCTGTAAAGCAGTACGTTAGCCCTTCCAGGAGCCTCCGTGAACAGTGCAGTGAAGGACATAAGTGCAGGCTCGCTTCTGCAGCTTTCCGATGGTGGCTGTGTAAAAGACTTCAAAACCGTGAGAATACCACTTCCTGTAGAGGTGGCTCAGATGTTTGTGGCCAGTAGATTTTATTGCGTCTCTGCAGAGAGGAATGAACTTTAATGGTTCTGCATCCAAGCCTTACAGATGGGTGGCTGAATGATGTTCGACCACAAATTCGGCGTTAGCTTAAAGTTATGGCATAAGCTAAATGGGAAGGAAAATGCGCCAACATGTAGAAGCACTGCCACGCTTTTGCCTGCTGATGGTAATCTTAAAACGAACAGCCAATGTTGCGGGCATTACCTGAGCACACGTTGCACGAAGAGTTATACTTACGCTTCGCAGCGGCATATTTTTCGTCTGGCAGGCGTAATTGACCATACCACCGAAAACAAACAAGCCTCCCTGTGTAGAAAGGGCAGGTATTTCCATTGCGATCGTTCTAATTGCAAACAACAGCGGGCATCATGGAGATGTACGGCTGTCAGAACAGCACATGCCGCTTAACCGCTGGTGTTCTGGGACCGTATTTTAGCCCTGAAGCCCTGGGCGAGTCGCTATCATTCATGCGTCTCGTTAATCGAGTAGGAGGGCAATCAGTTTCGCCATCTCCAACTTAGGCGCTTTGTCAGCGGTTTCCCGTGGCTTGCTGTGGCAAAATGCTTTACTCCTTGCCCTCCTCACTGCTTCTGCGACCCCGTACGATGGTTCAGGAGGTCGATTCGTTGGGCCTTCCACCCCGTGTTTTCGGTCCACCGCCGGAGGAGGCCGACTAGTCGGGCTTGCCTCCTCGTGTCTTTGATGCGCTGTCAGAGGAGGCCCACTATTTCGGCCGACCACCGCGATATGTACGTGCGTTTTCAGGCAGGTAGAATGAAGACCTTTCCCTAAGTATTCCAACGGATATTCACAGAGGATGATGTGAAGGAAGTGCCTGACTGGTGTGCGCGTTATTGTTCGGTGCCTCCTGTGTCGTTCGCTCTGCGGTCCGGTCGCCCTTGCTTGTGACTAGCCTTCGGGGAACGTAACATATTTGGTGGACCGTGCCGGGTATCGATCCCAGCACCACGGAGCTCCGAAGCGGTCGTCAAACCGGCGCAACTACCATCATGGCCCAACCCGGCGAGTCGCGGACCATTTCTGCTGCTCCTTTCGCAGTCATGGCTTCGTCCCGTGACCCCGGTACTTTTCAGGGAAACGACGGCACTGATGTCGACGACTGGTTAAGCTTTACGAAAAAGTAAGAGTATATAACCGGTGGGATCAAACATTAATGCTTGCTCACGCAATTTTCTATCTGAATGGAATGGCGAGGGTGTGATTTGAAACCAACAAAGAAGAATATACAAGCTGGGATATATTCAAAGAAAAATTGCGAACACTGTTCAGGAGATATGACGATAGGCAGATCACTGCGAAAAAACAGCTTGCTTCTCGTGCGCAGTCGTCGACGGAAGGTTATGTGGCCTATATACAGGACGTATAGGCACTTTGCCACAAAGTCGATGCCTCCATGATCGAGTCCGACAAGGTGGGCCACGTGCTGAAAGGCATTGCTTACGATGCCTTTCATCTGCTCGTTTGCAAAGACTGCACAACTGTTGACAGCATTATCAAGGAGTGCCATCGATTTGAACAAGTGAAAAGCCGTCGCATTTGTCAGCAGTTTTCCCGACTACCAAACCCAGCCGCTACATCTTTTTGCCAGGACCAACGACTTCAAACTCAAGTGCCCTCAGACTCTCCTCCAGTCACTGACACACTGACAAGAATTGTTCGCCGTGAACTCGAAGCCCTGGCCCCTGTGGTAACATCATCGACCACACCAATGACACACTGCCTTCCGTGTCGCTTGTTCAGGCTGTCGTGCGGCAGGCACTCACCCATCTCAACCTCCCTCCGGCTTTGTGCGCCCTCGGAAACTCGTCCCCACGGCAACCACCTCCCGTCTCTTTCCGTCCCAGCTATTATTCACCACGGCGTTACCGCGATCCGAATGAGTGGCGCACGCCAGACGACCGACCAATCGGTTTTCAATGCTCTCGGATCGGCCACATTGCCCGCCATTGCCGCAGCCCCTGGACGTCACCCCCGCGAGACACCTCCTACTACCGTCCAAACTATACTCGCCGCTTTTCACCCCACCGCCCATCCGAGACGTCTGAGGCCGCCGATCAACCTCCACGACAGTCCTCCCGTTCGCCGTCACCGCTAGCCCGCCACTCACGCTCACCGCAGTCACCTCGTGTTTCGACTGCTGCGTCCTACCGTCCATCGCACCCGCGAAACTAAGATATGCAGTTCCCGGAGGTGACGCTGCATCAACGACTCGGACCTCAAGCCCTTTACTGACGACTCGACCCAATCTACTAGACGTTACAGTTGACGGTGTTCCTGTGCGCGCCCTTATTGACACCGGTGCCCATATTTCCTTCATGAGTGCTGACCTCCGCCGTCGCCTACGCAAAGTCCTTACGCCTGCAACGTCCCGTGTGCGCGTCGCGGATGGTGCCATGCCTGCTGTCGAGGGGCTGTGCACCGCTTGCGTTACAATCGGTGACCACAGTACGCCGGTTCAGTTCACCGTCCTTACCACATGCGCCCATGACCTCATCCTCGGTTTAGACTTTTTGTCGCCCTCATTAACTACTCGCAGGGTCTCCTTCACCTTGAGCTTCCCCATCTCGATCCTTACCACATCGACTCATCGCTCCGGTTGACCTGCACCGACTATGCCCACCTGCCCCCTCAAGCCTTATCTTTCGTTTCCCGCACATCATTTCGCCCTGTTCCCGCTGGTGGCTACATCGTTGCACTAATCCTTGATATCACACTGGCCCGCACTGTTGTCCTGCCCCATACCATCGCCACCGTCACAGCCCACAACCTGTCTCTACCTTTCTAGAACTTCGGCTTCTCTACCCAGCTGCTTCCAGCCGGCATGTGCGTCGCTACGTTGTCCCCACCCGCCCAGTGCCATGTAGCTACTTTAGATGCCTCTCCTGATCGCGACCCACCAGACCCACCGCGGTCAACTCCGCTGTCGTCGGACGCATTAACGACCATGATGCCCACCGATCTCCGCCCCGCCCAAACTTCCCAGCTTCGTGACCTTCTTCAGTCATTTTCCTGAGATTTTGTACCTCTAAAATGCCTCACTTGGTCAAACTCTGGTTGTGACGCACCTCATTGACACCGGTGATGCCCCCTCCCATTCGCCGCAGGCCCTACCGTATCTCCAACGCCGAGCGCAAGGTCATAAACAAAGAGGTCACAAAAATGCTTGCCAAGAACATAATCGAACCATCCCACCGTCCGTGGGCCTCTATAGTGGTACTAGTGAAGAAAAAGGGTGACTCATGGCGGTTTTGCATTGATTATCGACACCTCAATAGGATCACAAAAAGGACGTCTACCCCCTGCCGCGTATTGACGACGCCCTTCACTGCCTGCACGGTGAGAAATTCTTCTGCTTCATAGATTTTCGCTCCGGCTACTGGCAAATTGCCTTCGATGAGAAGGACCTTGAGAAAACCGCTTTTGTGACCCCTGATGGGATATATCAGTTCAAAGTAATGGCTTTTGGCCTATGTAACACGCCAGCCACATTTGAGCGCATGATGGACGCCCTTTTGCATGGATTGAAATGGACCACGTGCCTGTGTTATCTGGACGACGTCATTGTATTTGCGCCTACATTTTCATCCCACCTCGCAGTCCTTTCCAAGATTCTTTCCCTCTTTCGTCGCGCCGGCCTGCAGCTTAACTCCTCGAAGTGCCGTTTCGCGCGACGTCAGATCCCTCTTTTCGGCCATATCGTTGATTTCCAGGGGGTTCAATCTGATCCCAATACGATCCGGGCCGTGAAAGACTTTCCCCTTCCCCGATCTTGCCACGACGTCCGAAGCTTCTTGGGGCTCTGCTCGTACTTCCGTCGATTCATTCAGGGCTTCGCCGACCTCGCCCGTCTCCTCACCGACCTTTTGAAGAAAGACGCCACCTTCGTCTGGGGACCTGACCAAGAACGAGCCTTCTCCACATTGATCGCCAAGCTGACCACCACACCAGTTTTGGCGCACTTTGATGTTGCGGCCCCCACCGAAGTCCGTACTGACGCGAGTGGCTACGGCATCAGCGCTGTGCTCTCTCAGCGACAATCCGGTCAGGACCGTGTCATCGCCTATGCCAGCCGCCTTCTTTCTACCCCCGAGCGCAAATACTACATTACAGAACGTGAGTGCTTGGCCCTTGTCTGGGCAGGTGGCAAATTCCGTCCTTATTTATACGGCCGCCATTTTACGGTTAAAACCGACCACCATGCGCTATGCTGGCTCTCCTCTCTGAAGGACCCTACAGGGCGGCTTGGGAGATGTTCATTGCGTCTGCAAGAGTATGATTACACCGTGACTTACAAGTCTGGCAGGTTAGACCAAGATGCCGACTGCCTGTCCCGTTACACCAATGGCCAGTGTGACTTGATTGACACTGCGACCGAAGTCAACCTGTTTCTATCTCTGTCCTTGTCAACATGCGCGAAGAACAGTGCCGCGATGACGATTTGCGATCAATTATCGACCGCCTCAGTTCCACTCCGTCTGATCCCTCGATGCGGCGCTTTGTGCTGTCTGGCGGAATCTTATATCGCCGCAGCCTCAATCCGGTTGGCCCCAACCTTCTATTCGTTGTCCCCAAGCCCCTTCGTCTTGCTATCCTTCATGAACTCCATGATCTCCCCACTGCTGGCCACTGGGATGTATCGCATACATACGACCGTGCGCGACGTCGCTTCTTTTGGCCCGGCCTGTTCCGCTTCGTACGCCGCTATGTTGCAGTCTGCGATGAGTGTCAGTCACGGAAACGCCCTGCTGCTCTCCCAGCTGGCACATTTCAACCTATTGACGTGTCCCCAGAACCTTTCCATCGCGTCGGCTTGGATCGTCTGGGTCTGTTTCCAGACTCCACCTCCGGCAACAAATGGGTTGCAGTTGCCAGGGACTACGCCACCCGTTACGCGATCACGCGGGCACAGAGAACCAGTACCGCTACAGATGTTGCGGACTTTTTGCTATACGACCTCATATTCCACCATGGGGCTCCCCGCCAACTTCTTACCGACCGCGGCCGCTGCTTTCTTTCCAAAGTTGTCTACGACATTATTCGGTCCTGCTCTACTAAGCACAAGCTCACCACCGCCTATCACCCGCAGACAGACGGACTTACTGAGCGTCTCAACCGCACTCTGACCGATATCCTCGCTATGTATGTATGTTCCTCCCGATCACCGCGACTGGGACCTCGCTCTCCCGTAAGTTACCTTCGCATACAACTCCTCCCGCCATGATACTGCCGGTTACTCCCCTTTTTACCTTTTATACGGCCGCGAGCCCCGCTTGCCTTTGGACACGCTGCTGCCTACTCCTGCTGCTCCGTCCTCTGAATACGCCCAAAACGCCTTTGCCCGTCCTGACTACGCCCGTCAACTTGCAAGCTCCCGACTTCTCGCCTCGCAGGCCTCCCAGCAGGAGTTCTACAACCGCCGTCACGGCACAGTCTCTTTCTCTCCTGGCTCCCTCGTCTTGCTTTGGTCCCCATTTCGCCGCGTCGGCCTCTCTGAAAAACTTCTGCCCCGTTATGTTTACCCGTACCGTGTCCTGCGCCAGGTAACTGCTGGCACTTACGAGATCGTTCCGGCCTTCCCGCACGCTTCCTCTCGCCACCTTCAATGTGATATCGTCCACGTCTCTCGCCTCAAAGCCTACCTCTCGCCATGCCCCTCAACGTCATCCAGTACACAGTGACTGTGTTTTCCGGACGGGGGCTATGCAACGGATATTCACAGAAGACGATGTGAAGGAAGTGCCTGACTGGTGTGCGCACGCTATTGTTCGGTGCCTCCTGTGTCGTTCATTCTGCGCTCCGGTCGCCCTTGCTTGTGACTAGCCTTCGGGCAACGAAACAATATCAAGAATCTCAGTAAAAATGACAAGGTCGGAGAGTAGGCTTCACATGCTAAATGTGGTGAACAGCGCAAAAGAGAGGAACAAGGGAGACACAACAGGAAAGGTGCGGATTCGCAAGGGATAGTTTAATAGGTAGAAAGGAACCGAAGAAACAGAAAACATTTCTTCCGCGCATACCCAGGTGTCCTACACTCACACACACCCACAGATGGGAATGACACAACTGGCGAGATATGCCGCCGGCAGAGATAAGTAATTTTTTTTTCACGCCGCAAAACACAAGGCATACTCACATATTGTCCGTCGAACTTCGCTGTATGAAAGGCTTCCGTCACCAGTGCAAGACAAGCGTATTGTTTTCAAGCGCCACGGTAAGTTGTTTAGTAAAATTGTGGAAGCGTTTCACATCGAGCGTTGAATGACCGATATGTGAGTAACCTTCTGTGTTGGTGCATGAGAAGGAAATCAGGTATCTCTGCCCGCATACCTCGTGATTTGTGTCCTTCCGTGTGTGGGTTTATGTTCTAGAGTGTGTGTGAGCGTATGCAGCTATGCGCGCAAAAAAGGGAATGAGCTTTTTTAGAAAAAAAGCCGCGAAACCACGTTTCGCACGTATTCTCGAGAGAAAACTTCGCATTGTATAATCTGGGACGCAAACAAGCATCCAGCAGGCAATGACGTATCACGCATGGCAGTGCAACTTCATTACTTTGGTTTTTTTTATGCAGAGCAGCTCTAATAGTGCTGATAGGGCTTTTGACCGATGGTACTACTAGGCGAGATTTGACTACCCAAATGCAAAAACGAACAAATCGCAAGAAACATTAACTTTAACCACGATGAGGATCTTACGCACAGAACCTATACAGAACAGTGACCGCTGCAGAAAAGTGCATTTCAGAATTTCGCAGCCCGCTTCCTACGCTGATTTTCTTTTGCTTTCTTATGATATGTGGCTGCTGTTTGTTGCCTCCTGAATACAAACGTTTTCTCACCTACGAGTCCAGAATGTCAGCTTTTGCGCTTGGCGCTAGCCGTCTTCAACGTTCTGACATTTGTGAGGTTGCCCCTGCCTTCCGCGCGCTTTCATTGTTCGTAAAGCCTTCAAATAACCTTATTCCTTCTGCAGCGTCTACGACCTTTTTAGGTCACGAACCTTGGGTCATGAGCCTATGGCTGAACCTTCTAGTATATGTCAGATTTATTTGCAGCCGACAACCACTGATAGTGCCGCATAAACGTGATGTGTTGGTTTCTACACGCTGGAGAAGACGATTTGTAACGTGAGGTACTAAAAAGCTATACAAGTTCACATAAACTCGCCCTTAAACACCTTTTAACTGCTTAAGCACCTTTGTTTGCGTACATGAAGCAAAATGTGGTAAAATGATCAAACATATGGGCGATAGTTCCGGTGATGAGGTGTTTTTTAAAAGATAAATAAACTTATTGTGATGCAATATTTATTTTTTGTTTATAATAATGGTAATAATAGTAATAATGCCTTTATTTTCCATCACAAGGATGAGGGAGGCAGTGAGAAAAAGCTAGGGGTGTAGCTTGGCGAGCTCTCGCCTCCCCAAAAATAGATATAAGTTGTACAGGAAAAATATGCAGACAGCATAACAGCATACCAGCAAAGCTTAAAAAGAACAAAGAAAAAACCTAGCAGTAATACTAAAGAAATAAAGGAAGCATGAACAGAACCTATTTTTTGACACAACTTTGTAACGCGTAGAAATCAAACGTCAAGGCAAAATTACATAAAAATTACAAATTGCAAAATTGTAATCACATAAATTTAAACACAATCAGAGGAAGTACAATTCTGAAGTTACGAAATCACAACCAAAAAAAAATTTACAAAATTACAGAAATTACAGTTCAAAAGTTACACCCCGTTACATATACTTGAAACAAAGTTTTGCAACTCTTTTTTTTCCGAGTGCTCAACAGTCATGTTGTGGCTATGGCATAGGTTGAGATAGTGCGGTAGACTATACCTAAGCATCTGTTTGCTATAACCTGTTCTGTATGCATAAATGTGCCATATTTCGTTGTTTCTTGCTTTATACAATGCGTGTTTTTTGCATAATGAAGGCAGTGTGGCAATGAAAGGAGTATTGTTTTTATTTTCGGTTTTGTTTTAGAGAGTAAGCAGTATGCATATAAATCATTAATTGGCATTATGTATAATTAATGTCCAATTGGCATTATTAATCATTAATTGGCATTATCTTCTGCCTATTAATGCTTCTTCCACTACAAGATTTTTACGACATTCCTGTGCAAAGCAGAATTTCTTCTGTGCCAAGCGGTGTGAGTAGAAATATTATAGTGGCCTAACGCCTTGCTGACACCTACCGCCATCTGAGACGCTCGTGGCAATTTTTGCGCACACATTCGCGGCCTGGAGGGCGGCACTCACGCGCTGTAAGCTCCCCTGACCTGGCTTTCCGCGCAGTAAAATTTCATTAGAGATATTGTTGGTGTTTCCCTTTGCATGGTCTTCATAGTAGTCCACAACTGCAAACCCTGAGTATTTCGCCCAGCTGAAATCAACGATATTGTTAACTAACTCTTACATGATCTAGAAACAAGAATTTTGAAGCCTGGTTTATGCAGCACTTCGCCACTTATGCAGCTCCTAAAAGGGCCGCTTCGGGCACAAACCGAACTGAAAAAACATGCGGGCGAGTACTGGCAAAAGTGAAACTGTTAAGTGCATTCCTGCATTATAATCAAGTTGGGGCACTTGTAAACATAGCAGATAGACGTGGTTCTTACCAAGTGACATCTTGCACACAGAAAGAGCTTTGCAAACACATTGCACTGAGGAACTAGCTTTTACTACAAGCGCTGCGGAAAAAGTAAATGCACACCCCATTTGCGTTGGTTTCCGTCTCACCAACAACTTTCTGTCAAAATAAAACATCTCCGGCGAGTAAACGCTTGATTTCATCAGTAACATAACCATGAAAACTGACTCAGTTGCAATCCACTAAAACACAGAAGACAACGGAAACTTTCCGCGACGCTAAGCAGGCAAGACCTTTAATAATAAAATTACCTAGCCTCCAGTAATGGAAAAAGATGGTACAGGGTCTGTGCAGGCAGTGTACTGAGTTGTAGACCGTAATCGCACCACAGCCTAGAAGTGTAAAAATGTGCATGACACATGCAGCCCGTTCATGCCGGCTTCATACAATATAAAAAATATTTTATTCCTTGAAAACTAAGCAATCATGCAGCTATTGCGCTATTAGTGTTTGGGAGAAACCGTAAGTCTGGCAACAAATGGCCGTTTAAACTGCACAGTAGCCTTAGTCATAAATAAGACAGTAGACAGTAGTCTACTGTCTTATAATAAGACAGTAGTCTTAGTCATGTAATAAAATAGGCTTAATAAAGACAAGAATTACGAAAGGGCGGCATAAGACTTAGCCGACAACAGATTTCAAATGTAAAACTTCCTGATGACGCTACCCTGCTCACTACTCAGAGGAGCAATCACCCTGCATGTCTAAGAACCTCAGCACAGAAACTAGCGCCGTGAGACCAAGGTTTCTCTTAAAGAAACACAATGTTAAGCTACGTTGGGAATGAAAGAGCAGTTTACAATAATAAGCGATCGGTTAGAAGTCGCGGGGAAACGCGTCTACTTAGCTAGTACTGCGACACGAGTAATGCGAGGAATGCCAGTTTGAAATCTGGAAACAGTCGCATTCGCAGAACCAACCCACCTAAAAGAGGGTGCCTAATATTGTCCTTCGGGCATCTCACAGAACAGATACTTAGACTTCTTGATATGTTTCAAGGCAAGGTGTAGTGCTTCTACATACTTATATTTTATAGGCCGGAGGCGGAAAACATTTGTGTGGAGAATTTGTGAATCTCATTTTACCATATTTTAGCGACTAATTTTTTTTGCCAGTACCCTTCCTTTTTAAAATATTTCAATCCGCGGACATGCAGAAAAAATATTTTTCTACCACGAATGCCTTCAAAATCGCAAATCAGCAGCTCATTTTGCGCTTCCAAATTTTTTTTTTAATCTCTTGTGCGGTTGTGGCAAAACGACACCCATCCTACGACGTCCTCTAATAAAGTCCTCAACGCACACGTTATTTTTCGGCCAAAAAATTATTAGTTACAAATTTATTATTTTATTCCTTTGACGCCTCATGCCTCTTATTTCGACTGAGAAATTACTGCCGGAAAGAGTTGTAACTTTTTGGCTGTTCTGTATATTCCCAGCAGCACAAAGTCCCACTAATTTGATTCCTATTCGCGACGCCGTCAATGCGCCAGCACAAAATTCTGGACCTTCCGCGGTTGTTTTACCATTGTTCAAAGCAGTTGCCGATGTTTTATGCTCATAATCTCAAAAAATTAGATGGCACATGTGAATTAAAAGTGGACATGAACCATATGCTTTGACCCGTTGACAGTCGAACGCAGGGCATGGGGTCACCGTGGCTAGACATGTTCGCTTTGTCGGCACAGGTTTCCTAATAAACAATTTGAATTCACCAACAGCGTAACTGTCTGTTCTCAGGTGCTATACCTGCATTAACGCCAAGCATAAAAATTGGGTACACGTGCACAACCGAGGATAGAGGGTGCTCGGGAGATGAAACGAATAGCTCAGCCTATGCCACTGATTGTTTTGCCGCTTCGAAGTCCAGCAACTTGGCATTCCCTACTGCCGAAAGGCACGTAACGATGGCTCAGCGTTTACCACTCTCTGGCTGCGGTGCGCTTCTGGGCTAACATCACGGAGCTGCGTAAAAGTTATAGCCGCACGTTGACCAACACGAAGAAGGAACCACTCAGGGAACTCCGAAACATGTCCCGGATAGAAAAAGCTCAGACACAACTAATGTGCTGGATTTAGCTCCTGAGCGGGTCTGTCTTGGAGGGTATAGCAAAAAGGAAGCGTCGCTTTTGCACCGCAGACCCCACATAGCTGAGAAAAAGGAAGGACACTATTTATTTCGTGGCAACAAACAACATTTCGTGGACCACATATAAAACCCACTCTAAATTGTGCCTGATTTCACCAAGGATCATCAAAAATGACCTCGACGCTCGTACCTTCCACTATAGACGCACAGGGTAGCGTTGCGAAATTCACATGCACAAGCAGGTCTCACTAAATCGGACGCGCATGCTTCCGTATATATGGCGCGACTGAGATCTAACAACTGTCCCCTATGCGTTCTCTACTGTGAAGCCGGTCACGACACGCGACAATGACCACAAAACCGCATGCATCTTCGGACTTTGTCCTAACACGAACCTCGACCCTAAGCCGCCAGGCGACCGAAAGGAAAGAGAACTTGCGTCACGCGAAATGTGCGTGGTGAAGTAATCGACGTCCTCGTAGTCGGCATTTATGGTTTGTACTGCTTGCCACACATTGGCAGTAGCCGCGCGAGCAAAGTCACATAGAATCCATAGCGGAAACCTGAAAGAGCTGCCCTTAGATCAGTTATTCACTGAAGGAAAATCGTAGAATGCGCTCCGAACACAACGCCACCATGCAGCAAATTAAAGGCCACAATAGCATCGTTCACAGCTGCCTAAAAGACGCGGTCAATCTACTTCAACAGCTCATCAAGCATCAGCCAGTCACCGAAACAGGTATACAATACGTTGATAAGAAGTGATCATCCGGAAACCGTCAGCCACGGCCTCATGGTGCAGCCTTCGTAGATACGGCAGTGGCTTTGTTACCTTGAGCGATAGGTGCAGCGCTAAATAAGAACTTTTGGCGCTGCACGAAAGTTAATGTGGACAGAATAACTATGGAAAAGTGTCTTGATGTCATCATCATCAGTCTGACTATGCCCACTTTAAGGCACAGGCCTCTCCGATGTGTCTCCAAATAATCCTGTCCTTTGCCAGCTATGGCCACTCTATCCCCGCAAACTTCTTGATCTCATCCGCCAAACTAACTTCCTGCCGCCCCTGCTGCAATCCACTCCGTTACCCTTAAGGAACAGCGGTTACCTTGCCATCGCATTACAAGCAGTGGCCCAGCCCCTTTCTTTCTCTTTATTTCGACGACGATATCATTAACCAGGGCTTGTTGCCTCACCAACTCCGCCCTCCTCTGGTCTCTTTACATTACAGCTGTCATTGTTCTTTCCATAGCTCGCCGCGTTGTCCTTAACTTGAGAGGAACCTTTTTCGTTACCCTGCACGTTTCTGCCCCATAGGTGAGTACCGGTAAGATACAACTGTTGTATATTTTCCTTTTGAGGGATATTGGTAAACTGCCATTCATGGCCTCAGAGAACCTGCCATTGGCATTTCCCTCTCATGACCTTGATCTGAGGTGCCTGACTACCTGCCCTAAATAGACGTATTCCCCTATCAATTCCAGCAGCTCGCTACCATGTGTCAACTGCTCGTTCCTTCCTAGATTGTTGAACATCACTATTGTTTTCGGCATGTAAACTTTTAGACACACCGTTCTCCTCTGCTTGTCTAGGTCACTGATCATGGTTTGTAGTTTATCTCCTGAGTGACTTAGCTAGGCAATATCATCAGCAATCGCAGATTACTTTAATATTTTCCATTAAATCTTAGCCCCAACTCTTCCCAATTGTTTTGATGTAGGCCAAAGATAATGGTATCATAAAATTTAGGGTTTTAGTCTCCCAAAGTCACAGGTCGGGTGCGAGATACCCGTAGCTGCGGGCGCCGAATTCATTGTGCCACACTGTACACCACATGCACATCTTTTTCATTTCTCCTCTTACAGGTTGTTTCCCCAAAAAACTATACAGAATTTTTAAAAATAAACTTTTTGAGTTATAAGACCGATTTTATCGGTATAGCATCGTCAGTGGTCTAGTGCATCAGAATATAGCAAAGATGTGCTAACTTCCAGCCAGGGTTAACCAATACTGAACAGGTAACGCTTTAACTACTACTCTTAGACTAACTATTGAGAGGCGTGTAGCCCATCGCAAGTATCTTTATCATTTCTCGAATATAAAAACGTGGTTACCCTCCACGCTGTGGGCGAAGAAGTTCTGGCTAAACCGCGCCGCAATACATGTGCATTCGAGAAGCTTGCAGGCGAAGCAACCTCTCTAGTGTACATAACTCGCCGAAATCGCCAAAATTTGTTGGCACGCGCCAGAGAGGCGTCGCTTCCTTGCAGGGCCGGCCTCAACGCGCCATGTTCCCCATGCTGCAGAGGGTTCGGGCGCGCCTGTTTCAACAGGCGTGTTTAGATCATGTGACCCTCCCAGAAGACGAGTTCCTGCGGCGGTGGAGCACCCGCTTCATCGCCGCCAGCGGGGGCCGCGTGACGGTGCGGCTCCTGCCGTATTGAGTGTGTGGTGCGCGGTGTCGGTGCGCGTTCATCGTATTTAGTGAGCGTGCTTCCCCCCGCGATTCCTGGACATTATGGACCCTTTGAACATTCTGTGCTGTGAATGATTTTGTGTGAACGGCGACAGCAGTCGCCGTCGTGTTCTTGTTTCATGGCTTGTTTGTACCGAGCGACACTAGTCGCTGCCTTGTTTTTGTCTTTGTGAGGGACTATGGTCCCTTTGTATGAATAATCAGTCCAATAAACTTCTCTTCATGGCTCATAGTGCCAAGCGTAATCGCGTTTTAGAAATTCTAAGAACTGATATGGATGCGACTTGCGGTGGGCTACACGCCATTAAGTTATTAAGGAGCCTAACGGTAATGGTTAAAAGGTTAATTATTCAATATTTGTTAACAAGCCTGCTGGTTAGCACGTCTTAACTGATTTATGCTGTACTATACCTATCGTATGCCGAAGACACCACTGTTATAACTCAAAAGGCCTATTTGTAAATATTGTGTAAAGTCTTACGTTAAACATCCTGTATAACGGCGGCAGCCGTGATCTAGATATTGATGTTCATTCGCCCTCGCAACGTTGCCCGATAGAAACAGGTGAAATTACAGAAGTGAAAACTTTTTTTACTAATTCAAGTATCTTTGAATTATTTATTTGCACAGGTGGCCTTCTGGTCCACCGACAGCTTTAAGAGGGTTAACTTAAATAATTTTCTGTCATTTAGGCTCGAATTTGAAAGAGGTTATTCGAATATTTATTTTCTGTTCAACTATCGAGCTTCTAATATTTACTTTCATTGTCACTTCCTTTATTCTGAATTTAACTCCAATCAAATTTTAAAGAACAGAACTGTGCCATCAATTGAAATAAACACACATTTCTAATCGAAATGCTTTCACTGAGAGCGACACTATTCGCCTCAACAAAAACCAGAATTTTGTGGAGCGGACCCCGATGCGGAGCAAGGGATAGAAAAACGCTCAAACATCGTGTCCCCAGTCTTACTATGGAGCATACTCGTCGCCAAGAGCCAGTATTAACGGATGCTAATTCTGTTGCAGTACTGATAACAGTAGGCCGTGTGGACATTTGTAAGGAGCTTTCGCGTCGGTGCGCCGCCGAAGGTAAACTCCTAATTCCCCAATCTTCAATGCAAGTTATGATTGCGCACATTAATGAAGACCGCATAGTAAGTGCAAGTTTCAAATGGTGCCAGCTCAAGTCTGCAGAACTGAAAACCTCTAAAAGAAGCAGTGTGCGCCACAAGTCTTCATCGGCACTTTGGAGCGGTAGCACTAGAATCTAAACTTGCTAGCAGAAAGTCAGTCGTCAGCGCAACCTTCAGAATTGTTCAGCAAGTCTGTAGCTAGCTTTTCCTCAGAAATTTATTGCCCCGCAGATGAAGCTCCGCTGGCTAGAGTGCTCGCCCCGAGAGCTAAGACAGAATTTTAGACTGCACACCGTGGGACAGCGAGAGACAAAAAGCCTTAGCCTGTGTGCGATCATTTGGACTGAACGAGGTGGTGAACACAAGCCGGCTGTGTGTTGAAACACTGTTGATAATTCTCTTTCCATTCTTCGCGTCTGCTTGTAAGGTTTCAACACTAGAGAGCCTCTTCTGTTCTGAGAAAATTCGAAGCCAAATAAGCAACCGAAACGAATGCTGATTTTGACGCCTTTTGGTAGAAACATTTTGGACAAAAATAAATTTTCACGCTGGATTTTTATGCTCTCGTTTACAAAGGTAAAGGCAATAAGAATGATCACAGTTCCGTGCTGATTGTGTTGTTTTTTTTTATTCCAAGTCAAACATACGTTCAAACGCCTATGTCGGTCCTAAAGGTTACTGAATACGTCAGAATTTCAAGAGCCTTTCGTATTTCTAGCGCTCTCTGTCTGTACGTCGCTACTAGGACATCTGGCGAATTGTACCTACGTCAGGTGCGTCACTGCGCTAGGAAGAACTTCTATATATACAAATATATGCTCAAAGCGCTTGAAGCAAGGCTATTTTTCTCGCATATTCACCTTCTTCCGGAAAGAAACTTCGATGCTTCACCTCCTTATTTCACTGCTTGGGCTAACTATTCTGCTTGGTGTGTGTCGCGGTAAGGAAAGCTGCACGCTTTTCATCTGACAATGCAGTGTGTTTCTGAGTACCGAGACTTCGTACATTCATTCTTTGTGTCCGTCTTCGCAGGTACACTACTTGACACTGTTTTTTTTATAGGCTGGAGCTCATTTTTCTCTTTCCTATTGCATGCTTCCACTACCCTTCAGCACATCCTTCGTTGTTAGGATGCATTTTATTACTTAGGCACTCAAAACATCTTTACCGGCAGAAAATAGAGTTAATACTTATGTTTTAAATTTAAGAAAGAACGCGCCGTAGAAATTGCAGAAATTGTCGTGAAATGCAAATATCTAAAAAAAGCTATCAGCTGTCATGCCTCGTTGTCCATGCGGTCGAGTAGTACGTTCCTAAAGTCTACTGGGAAGTATTACAATAAGCTTTTTCCTTTTTTATCGAGCACTATGGCCTTCGAAATAGTCAGAAAACGGGTGAATAACTTTTTTCGAAACAAGCGAAGTACGCCTAAATACAAGCCGACAAAAACGCGAAGGTTTGTTCTTCCCATCAACCGGAGCGCTCTTCAAGCTGTCATGAATGTTTGGATGTTAGCCAGAGCAACTTACACCACAATGTAATCAACAGTTACGCAAGTAATTAATTTAAAACAGGGTGTAAACTGTTCATCTCACACTTTTCGAATGCATGCAAAAAATTCTTGCGCAAGAATTGTGAATATTGAAAAAGTGTAAGGTTATTGTATGGAAATATTAAAGGTAATATTGTATTTTTCTGATGTGTAAGAAAACATTTTTTTTAAGTGTTTCCATCGATCGTAGTGAGAAATTAAGACCGTCATAGAAAATGAATTGTGAACGTTTTTACGCTACTTAAACCTTAATAGCAAAAAAGAAACGGCAACAATGCTGTCGGTTGGTCTGCAGACTTATTGATTGCTATACTGTAATTTTACACTATAAAATATTGCTTTCATAAACTGTTTCCCGCTCAAAATTGATTTTATCGAGAATTGTGTGACAAATCTAGATTTGAGCAAGTTTTGTTCAAAAAGTTCTTGCCCCCAGCTGTTTCAAGCTGTTTTTATGAAAATAATGCTTAAAAATAACTCGGCTTTGAATTAGCCAAAGGAACTAAAATACTCATTCTGTGCAATCATGGGCGCTGCTCTTCAAAAAAAAAACAAAGATGTAAATGCAAAAAGCAGACTTTTCTCTCGGGCACTGGTATGATAGTCAGCTTTTGTAGTATTCACACTTAGGCAGCGTTTAGGCAACCAGCTTGAATGTATGATGTACAGAACATAGTTCGCAGTACTGTACCAGTTGTATGCAACATGGTTAGTAGCGAAATGATGGACACGTAAGGAGGGAAAGCAACAGGACAAAAGCTACTATTGCCGTTTTCGCTCTGTCTCAGGAATATCACTTCTAATAACCAGTTGACAAAGATGCCGCCAACCAGCTTGCCCAAACAATTTAACGCCCAGAGTAGCAAAGGCGCATTATTGCTTCATCGGCAGCGAGGCTAGTGATCCATCGTTATCGTCGTGTTGTGGACTCTGATCTTCTGGCACTTTCTTGATTTCTTTCGCAGTCGATGTAAAAGCAGCGCTGGGACGGGATAAATTAAACTACGTTTTAAACAGCCGCACCTACGAGGCTCAAACTGAGAAAGGCGGGTATCACGAGTTGGTTCGGCTCAGTTTGACCCGTTAATGAGCAGGACCTAGCTTTTTTCTTTCGGGCATGATATCTATGCTGGTATTCAAAGAGCTACTTGGAAGCTTTTATTCTCACAGCTTCTATAAAAGCAATATTTATGAATGACCGCTCTTTTACAGAAAAATTTGACATAGCTTTGCCTTTTGGATTTCAATTATTTGGAGAAAACTCTTCGGGTACTTTTGGAACCCAGATATCTCAGCATCGGCGCGGCTGAGAGGCGGTATATTTGCACTAGCAAAACACCTGTTTCGTTGTATCTAACCCTGGTGCTTTAGACCTCAGAATAAAGTATACAAAACGCATAAGCTTCACATCTTGAAACATGGTTGCCATTTGGCGGCTGTCTCAGCGGCGGCCCCAAGTGACCGGTACAGTTCACGCGGGAGACGACAGCACGGCCTCTGCAGCTGCCCGCGGCTAACTACTCTTTCTCCTCTCGCGAAATATTAGTTTGAGTCCGGAATGCGGGGACAATCAGCACATCGGCCACCGGCACCTATTTGAGCAGACGTTTAGAACGTCGAATTGTTACGACACCCGGAAGCAAAAGCCGCTAACCACCAGGAATGGGAATTAGCCTTCTCTGCGGCTTCCCCGGTGTGAATCAATAGCAGGGGTTGGCAGAGACGCGCGTCCAAT
This sequence comes from Amblyomma mixtum, assembly GCF_055824585.1. Lineage (NCBI taxonomy): Eukaryota > Metazoa > Arthropoda > Arachnida > Ixodida > Ixodidae > Amblyomma > Amblyomma mixtum. The sequence continues at coordinate 40,847,114 of NC_143015.1, read as the reverse complement.
CCCTGCACACTCCTCTGGAGTGCCGCCGTGCTGCTCTGGCGTCGTTGCTAAAGCGCACATATTTACGACTTAGATCTGAAAAATGCCATTGGATAAAAGAGAGGCATCAATTTGTAATCTATTCAAAACGTCCAAAAATATCGGCACACAAACTCACTAAATATAAAATGAAGCTGTGGAAGCCGACTTTCCCTTAAGATGTGTTTCAAGCTATCAGCGAAGTACTGCCACTTGGCCTAGGAAAATCTGTGAAAACCAGAATGATTCTCATGAGAGGGCGGTAGTTGAAACTGTTGAAAGCATTTCCGAGTAGTTTTTTTGGTTTCTGCTTGGAAACTGTTCTCGTATCTACACGAGAAGCTAGTGTTTATTCTAATATTTCAGTTCTCTTATCTATTTGAATATAAGAAAGCGTCACGATTAGCTTAGGTGCGGGCAAAATATCATTTAACGGGAGCAAACGTTACAGGCTAGGCTCAGGTTTCAGAGGAGCAATTGAAAACTTCATACCGAGCAATCCTAGGCAAATCCATTTTTCAACCGGAAATAGTTTATAAAAGTATTTTATGATATAATGAAAATGACCCTATATAACTGAATATATCCGCAGATGTCACCTCGGCAGGATTGGATTTTTTTCACTGTTACCGTATTGCTGACTCAGAAAATTACCCTATTAATTTTCAACGACAGTCTTACTGCTCGATGCAAGCGCTGTAAAACCGCTAAAAGAGAGATTTTGCTACGCATCGGAAAAATGCAGCATTTCCTTCAATATTTCCATCAAATTGTGTTACAATATTCTAATTTTCAAAATTTTTGTCTATGAAAGCTGGACTTGCCTAAGGTGATTTTGGACACTCTAGGGAGACAAATCTCAGCGCTGCACAAAGCCCTTTAGAAATCAGAGTTCATAAGTACTTGGTGCCATTTTCTGTAAGATTTCAGAAGAGCTACTTCGAATAGCTTTGAGGAAAACTGGGTGGGCATTCAAAGCACTTGGATGGGAACAAATGGAATCAAAATTCTAGCTGCTATCAGTTCACGTGCAGTAGTAGGTACGACTTATGCGCTCTTTTAAATTCCTTCTTAGGCTTTTCTGTATTGTTCGTATATTATCCAAAACGTAACACATGTATTCATCACATAAGCGGCTAAAACTACGTAGAAAGCTATATTGTGGTGCGAGATGTTTCTACAATATAAGAAATGGTCCAACCACAGAGAAATGCGGTAACACACGTCATAGCAGATTTAAAAGTAAACGATAAGCCGGTGATGTTCATTCTAAGCAGACTGGCAAGGAATTTCTAAAACGAGTTTAATTATGCATACAGATTACAGCTTCGAGCAGGAGACTCCGGTAATTGAATGCTGGAGCGAAGTATGCTTAGAAAGTTCCAGTGGGGACAACAAGAAAGCCAATAATCAGTGATGGGGCACCTGTGAAAGTTGAGTGCGCTACATGCAGTGCGCTTAGAATCAGGGTGGTCGATCAGGACGGATTTTCCGTATTCTAACCAGCATTATATAGTACGTATTAAAAGCCAAGGACAAGCGCGGTAATACAGACGTCTACTGCTAGTCTTTCTGCCACACTTTCTATTCTTTCTTGTCCTTTAAGTTTTTCTCTGATAAGTTCTACGGCGGTTGCGATGCACCCACACACTCGGCAGATTGCAAGTCACACTACGACAGAGTTTGGTTTTGTTGTAATATTCGTATATCCAGTAACAAGGGTATCAGTTTGCAAATGATAAAAATAACAGGCTTTTCATAAAATAAATGAGTACTTACAGTTTTCACAGCCCCGATCTAACTTAGATTGGTAAGGACGCCACATATTGCATACATGCATACCGGGGAGCTGCTTGGCATGGACGCTTACTGACTTTCAGTACAACTTTTGCAGCAGCCTTCAATTTTGCACCGCCCTCTGCCGCTCGATTCATTGTTTGGTGTTCCGGCGCCTCTTTATTCGGCACACTTAGTAGCTGCAATGCTCTGTCGCCCATCATATACGCCGCTGTCAAGCTCTCTTGCCTTGCGCCTCTTCCCCTGTAACTCCTTGCTTCTCGCCGACGAACTGTGCGCCAGCTCCGGGCTTCGCTGACGATTTGGGTTCGCAGCCATAGCTCTACACGGAGGCGCGGCGACTTAGTTTATCATCAAGCGTTGTAAAATGCAGGCTAAACCACCAGGATTTGTAAACAATTTCCCTCCAAAGGAAGTAACTTTATAAAAGTGCAATGCATATGCCAGAAGCAATCAATTTCATTATACTAGCGGCTGCTTTGAAAAAAAAACAATCGGCTATAGGCATTATTTGCTGCAATGGCACATAAAGAAGATGTGCTGTTCTTATTTTACTGTTGTGCATTTCATCCCAACGGGGGGCGGTTTCTGGTAACTGCATAATGGTGGAGGCATGACGCTTCTGCACACCTTGTTTGCGGGCAGTACATGCAGATTGACGAATAGCAGAGAAATATAAACTATGGCTGCCTCATTGGTGACAAATATCTTTAGTTGCATACCTAGATGGAGTGTTTAGACCTACTACGGCTACACTACGCGACGCATAGTCAGCAGTTGGGTGTCTGAAAACATGCTTGGTTTGACATTTACGCCGGAACAGTGAAGAATGGGACGAATTATTATTTGAATTGATTCCCACTTCTTAAAGTCCAGTTTGTTTCCAATTCAGTTGAGGCGCGGGAATAACTCTGGCCACCCTGGGGTCTTTACTTGGCAATGCGGTCGCACTGTACACAGGTGTTTTTTTTTTATTTTGGCTCCATGGAAATGCTGACTCTGTCAGCAAGTAAAAAAGCTACTTTCGTCGGCCATACATGATGTGTTGTTGATTTTTTTAGTCTTTTCAGGGTTTTTAATGTGAAGGTTGTGCCATCAACTTATGATGTGTTTTTTTTTTTAGATTGCAGTCTCAGCATGTGCACTGGCGTTCCGGTGTCTTGTTTTATTGTGGCTATAACATATAATTTTCCTAATAAAAATTGTAGTTGGCACTCAGCTCTCTTCTGTGTTGCTTCTTTCTTTCTGTCTTACGTCCGGCTGCGCTGTTGTACCCAATATGCATCCAGCAGTAAAACTAAGGAACACATTCGCTAGGGATGACCTCCAGGTGTCCGAAAACTCCAAACCGTATACACTAAAGCAAACATTTCGTGATATGAGGCCCCGCTATTTCTATTATTTTCAATCGTCTTGATTCGCCTCCAAACACACTTTTTAAAGGGCGTTTCTTTTTTTCACTTTTCAACGTGCTTTCATTTCCAACGTGCTTTGTGAGCTTTCAACCCCTCCTGGCTATCTCCCAGTTTTATGAGGGTATGAATGATTACCAACTATCAGCAAAAAGTGCATGTTATTTCGCATAAAACAGCCTCCTCTCGAGTGGTGAGGATGTGCTGCCCAAATAATTTTTATTGATGAGTCAGCGCAAACGTACAGGCCACACGCACCTCTCAGCTGATCGCGAAACGCACACTGACTGCTTGGGTGCTTTCTTTGCAGGAAGTGAAAATGCGACCGCGGAATACGGAAAGAAACAAAAGTGTCGCATGCCAATTAACGACGAGGAAGCACAGTGCACTGCAAGGGTTCCAAGGTATTACTACAATCCAGACTCTCAAGAGTGCGAGCATGTGAGATGGAACGGCTGCATCTCGCAAGGCCTGTTCGAGACGCGTTTTGAGTGCGCAACGGAGTGTGGCATTCCAGGTATGTCTTGGTTTATTGATCAAACTGCGTACTGAGCATCCAACGCCCATCATACTATCGCGTAGTGGTGAACAAAGTCCAGGCCCTGAGGAAGAGAGAAAAAAGTGCTTTTAAAAGTGAACTGTTTATTGGGCTGACCTGCGCGCACAGTGGACTTACTCACTCGGCGGCAGCGGTGAAAACAACAAGCGGGCTCGGCGGTCGTCGAACAGAATGCCAACCGCTTTTCGTAGTGTTCAATTTAACGTTGATTGCGAACTTTGAAGATGTGACGCGCATAGTTACTACTGCCGTCTTTTACAACCTAGAATCGGCTCCGCCTGGCTGCGATCTATCGAGATAAATCTGATCGCGTCTTGCATCACAAACAGAACAACAAAGCCACGTGTAGGTATTTTTGAAGAACGAACCATCAAACATGGTTTATGGGGGTTTAACGTCCCAAAGCAACTCAGTCTACGAGGGACGCCGCAGTGAAGGGCTCCGGAAATTTCGACCACATGGGGTTTTTTAACGTGCACTGAGATCGCACAGCACATGGCGCTCTGTAATTTGGCCTCCATCAAAATTCGAACCCCGCGGCCGGGATCGAACCCCCGTCTTTCGGGTCAGCAGCCGAGTGCCATGACCACTCAGCCATCGCGGCGCCTGAACAAACAAACAGCACATAGATTACAGATAATATCGACATTTTTGTCTCCCTACAGAACGTGCTGCTTGGCACAGAAAAATTGGAGAGTAACTAGTGCTCTTGCTCTCTTGCTCAATATTTTGAAAACTCAACCTTCATCAATTTTTGATAGGAGGGGGTGGGCTTCGCCTATGACAATTGATGTGAAGCCCCTATATGTAAAATTTTACTTAAATATATATGTATTTAGTAGAGGAAAACGTGGGCATAGAACTGTAGTAGCCGAATATAAGACGAACATCTAAAAAAAAACTCTCATTCGTGTGGTACAGCTTTTTTACTCGTCTTCGTCTGCTTCAGCTCCTACCCAAGAGCCTCTCTTAGGATCTGTCCTTTGGTTCAAAAGGTGATGCTTAATGGTTCACATAGTTGCGGGTAGCGTAAGCGCAGAAAGGGCTTCTTTTTGGCCATCTGGATTGCAATAGCATCGAAGTCAGCGCGGAGTACTGCCACCAAAGTGACACAACTTACACCCTCCGCTTTCTGCATAGATGTGGAATTTTAGGGCAGCTTATTGCGATAAAGATATTTTCTGGTGCAGAGGACCAAAATCACAACCTTAAGTCATTAGCAAACCGTTCATTATACGTGTCCGTTCCAATACAAAGGCGCTTGACACAAACAGATCACCGCTAATTGAAAATAAACTGGTCGTAAACTTTGATTGAGCTCGGGCATAGAGGAAACTACGCTGTTCCACCTACAGTAGGCACAGGCCACTTTACATATTAACCCCACCAGAGTAACCCGATTTCAGTACAGTTTAGCATGAGCAGTCGTGGGAGTGGCGACGCCAACGGGACCCACACGCTCCGGGCTGTGTTGCTAACAGCTGCGCATCTTCGTCAATGGCAAGCCTTTAGTGCACTGTCTTATCTTCTCTAGCCGTGCACATCTTCGAGAAGGGATCAACGTCGTCTCTATTAGGCTCTAATCAAACTTTTCTTACTGGTTTGGCTATAAGGCACAACAAATACGAGAAGATATAAAAAAAGGGACAAATAAATTTTGCTTTCAAAATATTGAGCATTTTGATCCACATGTATAAATAATTTGCAAAGCCCTTAAAAAGAAATTCTATTTTCAGACGCGTCTGATTAAGTCGGGCTGATGAACGTGTGATGAAGTTCTTCCTTCGCTAGCTTTCTATCTGGCGTCCAATGTGAACGGCACGCTAAACACAGTGCTGATCAGAGTGACGAATTGCAAACGAGCTGAAGAAGCTTCAACGTGCAGAAATCTTCGCATCTCCTAGGCACCCTACTCGTCCCTGCATATTTAACTTTAAGTTTCGAGATTGATCACGCCGGGTTTCCACAAAACGCTTGGCGTCATTGCTTTACACTCAACGCGGAACATTACATCATGGTGCCTTGTGATCGCAGCTGCGGTTTCTCACAGTACTGCACGATGCGTGAGGAATGGCATGGGAGCTCACCCAGAAAAATTCCTGGCGTTTGCGATTTTTGCTCGCGACATCGCGTTTGGTTCCGGCTGCATAATGCACTCTGTAAGTGAGAGAGTTTCCACGGGAACTCGTGGCCTCACCTCGGTGTAAGATTAATGTTTTCCCACAACGGATACAGTTGCTGTAGGTTTTCGTCCTGTATGCCTTACGCCTACATCACACATTAAAAGAATCTATTTCTTCGTGTCATGAAAAGTATTTGCGCCAGTGTATAAGGGTTTTGTTCGGCTTGCAAGAAAGGCACTGTTGAGCAGCGTGTTTGCATGCAAGAGACATGCTTGGATCTTAAAAAAAAGTGCTCACTGTGTCATTTTATGAAACTAAGTTACTGTTGTCTCCAATTTCTGTAGTGTGTTCTGTAGCGTGTTTTTGAACTTAGTTTTTCAATTTAGTTCTATTTTCTGGTTGGTTTTTTGTTACTTGTATAACGATGTTAAAATAACCATGTTCTACCTGCCTCTTTTTCCCACCTCAGTTATGTAACCCCCCTCACATAATACTCCAGTCGGAGCCCGTGAGGTATTTGAATAAAAAAAATTTATTTTGAACATATCTTGGTGCCTGAGAGGTATACCACATCAGCAACATGCTTGACATTCGTGTAGCGCGATATTTGCCCACTGGGAAAGTCTAAACGCAATGAGTGTTTTGTTGCCCCAACCATAGCGGTACTTTAGACCATTTTTGTGTCAAGGGCTCTTTCGTTTACCCTCAGCGAGTCCAGGAAACTGATATTGAATGATGGCAGAAAACAAGGCATCCTCCTGCTTAGATGTCTTGTTTGAAAGCCTAGCGAGTGTCGTGCCCTCGCCAATGAGGTACGTTGACTTCACACCTGCGTTTTATTTACTGAAGATAAGGGGGCGTCGCCCACAACGGCCGCCAGGTGAGTAGATTCTAAAAGGGAATTTTCGTTCCTTGCGTGAGGCTTTATAAGCGCAAATTTAGAGCGAAAACTAGCGTCGCGGACTCTCATATCACTTTCGCTAAAAATCTCACAAATTTAAAATAAACTTTCGCTGAAGAAGAGAACGACAAAATACGGGAATTTCCACGGCAATGTGCAATTACTCCCGTAATTCAATTCCCACAACAGAGTGGAATTATTTCTCTAATTTAAAGAAGAAAACAGAGCGAGTACGTTTTTTTTCATGACTTCCTTACGCAGAAGTGATATTTTTGTCCTTTGAAAACATAACGTAGGCATATTTATGACGTAAACATTACCGCAAGATTGTAACCACCAGCCCTTAAAGTCGTTACTCTAACCCGTCACCTTGAATTCTATAAAAGAATGTTTTCGCTGGCGCACCGCGGCAGCTATAATATAGTATACGTGTAAACGGAAGCGATCTCGGATAGCTCACGCTAAAACGGGATGCCGGCTTTAGCCTCGAAGTCTCTCGTGTGGAGGTAAGGCAACGAGATATCATGCTTTATGGGGGCAAGGTGGGGTTATAAAGACCGGTAGATGCTAAACATGATAAAATACATGCTTGAAAATTGAACAAAATATCCCTTACATCGCTAAACGTCGATGGCCGTAAGTACGATGCCTCTACCTTGAGAGCTACTTAAGGTTCAGGCATCGAGCTACCACGCAGCTACTCAATTTGGAATTTTTTCTTTGGAGGAGAAATTCTAGAGGCCCGTGTGCTGTGCGATGTCAGTGGACGTTAAAGAACCCCAGGTGGTCGAAATTTCCGGAGCCCTTCACTACGGCGTCTCTCATAGCCTTAGTCGCTTTGGGACGTTAAACCCCACAAAACCAAACCAATCAATTTGGAATTTCTCATGTAAGCTTGCCGTCCGTGAGAAGTTCAGAATTCAGAATTCTCCATCGGTCTAACCAGCCACATTATCGTCAACGGCTGCAGGCAACCACAATGAGATGCCAAATGGAAACTCATCGGTTTCATGAAGACCCACAGCTGCCACCCTATCTTCGTCACATCAGCAAAAATACCTTCACAGAGCAGGAATTCATTTGTTGGTAAAAACAACCACATTAATATCACTATACCTCTCTGCCCGCAAGTCCGACAGGAAGAAAATAATTTCTGTATACATCAGCCATACAACGATTCAAGTTTCTACTTCTTCAATATGATGTTAGAGGCAAGAAGAAAGGGACAGAAAGAAAGAAAATGTCGAGGAAAAGTTATTCTCTTTCTTGGGGCCGCTGCTGAAGGAGCCTGTTCTTTCATTTTTGTTTTGACTGCACCTTACCCTGCCCATTTTCATTTATTCTGACTTTTTTTCACAAGCCACTTATTAGCATTAAGCCGTTCCCATTAACTGGGGAATCGCATCCTGCTAGTACATGAGCTTTCAGTAGTACAGGTTCTTTGTCTTAGCCTGCTCCTTACAACTGCTACCTCTACACCGTAGATGTTTTAACACAGTAGGCGATTTCTTCTGATTTTGCTAAGAAGTTATTTGAACGCATTAAATATGAAAGACTACAAAGATGCGCTCTCGAGGACGCAGATAAACCTCTACAACTTTTCACCTTTCTGAACAGCAGGCGCTGCGGCACAAGGGTGCGGAAATGCAGTGTAACTGACTGTTGCTTTTTTCAAGAGCCGAATGAAATCCACAAAATTCGAGACAAATGTACAGTAATAAACATGGCGTTTTCTCGGCAGCCAAGGAGAAGAACAACATCAGCTCGGCTACGCTTCTTATAATTTGCCAGAATCCTACCGCACGATCTCCGCATCTAAAAAATCGCTGCGCATGCCCAACTACTCCACCGCACATGTTGACGTGCCTGTAAAAAATTAGTTTGTGTCTTTGAATCTAGAGCAGTAGCTGGTTCGTAGGCGGAACGTGGCGTGCTCTCAGGCCACTGAGTATCATGATGGTGACGCCTTTCGAGAGTACCGCACGGACATCATCGCAAGCGCGGAGCATTGGAAACACCACAAAAGCCCCAATACGAGCTGATTTGCTGCCACTGTCAAGGTCTATTTTTGTTTGTTCATTGATTGCGGGTCGTTCAACCTAGACACAATCAAAGAACAGTACTACGAGAAAAGGTGGCTTTGCGGACTGCTTGTTCAAAAAACACTTATCATTTATGGAGTCACATGGTGACATGCCCCTTGACATGGACCTTACCTTTTCAGGACTATCAATCACCACTCTGAAGCAGCTCCTGCACGTGGCGCAGTGAGTTGAGTTATAAATTAAACGCGTGAGACTTTCTTCACTTACTGGCGGAAGTGTAGCAACGAGTCAAAACGAAAACGTCCACAAACCGCGGCACCTCCCCTTTTCTCAGGAAACCACCATTCCAGAGTCCTAAAGCAGTATTCCTCTGTATTCTTCTGGTGCGTTATGCCAGCTGCACTCGCACAGCCAATGTCCATGCGACGCTTATGTGGTTTTTCTTGACCGCGAGCAGAGAAGGCAAAGAGGGACCCTGAGTTGACTAAGACGCTTCTCATCATGCATCAACAGGAGACATATTAGCGCAACGCTTGATACATGAGCAACAATATCTTGCATCGAAGAACACGTCTCAGAAAAATTACAGTTTCAGTTGCTAAAGTACACCCGCATGAGTGAGGTACAAGTTACGCTCACACTTAAGTCTCTGGGTCACGTCTGTGTAGAGGTGAAAAATTGTAACCATTGATGTAGAGCAAGGCAAGGAGACTGATTTACTTGTTGGCTTTAGCACAGTGTTGGGCTTTTATAAAGCAGATCTCAAAACCATAGGCGCTTATCAAGGTAATGAAGTCTTGTTTGAGACAGGCAAAGCAGAAGAGTGTCATTATCTCAGCACTACCAGTGGTACTGATGAATCTTCGTTGATGAACTATCCCTATATGAACAAGGACTCCTTTGAAAGATTTTGACCATTTAAAAGTGTCTTTCTTCCCCATCCCAAACGGACGTTGCCTGAATTGCAGCGGAGCAGCGTGAAGTCGGTGCAACATTTAAGAGTGATATTCTCGGTCCTGCGTACAGATACTACCAACGAATCGACTGGAGATTGGCAATCCAGCGGATGCCCTTTTTGAGCACTCTTTTGCGAAACGTACTTTCTCCCCCTACGCTGCTCCTATCATCATTGCGGAGAAGAAAGGTGATGCTCGTACAGATATGTGCATTGATTACCGCCGTCTGTATGCCATCACCGTGCCTGTATACCAACCTATTCCTCACCTACCCTTTGTTCATTAAAGTCTCTCAATCTCTCAGCCTATTCCTCGCAGCGAGGGTGTTTAGGCCGCCTAGATGTTACAAGTACATCTCTACATTGCACATCACATCAGAATATTGGTACATCGAATGCAATATAATGATGTTCATAAAACAGCCCTTGTCATAATTAGCGGTATGACTATGAACGATAGTAACGCCCTTAGTTTTAAAATAGTGTCAGCGTTAAGAAAGGAGTTGAAATCAGATAGATCTATGGAAGGGAATTCGTAGAATGTAACTTTATGGCACAGGAAGGGGACAGAGTGGTTCAGGGAACAAGCACGGGTGAACTAAATAAAAGGGCTTTCGCGGGGCATGTAATTCGAGGGCAAAATAACCGACAGTAGTTAAGAGTAACAAACGGAATTTCAGGAGAACACAAGAGTTGCAAGGGGCGGCAGAAAGTTGGGTTGGCAATTAAGATTAATAAGTTTGGAGGAAAAAGTGGCCGCAGCTATCAAAGGAGAAGGGAGTTGGGCAGATTTCAGAGAATCCTTTGTCCTGCAGCGGGCGTAGTCAGGCTGAAGACGCTGAAGGATATTGTTTTCTACTACAAGATCAGCTTTATTTGAGAGAACTCTTAATTCATACACAATTGTGGAATAATGTACCATATTGTTAAATATATATAGAGGCGAAAGGACTTACCTACGAATTAATAGAAAATCTCGCCTTTAAAATTATTCCTTCGCTCGGACGGGGTAAACGCTATTTTAGCAACTTAAAAAGGCGCATTTTTGGCGAAGAATTCAAGTGTAAAATATTCTAAGATATTGTTATGTATCTATTGGTAGGAATGCGGTAATCTTTCGATGAGGTAAGGTGGAAAGTTGGGCGAGTTGAATCTTATTCATGATGAAGTTTAGCGCCAAAAACGAGGACAAAGAAGGAGTGAAGACACAACACGAGCGCTCGTGTTGTGTCTTCACTCCTTCTTTGTCCTCGTTTTTGGCGCTAAACTTCATCATGAATTTCGATGAGGGGTAAACTCTGGCATTTAAGTTTTTCCTGGGCGCGCACCTAGCAGTTGAGAGTACCGGGAAAAAAACCATTGTTGTAGTGTTTTTGAAAATCAGTAGCATAGAACAACTAGCGGCCCCGAGGAGGATTGCGTATATATAAGTTATTGTCATGTACTCTTATGATATGTTAAAACTTAAGGTCATAAGCAACTTCGCGCAGCATTCCTAGAATTTAAGGGCATGCACTTGTTTCTTGCGCATTCTAACCGCTGTAATGCTACCGACAACAATTGAATTTTGTAAGAAGAAGAAAAGGACGTCTCCGCAGTGCCGTACATCGTCGTCATCGCTGGTGGTTCGGGCGCGACTCTCGAGCTCGAGCTGCTTCCTTCGGCTAATTGTGCCATCCTGCTAAGACCCGACCTGGTCCGCGTTCAAAACTACGTTTGCCGAAGTATTCGGCCGCCCTGCCATTCGCAAACTTCGCGCTGAACAGCGTCTCCGTTCGCGAGCGCATAATAGAGGTGAAAGCTTCACCAGTTACATTGAGGACATCGTCGATTTATGCAAACGAGTGCACGCCTCTATGACGGAGGAAGACAAAATTCGCCACGTCATGAAGGGCATCGACGATGGCGCCTTTAACTTGCTCGTGGCTAAAAGTCCGACCACCATCGCAACGGTATACAAACTCTGCCAAAGCTTTGACGAGCTACGGAAGCAACGCGTTCTGGTTCGCCACCCTTCTGACGCGTCGCTCGCTGGACTGGCTGCACAACCCGACTCCTCATGTCTCTACGCCGAAATTCAGAAATTTATCCGCGAGGAGGTTGCCCGCCAGCTGTCTCTCCTACCCTCTCTACCCGAACCATCATCTTGTTTGGCGCCGCAGCTCAGAAATGAAATACAGCGACAGGTCTCGGAAGCTCTTCCTTCCGGCCATCCTCCAGCTCCTGTCGCTGCCCCGAAGGCGCTTTCTGAGGCTGCCCTGACTTCACCTGCCCCTACTGCTGCGCCGCTGAGTTATCCTGACACCTTCGCGCCGCACCCCGTTGTGGTGGCGCCTTGCACCTATGCCGAAGTTGTGGCTCGCCCAGCACCTGCCACGGCGTATGCGTATCCTTCGGCCATGATGCGCTCGCCCCGCACTATTCTCAGAGTTTCGCCGCCTACCTCTCCATGGCGGACAGCGGACAACCGCCCGATATGCTTTGCTTGCGGCATTCCCGGACACGTCGCCCGCCATTGTCGACGCCGCATGTCACTGCCGGTGCCTGAATATCCTGGAATGTCCTATTCGGCCCCCTACCTCCGAGTTCCACCGGGGCCGCCACCTCAACCTGCTGACAACCAGTCTTTCTCGTCTCGTCGCTCACCTTCGCCCCGTCGCCGCTCCATTTCGCCCATGCGCCGCCGATTTCCCTTTAGCCGAGCAGGGAAACTAACCACCGCAGTTCCCGAGGCACGAACTGCGTATTCCGCTGTCCGTCAAAGTCCTCTTTTCCCTGCGAACGTTATAGACGTTATCGTGGAAGGTGTTTCGACTCTTGCTCTTATAGACACTGGTGCCGCCGTATCTGTTATCTGCTAAAAACTCTGCCACTCTCTGCGCAAGGTGACGACGCCTCTTTGCGGTTTGTTGTTACGTACCGCCACCGCACAGCACCTCCAGCCCACAGCTCTCTGCACCGCTCTAGTAATAATTGCGAATACCGTGTATTTTATTGAATGCATGGTCCTCACCATTTGTTCTCATGGTGTCATTCTCGGCTGGGATTTTCTGTCCCATCATCATGCCTTGATTGACCGCGCCCGCCCTCACGTCTAACTTTCCGTGCCATGCGCTCTGCCATCAGTCGCTGTGTTTGATGACGTGGGTCCTCGTGCTGTTCCGAAACTCCATGTCGCTCAGGACACCACTATCCCACCCGTTAGCGCTGTCCGCCTTCCTCTTTCTGCCGCTTCTACCGCCGACACCACCGTTCTCTTCTTACCTTCCTACGTTTCTTCCTGCCGCCGCCGTATCTCATTGACCTTCGCCGTTCTTGACTTGCGCAATCGTGCCAGCACACTTCCGGTCGCCAATACCCTTTCTTACCTCAGCGCAGTGCTTCGTGGAGAGTGCGTTGGCCGTTTTGAGCCTATGGACTTGCTATTTAACCTCGACGCTGCCGACCGTTCATTTGCTTGCGAAGTTGATGCGTTGACCCCTACTAATGTGGCTTCCGACCCGCATCAGCGGGATCTTCTCGCCTGTTCTGTTGATCCTGCCCCCGAGCCACGTCGCCGCGCGCAGCTTCTTGAGCTGTTGCACCATTTTCGGTCTTCATTCGACACGCAGCAAGCCTCTTTGGGACGGACGACGGCTGTCTCCCACCACATGGACACAGGCACTCACCCGCCTCTGCACCAGCGCCCATACCGTGTGTCACCTACAGAGCGTCGTGTCATAGCCGAAGAAGTGGACGACATGCTCCACCGCTGTGTTGTTCAAGAATCAAGGAGTCCCTGGTCGTCTCCCGTTATGCTCGTGAAAAAAAAAGGATGGGTCTATACGCTTCTGCGTGGATTATCGACGTCTCAACAAAATTGCACGTCGGGATGTTTATCCGCTACCGCGCATTGAGGATGCATTGGACTGCTTGCAATGCGCAGAATTCTTTTCTTCGCTTGACCTACGCTCCGGATATTGGCAAGTTCCTATGGCTCCAGCTGATCGCGCAAAACCGCTTTCATCACTCCGGATGGGCTTTACGAATTCAACGTTATGTCATTCGGCCTTTGTAACGCCCCAGTAACATTTGAACAAATGATGTACAACGTGCTGCGTGGCCTCAAATGGAAGATCTGTCTTTGTTATCTGGACAACATCGTGGTCTTCTACCCTGATTTTCCCACCCATCTGCATCGTCTCCGCCAGGTGCTGACCTGCCTTGCTCGTGCCGGCCTTCAATTGAACCTTAAAAAATGTCACTTCGACGCCCGCCAACTCACCATCCTCGGCCACATTGTGTGTAAAGATGGCGCTCTCTCCGATCCTGACAAGCTGCGCTCCGTAGCTGACTTCCCGAAACCGGCCTCTCTCAAAGAGCTGCGCAGTTTCGTGGGCCTCTGTTCCTACTTTCGACGTTTTGTACGTAATTTCGCTATAATCATAGCCCAACTAACAAAGCTCATGAATGGACCCGCTAACTTGTCCTCTTGGACACCGGCCTGCGACGAGGCCTTCGCGAAGCTCCGAAAAGTTTTGACATCACCGCCCATACTTCGTCATTACGATCCCGATGCTCCAACGGAACTCCACACTGATTCCAGTGGTTTCGGCTACGGTGCGGTACTCGCCCAGCGCAAGCATCGTTTTTCTGACAATATTTCAATTAAAAACACTTCGGCTGGCGCTTGATACATATAACAGATTTGATCTTGAAACTAAATTTTTTGCAACACCAGAACTACCACAAAACCCATATCCCCTTCGACACATGACAATAAAGCACCAAAAGCAAGAACAAATTACGGATTCCAAACGATTAGATATCAAATGACTACCTTTCTGAATGAAAACAGAAATTTTCATGACCTCCTCCATCAATGCAGAACTGAAAAAATATACAAGAGAAAAGTGATTGCACTGTTGACTACATGACTAACCGGTACATCGTGTGACATATTGTAAATTGATAAAAGTTAACATGATTATATATATTTTTTTCAGTTTTATAATTCCCTGTAACCCAACAGCACGCATCTTAACAACTATGAAGATACCTTAACATTGTTGTACAGTTTTCTGTTTTCCTTTTAGCATGCCAGCAAGTGTAACGGCGACCGCTACATTTATTGTATTCGTTATGTATTTGACGAGGAAGGCCCTCGTCAGGCACTACGCCTTTTGGCCTCCTTCCTGAAGTGTATGAGACACACTTCGAATAAATACTTTTTAAACGTCGTCGCTTATGCCAGCCGTGCCCTCACGACAGCAGAGTCAAACTACTCAGTTACGGAAAAGGGTGTTTGGCGATCATCTGGGCGATCACCAAGTTCCGTCCTTACCTGTGCGGACCCAGGCTCGACGTTGTTACAGACCACCGCGCCCTGTGTTGGCTCGCTACGCTCAGAGATCCGTCGGGCCGTCTCGGCCGCCGGGCCTTGCGCCTTCAAGAATATGACATCCGTGTTGTTTACCGCTCGGGCCTCAAGCATTCTGACGCCGACGCTCTCGCTGTCGCCGGTGTTTCTGCCTGCCGTTCCCACACCAGGCTCTCTCCTGACCGCTCTCACAATCTCAGGTATGCCTTCCGAGCAGCGTCGATACCCTTGGATTTCTGCCCTGTTCAGTGTCATCAATGCCCCTGCCATGGCTGCATATTTCATTTCATTTCATTTATTGTTCCCTTAAAGGCCCGAAGGCATTACATAAGGGGGGCATTACATTACATATCCGCGAGCTCTCCGCCGCCAAGCTTCCTATTTCTCCGTCCGGGATGGTCTCCTTTAGCGCCGAAATTACAACCCTGGCGGCAGAAAATGGTTACTGGTTTTCCGACGCCATCTCCTCTCCGACGTTTGTGCCCATTATCACACTGACCCGCAAAGTGCTCACTCGGGTGTCCTCAAAACATATCACCGGCTTCGTCAGCGCTAATACTAGCGTGGAATGTATAATTTTCTCCGCATCTACATTCGATCGTGCGATGCCTGTCAGCAACGAAAGGATTCACCTTGTCGCTCGGACGGTTCCCTGCAACCTTTACCATGCCCCGCTCGCCCATTTGACTGCATCGGCATCGACCTTTATAGCCCACTTCCCTGCACTCCGGCCGATAACCGATGGGTAATCGTCGCTGTCGATCACCTGACCCGTTATGCCAAGACAGCCGCCCTTCCCACGGCGACGGCTCGTGACGTCGCTTATTATATCCTACACCACTTCGTCCTCCGTCACGGCGCACCCCGGGAGCTCCTCAGTGACAGGGGCCGTGTATTTTTGTCAGGGGTAGTTCAAGAGCTGCTCTGAGCATGTCAAACCGTACACCGTGCGACTACTGCCTACCACCCGCAAACAAACGGCCTCACGGAGTGATTCAATCGCACTCTGGGCGACATGCTCGCAATGTGCGTTGCGTCTGACGATTCCAACTGGAATCAGATACTTCCGTTTGTGACTTTTGCGTATAATACCACCCATCAAGCGACGACAGGCTTCTCCCCTTTCTTCCTGTTATACGGCCGTGAACCATCCTGTACCATCGACACAATTTTACCCTACCGGCCCGATCCTTCTGAATACACAACTATCTCCGACATTGCCCACAAGGCTGAAGAGTGCCGTCACCTGGCCCGTACCTTTACTTCAGACACACATGGATACCGCAAAGACGTGCACAACAATGCCAGGCCTGATCCGTCGTTCTCCACTGACTCTCTCGTTTGGCTCTGGGTTCCTGCCGACAACAAGTTCTCCATCAAGTACCATGGCCCTTATAGCGTCATTTAACGCACGTCTCCTGTCAACTACCTCATTGAGCCAGTTACACCTTCCTCGGACCACCGCCGTCCCAGTCGCGAGGTCGTCCACATTAGCCGCCAAAACCGTACTACAACCCGCCTGTCGTTTCTTCTCCGTAAGTCGCCAGGATGACTATTCCTTTTCGCCGACGCCATTGTAAGAAGAAGAAGAGGACGTCTCCGCAGTGCCGCACTTCGTCGTCATCGCTGGCGGTCTGGGCGCGAGTCTCGTGCTGGAGCTGCTTCCTTCGGCTGGTTCTGCCGTCCTACTACTACCCGACCGCTGCGTTCGTTGGTCGCCGTGACCCCTCAATAAATTCACTGTTCAATTTAACTAAAACTAACATTTGAAATGCAATAAAATGAGAAAAAGGTATTAAATTTAACATTGCATATCATATTTCAAGCATGTTAAAGATGAATCTTAGACAGAAATGTACTGCTAGAAAAATATATCAAACAAATTCATGCTCTATGATTCAGTAGTTGCTCGTGCACCTGGGAGCGTTATACAAACATACGCGTAAATTTTTATGCATGATATCTGTGATGGCCCTGTTCTAAAATAATTAAGGCAATCAATGGTGGTAAGCGAGCCCTGCCATGCCTTATAACTTGTTTGTTTTTTTAAACTTGAACCATCTACAACAATGTTTCAAACAATATTTTCTCGTTTTTAATTTTTATTTGAAAGCTCGTATCTATCGGCCGCCTTAGACACCAAATATCATGCTTACATAACTAATATTTGTTCATTTTGTTTGCGTTATTTAGATATTGTGATTAGTCTAGGGAGATTTCAAAATTTAATACCGCCGCACGAATGTCGTAGCTTATTCAGTGCCACGTGTTACCTATCCAACAGCGTACTGCATGTGTGCAGCGCCATTTTTATTAAATATTCACGTTGAAATCAGTGATTAAGATACAATTTATTCTGAAGGGTATATGCTTGGGCTGCTCGGCTATTCTGCATTTGCACCCATATGTCTTTCGCGGGAATGCATGTGATTGTGCTAGTAAATTGCTGAATTCCGGGATAGACCCGCAATCTGAGCAATGGAAGAAGAGGTAACCTGTAGTTGAAGCCACATTCCCGGACACTCGGTTGCGGCGAGCATTCGGCAGGAGTGGGAACGCAGTTGACAGCGGAAGAAATACAGGTGAAGTTAAGTTTGAATGACAAATCACCAAAGGCGTGCGTCCATTCAGATTAGGTGTTCAATTGCAGCTGAAAAATATTTACTGCCATCGCAGACTCTATGACTGCTATGCCATTCCATCAAAAATTTTATCGACTAAACGGGACAGATAATATAGTTACCCTGAAGGATTCTCTCCTGCGGCATCATCCGGTAGAAAAGCAATATTGCGCTTTCACTATGCTACATAAACATAGTACTGAAGTTCCCGCTAATCTCGGTGCGTGCAATATTTTACAGAATATTAAACACGGCGTCTTAAAATCTTCAGATGTCAACACAGTGAGACAAATTTTCTCAGGTTGGGGAGTAAATGAAGCGCTAAGAAGTTCGTTCGAAGCAATGATATTAAGCAAAAGCATTTCTTTATCTTTTTTTCACTGCTAGATGAAGAAGGGGGTTTTTGCTTACACTGGCCTCCTTATTCTACATACGAAGGTGACCCCGAAAAAAGAGTCAGATATTTCTATAACCACACAACAGGAGCTTGCAAGCCATACTTTATGTACCGAACCATTGAAGGAGAGCTGACGGCTAATTCCTTTAGCTCAATGGTGCTTTGCACAATGCACTGTGGGTAAGTTTGTGTTCTGTTATCACATTGAATGCTGTTCATTTGAAAAAATGCTATAACAGGCTTGGCTTTAATCGTCGCTCCCCAGCTTATTCCCACTGTCTGCGTCTTGTGACGTGCATCACTTTTCTCAGATTCAGAAAAATTCTCTCATCTGTTCCAAAGCTGTTGTTGGATGTTCATTTATTTCTTGCCGCAAGCCATTCCGCAGACTGGTTGTCAATGAAAGTGACGCAAATCGGTGGCCGTATTCGCTTACGCTTGAAGTGCTTATGGGTAACTTTGCCGTCCACGCCACGGAATGTCGTACGTTTGTTGGCACAAAATGTCAATGCCAACTTCAGCAGTTGACATTCAGTATTTTCTTTGGCTCAGGTAATGAGAGTTTGGAAACGTCCGCGCTCGGTCGCTAAATCCGCTAAACTCTGCAAGTGAACCGGTGCATATGCGCACTGAATAACTTTTTTTAATGCTAAGTTTCGCGTGTGGGTTAGAATTCTAAAAACCGCCCCGTGCTAAGAGTGAAAGCGTTATCATTCACACTTTTTTAAACTAGCCTTGCCAGAGTCAGTAATTGTCGAAATTATGCTTTTTCTGTGCAGAGAAAACAAGGTAGAAATACGACATAAATGCAAGGACTGCGCAAAATATATATTGCAGAAAGAACAATAGATGCAGCAAAGCTTTTATTAACACGACTTGCCTAAAGTGTTAGTCGTGCGAAAGCACTATTGGCCACCTAACTTATAAATTCCGATATGTGATGAAGCCACTGAAGCGTTGTCACGCGACAGAAAAAAATGGCGCGAAATAAACGAGACTTCGAATGAGGGTGACCTTGACAAACCTATAAAAATTAAATAAATATTGCCTCGACTTGGTTTCGAACCCGCAGCGGCGCGAACAGATCAGCTGCGCTCGGCTCAGCACGACAGCACTATGCGATCGCCGCTGCTGATCACGCCGCGTATTAAACTGCGACACACTCTCGCGCTGTGCAGCTCACGTCGTTTTCGTCTTAAAATTCCATCGGTGAGCAAGTAACGAAAGGCAAGTAAACGCGCTTTGAATTTCGTGTTGAAGTGCGTGGTGTTGGTGTCCACCTGGAAAAAACCAGCTTTCGCACAACATTTCAGAGTTAGAAAGGCCAAACCGCCAGCAAGTTTTATTGCTGGAAGCAGTGCGAAAGTGTCTTTTGGTGAAGCGTCTTCATGTCCGAGCAAATACTATACGCGCTGGAAAACCGCCGCATACCGAGAGTCACTGGGGATCAAACACCGTAAAGCTTGCATAACATGCGAATGTTTAAACAACTGTATTGCCACTGGGTTGCACGGAGGGATGAAGATACTACAAGGCTGTTCATTTGCGTACAGAAAGAGTCTCATACCACGTACCGAAATGAACTCAAAAATAAAATCACTGTCATCTTTTCTGCTACACACATCACTGCAAGACACTTGGAGAAAACGGAAAATAGAACTTATTTTACTAAACGGCTTTCATCACTGTCATGAAATAAACCACGAAAGCCATAATCTTATTTGAATAAATCTGTTTTTCCAGATTGCGCATGACAGATGCTTCGCCTTTAATCGCTACGTAAATAGAACAATGCCACCTCAAAGAAAAATCAGATCGTTCTGAGCTGAAACACGAGTGGTAATTGGAATATAGCGCAACCAAGTGATGAAAAAGCATTCGAAAAACTTATATGTCTCTAATCTGCCTCGTCAGGATAAGAGGCATACCGTCATCTTCCTCTTATCCTGCCCCGTCAGCAACAATCCCGGCATTTTTAAAACCGACAATCCTCTTCAGGCCTACGGGTTCATGTTCGCTGAACAGGTGAAATAATTTTGCATGGGTCGTTAAGGTACCGACGTCACCACCGCTTATACAGCGCAGAAACTGGAGGTAATTTGTCTGTCTACTAATAACCAAAGGAAAGAAAACAAAGATATATTATTCCCTCAGGGCAAGAAACAAATATTTATTTAGGGTTTTTCTAGGCCGCTAAAATGCGTTTAAGCGCAAACTGTGTTTAACCTCCATAAAGAGAGTACACACTAGTTATGGTCCTGTGTAATGCTGAAAAGTGCTCTCTGTATATACTATACTTCCTCTTATACTCTGGCATGGCGAGACCAATATATTGACATGGAGTGCGCGTAAGCACAGAAGATCTAAACATTATAGTGCACTTTAATTGGTGTGCCTTATCTCTCAGCTCTAGGTGCTTCTTTTCATAGTAATCTTACTGGCGCTCGGATTTTGATACCACTAAAGCACAGCGTTATGTATTCTTTTTACGTTACACATTTTAAACGACGTATTCGCGCAATATTTTTTGATAGTCGTCCGAATGTAGGTTCTTTCGAAGCTTGTTACATTACCAATGAGTGTGGTATATATATATAGTGAAATCGTTGTGGAGGCACTGTTGATTATTTTTATTGGTACTTCACAGTGTTCGGATCGTTTCCGTATGACCAGTCTTAGTGTGAGGCCAAAGAGAGCTTCTTTGTTTGCTATTTTATTGGCCCTAGCTTGTCACAGAACTCATGAGCCTGCCATCAAGCGTCTTTGAATCTTTCATATGTTCCCTCGTCTTCACGGGACGCTATAATAGCATTTGGGTTTGCTGCCTAAGGGACTGAAGCATATAATTATATGCTCTTCAATTGCACACTCCTTCCATTAAATATCGGGCGTTTTACCTGAGACATGCTGCAATTTTTTAAAAAATAGCTTTTTAAGCTGGAAGAGCGGCTTTTTCGGCGCAGTATTCACAGCGGGGTAGCTCATTAGAATATTGCTCAGGCAGGTTAATTAGTACGGTGATTAACAAATTTTGAGTACCTACCTTTTTAACTTTTTGTTGTCTCTTTATTTGATGAGAGGCGTGGCTTGGTTTTCGTACGACCAGTCTTAGTGTGAGGCCGAAGGAAGGTTTTTGTTTGCTATTTTATTGGTCATAGCTTGTCATACAACTCTTGAGCCTACCAACAAAGGCCTATGAATCGTTCATATGTTCCCTCGTTTGCACTGGACGCTATAATAACATTTGGGTTTGCTGCCTAAGGGACTGAAGCATATAATTATATGCTCTTCAATTGCACACTCGTTCCATTAAATATCGGGCGTTTTACCTGAGACATGCTGCAATTTTAAAAAAAAATAGCTTTTTAAGCTGGAAGAGCGGCTTTTTCGGCAAAGTATTCGCAGCGGTGTAGCGCACTAGAATAGAGCTCAGACATGTTAATTAGTGGGGTGATAAACAAATTTTGAGTACCTACCGTTTTAGGTTTTTGTTGTCTCTTTATTCGATCAGAGGCGTACAGCGAACTCTAAGCAATATCCATATCAGATTTTAAAATTTCTAAAACGCGTTCGCAAACAGCGCTGTTACCTAACAGATTGGAATATTTAAATGAGGTACGTGAACTAGAGGGGTTGCTCTGCCTACATGCTTCTCGGAACGCATATATTTTGGCGTGATGTCGACAAAATTTATTTCAGCGCAGCCTCTAGGGTAACTGCGCTTTGGAAAGTTCAAAAGCAAATATGGATATACTTTGCGGTGGGCTGCATGATATAGCAACAGGTAAAAGTTGACTAGGGAGGGTTAGTTAATTATCAAACGAGTAACTACCTCTCAGTTCTCCTCTGATGGGCTATATCAGTGACAATGGTATGTCGAAAAAAGCACTCCTCTAAACGAGACTCTTTTAAAAAATCGCCCAAACATCTTAGGGGAAATGCGCGCTTTATCTCGATTTTGTAGATTTTTTTTTAAACAAGAAAATTTTTCATTATGTAACAGTGTTAGAGGTTAAGGGGTGTCAGACGCGTCTCTTAACCAAGCGCTCACCATGGCACAGTCGTAATTTTTACTATCTTTGAATAGCATGGATGGGCCTTTCCATGAGCATAGCAGCGTATGTCTTTATATTCAACAGAATTATATGCTAGCAATCTAGAGAGTTTTTAAAGCAGCTGAATTTGTTGGCTTCCAGGAAAAACTGCCCACAATGACAGATGCAGTCTGCAAGCCGCGCGGGAGGTGCAGATAACACTCACCCCACATCAGAGCTAAATAAATATGCCCAAAATGTTTCGGTAGCTATGTGCACACTTCTTCATTCGTAAATGAGTTTTCTCTTATGGGTTACGATCTTCTAAAGCTGATTTTTTTGCTTCGCAATTTGAGTTACAAATAAAGTTTTTATTTCTTGCAGCGGGTTTAAATACCCCCAAAATCCTGATGCCGTAATAAGTAAGTGCTCTTGTATTTCGCTCTACCTCTACTCTATTTTACCACTATGCTGTCGTCTGCGCTTCTACGACCGCTTGCGATTGGATTCAAAATTTCTGCGGTTGGATTCAAAACGGATTCAAAGCGATCGCCACATACAATGCTTCCTTTATATTTTCAGGAAGTTTGAAGCAGAAAGGGAAGCTGCCAAGAATATAATGGACTTCTGAAGCGAACTAAAGGAGGAATCTGCGCATGTTTGAGCAACCTTTTTATTGCCAATAAAGAAATTCATTTTATTGCTTAAAACCGACTTATGCGCAAATGACCGGAGATGCCCTTTTTAATACTCAGTTGATCTCTCCTATATTCACAACTGGGATTGAACGGGGTGGAACACCTATGGCAGATTTTCTGAGATCATGAATGACAGCTTACCCATATCACTGATGAGAGAAGTATACAACAGCTGTATTTTAACGGTGGTCACGTAGAGGGCACAAACGTGGAGGCTAACGAAAAGGGTTCAACTTAAGTTGAGGGCAACGCTGCGAGCTATGCAAAGACAAATGATAGATGTAACACTAAGAGACCGGAAGCGGGCAGAGTTGGTGAAGGAACAAACGCTGGTTAATGGCAACTTAGTCGTAATCAAGATGAAGAAATGGGCTTGGGGAGGGCTTGTAATGCAAAGGCAAGATAACCGATGTTCCTTAGGAATAACGAAGTGGGTTCCTAGAGAAGGCAAGCGTAGCAGGAGCGACACAAAGTTAGGTGTTCGGAGGAGACTAAAAAGTTGGCGGTGGCCGCAGCTGGCAAAGGACAAGTTTAACTGGATAGACATGGGAGAGGCTTTTGCCTGGTAGCGGGAATAGTCAAGCTGATGATGATATTAACAATTAGGAAATGCAACGCTTTCGAATGATCACTCTCGCTCTGAATGTGAAACTGCCCATTTTAACTGCCTGAAGCTCCAATACAACCAAGCTATCCACTATTAACTTTAGGTCACCAGGATGGCGCCCCTTCAACCGGGATTATAGCCAGAGTGATAGTGGCGCATTAAAAGCCAGATATTTTCGTGCCACAGCGGCGAGGGCATTCATGTTATTGAAATAGTAAACAACTGATATGAATCTTACTTACAACTGGCATTCAACCAGGTGTCGAAATGCAACTGTTGAAAGTTAATTATCGCAAATTAGTTAAGTGGTTAAATTGTTAACATTATTCACCCGTTTTTTTTAATGTCCAGACAACGCTAGTATTATTGTGCCGCGTAGTACACCTTCACACCTCGAGCAGCCAAGATATAAAAATTAGAGGCGGTATTCTTGAAAACACCAGGTGAATATTTCTTCGCTGCATTAGCAAACAATTCTAAATGACTTCCTGGATGCGAAGCTCCGCTTAAGTTAGAATCTACCCTCGCTTGGAAGGCTGTAGGTCAGTTTCCATAGCTTTAAGCTCTTTAACGAGCACCTTTGGCTGATTACTTGGGCGCAATCTGATTTCGCCCATGAGAGAAGTAAAATACTATAGCAGAAAACTCAATTCGCAAACCATGATCACCAATTAACAGCTAGTAAATGAACAGCTGATAAGACCGAAGGCAAACATTGATGGAATAGATTTGTTTCTAGACACATAATATAATAAAACACGAACAGGCACGCATGTAGGTATCTGCTTCGCATCTTATTTGATCAAGCGTGAGAAGTCCTGTTTTGATACGTGTTACATTTGATGCTTAGGGCATCAGATCTGTGCAGGGGTCGTGGCACCCAAACCAAGCAAGGTGAATGCACGGAACACGAACACCTTGGCTTGTCACAAGAAGAACATGACCATTTTTCAGACGTTTCTTGCACCTGACATCAGTTGGGAGAGAACTGCTCTACGAGACCACGAGACTCTAAAAAAAGAAAGTTATGCTCCACTGTGGAAGAACCGTACCGAGTTCTACGCAGTTTACAGTGTAAAGTGCGAGAGGGACCGTAGTGCACTTCAACTTATGAATGAATGTTGCATCCCGCTTGTGATCAAACTGCGACGTTATTTTTTTACCCAATTATGAGGCTCTCTTTTGAAGGCAGGAGGAGGGCTTATACGCGAAATGAAAGCAAAACGAGGTAAAAGATCTGGTTGGAATCACCACTTTGATCTCTTAACATCGCATTGGCTCTGCGTCACATCCACCTTCGGCAATAGATTGCAAAACTTTACGCGTGATGTTTACAACACAGGCTTAAGTGTAGTTTTCTCATTGTATTAGAGCACGTGTAGGCCTTACTGCTGCACTTGCTAAAGAAGGCTGTATTCACAACTTAACATTTAAATGTGTTTAGTTATTGCCGGCTATAAATATCCAATGATAAAAGGTGTCATGCAAGAAGACACATTCTCGTCAATGTTGTTCCTTGATTTATAACCTGAGATATTCAGAAGCTTGCACTGGCAGAAGCTGCAGATAGGAGTTAATGAAAGAGACCCCAGTAAGCTGTGATCTGCCCGATACATCCTTTTCCTGAGCTACACAGGTGATGAACTGCAAAACACAGTCAATGATATGAACAGGCAGATCAGAACTGTGAACCCAGAAATAATATGCAGAAAACCAAAATAATGTTCATCAAACAAAAAGGGAAGAGTAGATCAAAACTTGCAGTGAGGGGCTGAAAGTTGTATGGGAATCCGCCTGCTTGGAGCAGATAGTGACCGCAGATCCGGATGACGAGAGTGACATACGTAGCGAAATAAGAATGTGATAGAGCGCATCTGGCAGGTTTTTTCACATCATGAAAGATAATGTTCGAATATACGAGGGGGTACACAAAAGAAACAGGACTAAATTTTTTGGTCGGCAAAGCTTCTGTGGTACCGCGTTTTGCCACTAGGAGCGCATAGAACGAACATTCCAGAGTCAGTAAGCCGAGTGCCGTCGTTGAAGGAGGTCAGACTAGTTTAGGCAGAGTTTTAGAGTGACGACCGTTTTGTGTGAGTGTCGTTTTTGCAATGGCTGATTTTCATGAACAGCGTGCGCCGGTGAAATTCTGATTTTTGCTCGGAAACAGTTGAAATATTAAAGACGTACAAGGACGATGCTATGGGGACAACTCAAGTGTTCCTGAATCGAATCCTGAATCAAAGCAACAATCATGCCAATGGAAAACTTCAAATTCACCTCGCCTCAAGAAAGCTCGTCAGGTGAAACCAAACCTCAAAACAATGCTGATTTATTTTTTCGACGTGAGAGGAGTCGTCCATTGAGAATTTGTTCCGCAGGGTCAGACAGTTAGCCAGGCTTTCTACTTGGATGTTTTGAAAAGATTGGGCAATAGTGTGCGGTGGAAGCGGCCAGATTTGTGGCGGTCGCGCGACTGGTTTTTCCATCATGGCAATGCCCCTGCTCACACAGCCCTGTCTCTACGACAATTTTGGACCAGAAATGGCATGACCCCTATTCCTCAACCCTCATACTCTCCCGACCTTGCCCCGTGCTACTTTCTTTGTTTCCTAGATTGAAAAAATAGGTGAATGGAAAGCGTTTCGCTAATGTTGCTGAGGTGAAGAAAAAAACGACGGAGGCACTGTCCAGCATCACAAAAGATGAATTTAAACAATGTTTTGAAAAATGGAATTAAAGATTCGACAAGCGTATCATTGCAAGTGGGGAATACTTTGAAAGAGGTTGAAGGTCTGTGCTTAAAATGTGAACAAATAAGTTCAAACAAAAATAAGTCCGGTTTCTTTTGGGTACCCCCTCGTACATCAACAAAAGAGCCTATAAAAGGTTTGTTGTACCAGTCCTCACTTAGAAACGTGGGTGCTAACGGAAAGGGCTGATCTTAAATAGAGAACAACGAAACCAGGTATTTAAATGAATACGCACGATGAAACTTTACGCCACAGGAACAAGGCATAGTGGGCCAGGGAACAAAGGTGGGTGAGCTGGTTTATGGATTAGGGGGGTTAAACGTCCCAAAACGACTCAAATGATGAGGGACGCCGTAGTGAACGGCTGCAGAGAATTCCGAACACCTGGATTTCTTTAACGTGCCGTGATATTTTGTAGTGACAGAATTTCGCCCCCATTGATATTTGACTGCCGCGGCCGGGATCGAACCCACATCCTTTGGGTCAGCAGCCGAGTGCTATAAACGCTGAGCCACCGCGGTGGGTGAAACACGGCTGAACTATATCCTAATATAAATAAAATACAAATGAATTGGCTTGAGTAACGCGCGAAGGGAAAACAAACGATGGTAGTTAAGTGTAATCGAGTGGATTCCAAGAGAAGGCAAGCGTAGCAGGGGGCGGCAGAAAGTTAGGTGGGTGCATGAGATTGAGAGGCTTGCAGGAGCAGGGCGGCCGCAGCTGGCAGAGGACGGGGCTAAAAGGGAATTTATTGGAAAGGTCTTCGTTCTGCAGTGGGCGCCGTCAGGCCGATCATCATGATGGATATTTTTTCTCCTAAAAAAACAGCTTTCTTTGACAGAAGGCGTCCAAAATCGGCGTTTTAAGGTTACTCCTGCGGTCACACCCAGCAGTGAGCTCTGTCTTAGATAACTAAAATTGTCAAAAATTGTCAGGGAACAGTGGAATATTCTAAAACATTGTTATTTATATATTGATGGGAATAGTCTAATCTTCCGAAGCGTATTCTCTATTTATAATTTGTCCTTTGCTCGCACCTAGTAGTTAGGACTGCCGCAGCAAACCATTAGGCACTGTTTATATAATCAGTAGCCGAAAACAACATGCGATACTGAGTGGTATTTGGGTATATATTGGCCGTTGACACGCACTCTTAAAATATGTAAAAAAAAGTACCGCCATAACCAACTTCCTGTCGAAAAATGCACATGCCAAGAGTTTAGGGCCATGCACTTGTTTATTGCACGTTCTATCACGCTTTTTCCTACCCACAAAAATTTAACCGAACTAAAAATTACGTTCAAGAGGTAAAAAATGAAAAAAATTGATTTAATTTAACGTTGCATGTCATAATTCATGCCTATTCAACTCAGAATCTTGGACAGAAACAAACTGCTTGGCAAAATATATCAAACAAATATCATTTTCAGTGATTCGGAGCTCCTGGTGCGCTTGCGACCCATGCACAAATATGAATCTAAATTTTTATGCGTGATGTAACTTTTAACAATACTGCTTTAAAAACAATTAAACTGCCAGTGATGATTTCTGAGCACTTCAATGCTTTATGACTTGTTTTGCTCTCTTGAACTCGCTGAAATGGTGCTCCAAAAACTATTTTCTGTTTTTTAATTGCTATTTGAAAGCTCGGCTCTGTCGGACGTTTACACACCCAACATCGTGCTTACTTGTCTCATATTTGTTCTCTTCTCTAGCGTTATTTAGATATTGAGTTAAGCCTAGGGAGATTCTAACAATGAATGCAGCAGTTTATCCCATGCTACGTAGTAGCGGACCCAACATCGCTATTGCATGTGTGCAGCAGCATGTTTTAAATATTCATGTTGAAATCAGCGATTAACGTTTATTCTGCGTTGGCAGTAAATAGCTGAATTTCGCCGCAGAACCTGAGTCTGAAAGGTAGAATAGCAGATAGCGGATACTTAAAGCCGCATTCCTTACCAATAGGGGTGCAGTCGACGGCGGCAGAAATACAGGGGAAATTAAATAAGAATGGAATTCGCCAAGGCCGGGTGTCCATCTATAGTAGATGTCAAGTTCCACTAGAAAAATATTTTTGTTTTCGCAGGCTCTATGAATGATCTCCCATTCCAAGAAAAATGGAATCAACTAAAAAGGGCACAAAATATGCCTACCCTCAAGGATTCCAGCCTGAGGAAGGATACGGCGGAAAAGATATAGGGCGCTTTCGCTACCGTATATACCCTTAGCACTGAAGTTTGCATCAGTTTCAGGGGGGGGCAATACTTCACTAAGTAATAAACAGGGAGCCAATAAAAACTTTAGCATTTTGTTCGAAGATGCCAACAAAGTAAAAGGAATTGTCTCAGGCTGAGAAAGAAATGAAGTGCTAAGACACTCGTGTGAAGGAATGACAGTAGGCGTACGCTTTTCTTTTTCATTTTTCTACTGCCAGATGAAGAAGGAAGCTTTTGCTTACATTTTCCACCTTATTCTACACACGAAGATGACCCCGACAAAAAAAGCATATTTCTACAACTACACAAAAGGAACTTGCGAGCGATACCTCATGTATGAACCTATGGGAGCAGAATTGACGCAAATTCCTTTAGCTCAATGGTACTTTGTACAATGCATTGTCGGTAAGTTTATGCTCGGTTATAACATTGAAAGTTGTGCTTTTCAAATATTTTATAACACACCCAACAATAAAGGGTCTCTAGAATGATTTCGATGTGCATATTCTAGTGCAGTAAATCTGTAGAGGTGGTCTTTGTGGGTATTGGAGTAAGATTTGAAAGCTCTACGAGGACCCTAGACTTGAGAAATATTTTAGAATTCCTTCTCGCAGTAGCTTGCCATGGATTAGGGCGACACACCTCACCGCGCATCTCTTATCCGGATGACGTCAGTGGGCAGACAGGGCGAGCTTGATGGCTCTTCTGCCCACTGACGTCATCGGGGTAGGGGGAACGATGTGTTGCCCTAATCGGTTGCGAGCTACTGGGAGAAGAAATTTTTAAAAATGAATTTTAAATTCTACTGTCCCCGCAGAGCTTACAAATTTGGCTTGCATACTTACTAAAACCACCTCTACAGATCTGTTACACTAGTGTATGCCCTTAAAAATTATTTTTAGGGCCCCTTAAGTTTTCACTCCTGAGATCATTCCTATATACTGCCAGGTTAACCTCCGATTAACTTCCCTAAGACCTCCAGAGAATTGCGCACACGTGCTCCAAAGCTGTCAGACGTCCATTCATTTGCCGCAAGCCATCTGGAGACTAGTTGCAAGGAAAAGTGACCATATTCAGTTAAACTTGAAGTACTTCTGGGTAACTTTGGCATCCTCTGCAAAAAGTGTCGTACATTTGTCGACAAAAAAGCCCATTTGCTTGTCTTCGAACCCGTTCCATAGTTTTGGCAGTTTACATTCTACTTTGTCCTTGCCTCAGGCTATGAAATTTTCGAAACGTCTGCACATGGACACGAAATGCACTTCAATCTGCATGTGATGCGGTGCATATTTATATTTATTTATACAAAATACCTCTAAAGGCCCTCGAGAGGGTATTACATAGGGGGTGGGGGGGGGGGGGCACAGGCAATTGAACAGAATAAAACAAAAACCACAAATAAGACACTTTGCATGACATAAATAAGCAAAAGAATCAAAAGAATGGCAGCGCGGCAAAGAACGAAAACTACTGCAGTATTATAATTATACAAACAGAACAATAACGCAATGAATAAATTTAGTAACATACCATGCAAAAAAGGAAGTCATGAACAAATAAAGTAACAATGTACGCGAAGAGTTAAGCTGTAGTTATTGAAGAAATAAGATTAAAATATTTATCAGGATCAGTGGTGGTTGCGATATGTGAAGGCAGTGTTCCAGTCAGATATTATGCGTGGTAAGAATGAGTGCGCATAGATAGATGTTCTGCACGTGAAACGCCTAACTTTAAAGGGATGATCGCGGCGGTCAAAAATCGAAGGAGGCAAAGAAAAAAAGCCGCTATGAAGTGATGGATGATGATAAAGTTTATGAAAAAATGATAGTCGTGCACCTTTGCGGCGGAGGCATAAATCCTTGAGACCAGCGCGTTTCTTCAAGGCTGTGATGCTGGTGTTACGTGAATAATCGGAGTAAATGAAACGAACGGCGCTGTTCTGCAATGGTTCAATGTTATTTATTGGGTAAGATTGGTAAGAGTCCCAAATAGCCGAGGCATATTCAATTTTAGGTCGAATTAGAGTGGTATAGGCTAGGGCACGGAGGTGAGGAGGAGCATGCTTTAGGTTATATTTTAAGAGACCTAATGACCGATTAGCAGATGCAAGCATAAGGTTAATATAGTGGTTCCATGTTAAGACTGAATGAAGGTGAAGTCCTAAGTACTTATACGTGGTGACTAGCTCGAGTGAGCTATTATTTAAGGAGTATGCTGTTTGAATTCGAGACATTCGGTTAGTAAAAGACATCAATTTAGTTTTTGAATGATTAAGTTGCATAAGCCAGGTTGAGCACCATGCTATTGCTGAATCCAGGTCAGATTGAAGGGATTGGCAATCGGTGTTGGAATAAATTTTGCGATAAATTACGCAATCATCAGCAAAAAGTCTGATATGGGAAGAAATGGAATCCGGTAAATCGTTGATAAATATTAGGAAAAGTAAGGGGCCAAGCACACTTCCTTGTGGGACGCCAGAGTGTACTTGGCTGAAAGAGGAATTGTGGTTATTGACAGTTATAAATTGAGACCTGGAAAAGAGAAAATCTTTAACCCATGCAATGACAAGAGGGTGAATATTAAGCAGCGCTAGTTTCATTAATAACCGGTTGTGAGGTACTCTGTCTAAAGCTTTAGAAAAATCAAGAAATATGGAGTGTACTTGAATGCCCACATCAATCGATGAATGTATGTCTTAAATGAATCCGGCAAGTTGCGTTTCGCATGAGTAGCCTTTACGGAACCAATGTTGATATTTAAAGATAACATTATGTTCTTCAAGATAGGTAATTACCTGCGAGTGAATTAAGTGTTCAAGAAGTTTGCAAACAGTGCTAGTTAATGAAATGGGTCGGTAATTTAGTGTTGAGGAATGATCGCCAGACTTGAAAATTGGCACAACTTTAGCTAGGCGTCAGCCGAGCAGAATCGCGCCTGATGATAGAGATTGGGATTAAACATATTCTGTAAACGGTCAATTCGCATCATGATAATATAATGTCTTCTTAAATCTGTGTTACGTGGGGATTGATGGCGAGTAGCTTAAAACTAATTTGGTCAGATTTTTCGAGTTAGGTTTCTTTATATCGTAAAGCAGTATCTTGCGTTCACGTGCGCCTGCGCATTTCACGGCGTCATCAATTATATTTGCCGGATACTTCTGTTTCGTAAAATCCCTGCTATGTTCTGTGAAATTCTAGTGAAACCCCGATGACATTGAGCATATTCTTTAAAAGAGAATCGGTGGACTCCAAGGAAACCTAGTTTTACAATAGGTTATATGATTGCTGTTAAATTGATGGTAATGTGGCAGTCCACAGGTTTTCTATAAAGATGGTTATTACCTTAGTAGCACACTTTATTGCCACAGTGTGGCCACAACGTTAGCTTCTAGCATTGCCTAACGTGCCTAGCGTCCTCTTTTTGCCACGTTAACGCAACATACATAAGACAACGTTGAGACAATGGCTAGTTAGCTAGTCACCACTTGTACCGTGTTCTCTCTTGTCCATGTTGCTGCATTGTTTTCTTTAAGTATCATTCATCCCTTCTTTGGTCATGCGCCGTTGCACTGGAAAGCTACAAACTTAAAGTGCTGTCAATATTTGCTTGAACAATTTAGCACATCTAGAAAATGCATGTCTTCTGGTAGCCTTTAGCTGCGCATAATGATGGTTTCTTCTAATTCGTAATGTCACAAGCGAAGCTGCATCCCTGCAAAGAAAAGAAAGAACCAGAAATTTCCTAATATAAGCATTTTAATAGGTATGTGTCTAATAACAAACCTTTTACACTCTTCAATGAACACAGACATTGTACAGCTCAGTAAAAAGAATTTATGTCCAGTCACTTGGGTGAAACCAATATAGTGAAAAAAAAAAAACACCCTTCTCTGGCACTGTGTGCATATTTTAAAGGCCTGAGCAACAAATTGTTCTGAAAGTGGCTAAAAAACGCATTCATTACATAAAGGACATCGACTATTCATGCCATCTGAAAGTTCTCAAAAGCAAGCCAATAATTTACGAACAAAAATTCCCATTCCTGCACTTCACAGCGATGGCCAGTGCTGCTCTCGCTTGAATCCTGCCTCACGACACGCGGACCAACTGGTATCAGCCGTGCGGATGGTCATTTGCTTGCTTAAAACCACAAGGGCACTTGTAGATGAAGGCGTAGCCGGCTGGAGGTGGCAGCACATCACTCCCTTTTTCTTCCCTAAATTGTGCCATGCCGGGTGGGCGACAAAGTAAACTGAGCGAAGAGGGCAGACCCAGCCTAGAGTCTTTTTCAGCCTCACTTACTGTACACAATTTCAAAGGCAAAGTTGCTAACGGCCGATTCTTCTTGTGCTACATAAGCTAGGTCACAAACTTTTGTGGGATGATGTTGGGTGCAGGGGTCAGGTGGATGCAGCTAGCACAGAAAACGGTTAGTTGGGGGAATATGGGAGGGGCTTCGCCCAGCAGTGGGTACAGTCCGGCTGATGATGATGAAGGGTGGTTGAATACGAATATATATTTCACTTCTCTTACCCAAGGCGCAAATGTCTGCACAGTCCCATTAATGTTGCTTATAAAAGTATGCATCTGATTGGGATTTGGGGGGCAAAGTCTAAACTACTAGGCATGATGCAGCAGCGTCAATCTGAAGTGAAGGAATAAATTCTGGTTCCTAGCTTAAAATGCTACTGGATTTATGCTATCTCCCAGTAGAATGCATGAGAACTGGTGTAATGCCCTCGCACAAAGTGCAGACGTTAAGGAACGTGCACAACATGTTCTTCTAGAGAACGAGAAATTCCAAAGTAGTGGTAATGACCATAGCTCATCACTGCTGGGTCAGTATGCCTCTGCGTCTTTAGTAATTTTCTAGCATCCATGGGTAACTCTGGGTAGCATGGCTTCAGCCCTTTAAGCGGGGAATGGAGGTTTGAAGCAGGAAATTCGCTATTAATTGCCCATACAAGCAAGTCGTACTCTATACATTGAGTAGCGGCACCAGACTCATGTGTCATGTTATCTTCATAAACCACCAACTCCTCATTGTCAGATATCTGCGCCAACTCTTACGTTGCACTTCCTATCTCAGAGATGCTGCTAGCGGCACCAAAATTCGACAAGTCAGAACTGCGCCTTTCATCTGCGTCCTCGCCTGGCGCTGATAAAGAGGATAAAATAATATTACGCGATGAAAAGGCACCTGGATCCTGTTCTCCTCCTGTTGCGCACATTTTGCGGCCACGACCAATATCAAGGCTGACAACTGCCAATTTTCTAGGTCGTCGTGAACAGCAGTCGACGTCGTTGACGAATGAACACTTCGCTTAGCGAGCACTTCATTCTCTTCATTATAGAGCGAATTTAGCACTTTATCAAACTATCACGAAGGGCATGGGTAACATATATACACTACTGGCTTTGTGCCAACCAACACTTGTCACAGCACAACAATGCATGTTTAGAAATAACTCACTATTGAGGTCATCCTCTGGGCAAGCCTTTGCCGTTTCAGCTGAATTCCAGTGACACCACAATGAAACACAGCAGCACGGGCACGGCGACCGCAAAAATACTGTACTAGAAGAACAAAAAGCGTCAAAATTATTCCACGACTGCTGCTGACACGCGGGTTGTCGAATGAGCGCTAGAGATGGGTCGCTCAGGAGCGAGCCGGATCTTTTGAGCGGCTCTTTTTTGGAGAGCGAGTGAGCGGTGGCTGAGTAAAGTGATCGGCGGTTCTTTTGGAGAACCGGTTCTCTCTCGTTCAGTGAGCCGTGCTGACCGTGCCTAACCGTTCCGTCAGAGCCGGGTCTGCTCCAGGGTGCGATTTGCGTGCCATCTATTGAGCATTGCGAGAAAGCAACTGCATTCCCTTCCTTCGCAACCACCCCTTCGCCTTCAGCTGTTTCCTCGTGTGCACTGCCGCTGGCACTCGCGTTTTTAAGGCGAAAACCTCATTCGGCTGATACTCGCGGCTAAAGTCACGTACGGTGTAACGCTGTCTTCCACGAATAACGCGCCTACTAATCAGGGTAGGAGAAAATTAATGGTAGCATCAGATACAGGGGACAAAATGTAACCCCGAATCCAAATTTGATGATTGTATGCAGTGATTAGTTAATCAATTATAGTGAATTATAACGATAGGTATTTTCACTAATTCCTTCGAAGAAAAATGACTTCGAAGTGTTGCATCAACACACGATGCAATATCAGTGAGAGTCGTGAGACAGCATTCGAACAGCAGCGGTCAACGAACGGAGCCATTCTTTGCCAATGCTTTGCGAGAAGACGGCTCCGAAGGGAACGGTGCGGTACGGCTCACTGAACGAGAGAGAGCCGGCTCTCCAGAAGAACCGCCGCTCACAGGAGAACCGCCGCTCACTTTTACTGAGCCACAGCGCCACAGCTCACTTGTTCTCTAAAAAGAGCGGTTCAAAAGACAGGCGAAGGCGAGTAGACACGGCTGTTCGGTACAGCTCACTGAACGAGAGAGAGCCGGCTCTCCAGAAGAACCGCCGCTCACTTTAACTGAACCACGTACGACGCCACGGCTCACTCGTTCTCTAAAAAGAGCGGTTAAAAAGACCGAAGGTGAGGGGGTGTTTGCGACTCTTGCCAGGAAGGGTGGGAGAGCAGTTGCATTCGGCAGAATACCCGGCTCCGGCGGAACGGTTCAGGGTTGTCTACCGTCCGCGGGCACGGCTCAGTAAGAGCGAGAGAGAGCCGGCTTCCTCTCTCCAAAAGAAGCCTCACTCAAAAGATCCGGGTCACTGTTGCAGATTCAAGTGAGCCGGTGAGCCGCTCAATTCAGCCGGCTCACTTCAGTGAGCGGAACCGCTCTGAGCCGCTCACTGAAGTGAGCCGTTTTGCCCATCTCTATGAGCGCACGTCGCACGATTGGCTCTTGGCGCGGCCGCGAGTAGCCGCGGGTTGGATTTGTGATAGTGATCTCCTTGACCATTAGACTGCGGGGCGTCACTTAAACCACAACTAAGTTTTTTTGGCAGTTATGATTTTGTCTGCGTGTTTAATTAATAAAAATTAACTACAGGTGTTTAAGAATATTTTCGATAGAAATGTATCTTTCTACCTCAGTGCCACAGAGTGCAAGTACGCTTGCGCCGCTCACCAGTTGCATACACACCACATGCAAGCTTGCACTCGAAGTAAAAATTAATAGATAAGTATTGTCATGGTGAGACGAAGTGACCTGGTATCGGCTTTGCTATTTGGGCTTCAGAAATAGCCCGAAAGAGAAGTCAATTAACCTATAGCATAAATGTCTTAGCAATGCCATCGTATGTGGTTCAACATTTACTCATCATTTGACAATATTGCTGCAATGTGAAAAGACCGCTTTCGAGCAACGTTATCAGCATGTTGCTTGGTAACATTCCAGCACCATTATTTGATGTTGGAGAATGTTTTTATTTTTTGCGTTATGGTGACTAAATGTGGTCCAATGTTAGCGCGACATAGTACAACATTGGCAGTGTTGTTGCAATGTTGCAGTAACATACTGAGCTCCTAGGGTAGTTTCTTTGTTACCGTCAAGAGTTACTGCTATATCAAACCAATCAAAAGTTGAAACTTAGTGAGCGAACGAGAATGAGACCATTAAATTCTACAATGAACGTTAACAGTTGTTTTTACCTTGTTGCCAATTTATAAAAATATCATGAATGAAGAATCTAGAAAAGAACGGTTCAAAAGGAGAGCTCCAAAGGAATTCGATTGCTTTGCAGCCGATGGAAATGCTGTTTTAAAGGCGTCTCTTCAGGCAGGTGAGCTAACTTTCCTCTCTTAATCAGTCCATTTCGGTTACCAATTTCTTTGCATCAGCCACGACATCACTAGTGTCTTCCATTCTGTTTTAAAAATGCGGTATACATGCCCAAACAACACGCCCGTAGTGTGGTAGCCTGCCACTTTCAGTAGTTGCCGTTTTACGTTGTTTTATTGATTTTATAGGATGTGTATATATAGCAGCCATGTATTATCACCCAGTATATAGTTCCGCCTTCTGTCTTTTTTCTTGTTTTCTTGTACCGCCCTGTTTTACGAATTGTATGTTTTCTAAAGAAGTCTGCGCCTTCCATGTTCGCCAAGAGCCCTTGTTCTCCTGTTTTAACGCGACAGCGTTAAGGGCCCCGTGTCGCAGAAAAGCCGGTGTCATCGGCGGCGGCGTTGGCCGCGAGCCAAAAATCCCAGACGAATTAATAAATAAATTCCAGTAGGAAATTAGTCCAGTCGGGGAACCGATCCATCGCCTCCGGAGTGCCACCCACGCCAGCACGATGGCTTCTAGTGAACAAAGGCGCGTCTAGTAATAATATTATGGTGTTGCCTTAGAATGGTGCTTTACAGACATGTACTGTGCTGCATATTACGTTCGGGTGTCCACTGAGATACTAAAGAAAGGCGTTATTTCTCTTTTATCAAAGGGCGGAGGTGGTGCCGAATCGCGGTTACGGCCGCTTCTCTCTTTTTTGAGCCAGCGTCCGCTTCGGCGGGCGCTGTTGTTGCTGCGACACGCGTCTTTTCTTTCCTTTTTCTCTTTCCTCTGATATTTTAACTCTCCTCTATCTGCACGTGGCAGCGGTGGTGGTTCCGCTGGAGCCAGTTGGCAGGCACGTGCAATTTCCACTTCATCCTTCTCTCTGTCGCAACAACAACAAATTTTTCATCAAACCAAAATTCATTGCATTGTCCTTATTGCCCTTGGCGTGGTTCGAGTGTCCACCGAGATATGAGAGATATTGACAAAAACGTAACCGAAATTTGCACAGATTCCCAGGCCGCGTACCGCCACTAGCTAAAGGGCGTGGCGACGCCGGCAACACATCGTATTCTTGCCACAGTCACCTCTCTCGACCGAACGGTTACTCTGTCGTGGGTCCCTGGGCATGCCTCGATCCCCGGTAATGAGCGCGTTCATGCGCTGGCCCGAGAACTCTCCTCCCGGACCCCGGATGATCAGGCACACAACCCTGCGAAAGAGGCTACGTCGGTCCTGTATACATATCATCAAATTACAACATTCTACAAATTCAGCGGCATGACACTGCCACCACCCCACAGTACCTTGTCGCCCTCTTCCAGCGCCACATGGCGACAATTACAAACAGGCTGTTTTATTTCCCCCCACCGTCTCTCATGCTTTCACCCTACCTTTCCTCCTGATTGTACCACCAGTGGCGTGCCCAGATCCACACTTTTCCACTACCTTTGGGAATGTCCTTCTCCAAAGACAGTACCCCCAATCCCACTCATTCTTACTGGGAGGCTGCTTTACGGACCGCTCAGCCCGCCGGCCAGAAATGGCTGGTGGATCGGGCTTTACATGAAGCGCAAGCCCGCGGACTCCTGGACTAGTAGAAGACCATCCTGGGAGATTTTTTTTTTTTGGTGTAATAAAGTTGTTTTCATCCATCCATCCATCATCTCCTTCGGACAAGGCGTCGCACCGAACGGGCGATGGCGTTCCCAGGTCTCCTTGGCAGCGCTGCAACACGCTGTCGCGTCCCACTCTTGAAGCTTAAAAAGCGCCCTCCAATTTAGTGGTATGCTCTAGGGACGCGTTCTTTTGCTATGTAAGATACCGAACGACCCCAGGTTTTATAACTTCGTAGATTAGAAAATGTGTACTTTTAAAAACTTGTCAAAAGGACTTGCGCGTCTCCTAAAATGGGTTAGGCTGAACTCAGCATCTGCCCAAATCACCGCTAAGTAAAAGTGCATTGCGTCTAAAATGCACCCATAGACTGAACGGCTTGCTCATGTTTTGCAGTATGGCTTGAACCAGAAAATGATAATTCAAGTGGCTCCAAACGCAGCGCTATGCTGGGTTCAGTCCTTTCTGAGCGCAATGCAAATATCTTGATGAAATGACTGCTTAAAAAACCCTTTCGGTCCAATCTACTCATGTAGTAGCAGAAAAGTTGGCCGTGAGCTACAAATCGCAGATGCATTAATTAATAAATAAAACCGAATAGGAAACTGGTCGAGTTGGGCTATCGAGCCATGGCCCCTGGAGTGCGAGGCGAGCACGCTAACCACTCCGACACGCACGCTCGATGGTTTGGGATGAACAAAGCCGCGTATAGCGAATGCGGGTATTGTCTCAGGAGGGTGCTTTAGACACATGTGCTGTGGTATCCATTCCTTTCGGGTGTACACCGAGATATGAGAGACAGGCGTATTTCCTTTCCTTGAAACCAATTTTCATTTCATTTTCCTTCCATTACGGCGCTGTTCGGATTTCCACCGAGATATGAGAAACAAGCGTCGTTTCCTCCCCTTCGGGTAAAACGCCGCGTCGAAATGGCGACGGCGTTCCGTGGGCCCCTTGGCAAGGCTGCAACACGCTGTCGCGTCCCTCTCGTTAAGACTAAGCTTAAGCGTAATCCAAATTTTTTCAAATGACCCCTAATACACAAATTTAGCGCCTTTCGATGCCATGGTTTCAACCTCGCTAGAGCTTGGTATTTTTCTTACATATTCATCGTCATTTGTACAGTTATTGACAACGTCCGCATGCAAATTTAGGAGGTGGTCGGCAATGGATGTGGTCAGCAAGTGGTCGGCAATGAGCGCGACTCGGCTCTCACTGAAAGACGCTGGTCGGGATCCGTCCGTCTGATCATATCGAGCAGAGAACCCTCTAAGACGTCTTAAAGCTCTGCGTAAAAACTTGCGGGGATACCGTCAGGTCCGGGGGCAGAGGCAGCATTCATTTTTGCTCTGTGGCGCGGAGCTCATTTCGCGTCACCGGTGCGCACAGTTGCTGCAACAGCTCGTCCTCAACTACGGGGAGACCCTGGCAGAAACAGCGGAGTGCGTCTCAGAACGCGGGGTCGCCCGTCCGCTCGACACTGGAGGCGAACAGCTCGGACACGTGGCGTGCGAGGACGTCGCGGATGTCCGTGGCGCTGCTACTCGTGGCCCCGTTGGGCCACGCAATGAATGCGGTCCGCAATGAATGCGGTCGCATCCTCCTCGAGGGCGCCAGCGCGAACCTGCCGCGAGACCGATGGGTCGGCTACGGGCCTGCCCTGAACGAGGGCCCGGCTGGCAGCGCGCGACGACTGCCGCAACAGCGTCTCGTAGCGAGCCTTCAATAAGTAGTAGTAATCGCGCGTAGCAAACGTTAGCGGCGCGCCTCTCTTAACTATGCGGATCCCAGCCAGCGTCTCTGAGTTCGCGAGTGATGCGCGCTCTTTGCCGACGGCCTTCCGCGATAAGGAGTGCACGCCACTCGCCCTTCCGCTCGTCGCACGACAGTGATACGTTAGCGCGCGCGCCCGTATCACCCAGCGCACGCTGCAATGATGTGACACTCGACCAATCTGTTAGCAGGCTGGCGTCCATTCGCCACAAGTCTACTCGTGGGGCGCACCCGCCAAAGTCCAGCACTACTGATAGCGGTCGATGGTCGTAGATGCGCGGAGTGCCCCGGGGAAACTCGGGTACTTCGCACGAGGGAACAAAAACTTATCGAGCCTACTGGCCGACCTCCCTCTCTCCCACGTGGCTCCGAAGTTGTCGCCATGCAAGGAGACCCATGCGTCGGACAGTCGGAACGCCTACGCCGAACGGCAACAGTGTCAGCATGGACACCAGTCCGGACCTGACGCTGAGCCACTATCCGCGGTGTTACCTGGAACAGAACAAAACATACACTGGGTAGTGATCATTACATTATACAAATCAGTGTCCCATAGAAACCACCCCGTCACGCAAATACAACACACAAACTCAATCAGTGGGATGCCTTTCGCGCTCTACGCACCGCTCTCCCAGGCACTCCCATCGCGGACGTCGACACATGGGCGCAATCACTCACGCATGACGTTCACCACAACACGCGACACATTGAAACTACAACCGAAGCCCCTACCCTCGGCACACGCCTAGCCCACCT
Source organism: Amblyomma mixtum (assembly GCF_055824585.1). Classification (NCBI taxonomy): domain Eukaryota; kingdom Metazoa; phylum Arthropoda; class Arachnida; order Ixodida; family Ixodidae; genus Amblyomma; species Amblyomma mixtum. The sequence continues at coordinate 40,806,688 of NC_143015.1, read as the reverse complement.
CTGGGAGGCTTATCACCGCATCCTTGAACGCTGGAAAGGCAACAAACACAACAGAACGCTTAAAAAACGGCTGGCCGCGCTGCAGACACAAATCCAACAACACTCTGAGGAGCTCTGCGGGTCCAACTGGGGCCAGGTATGTGACGGCATCGCCGGAAACCACTCCAGAAAACGCACATGGCAACTCCTGCGAAACCTCATTGACCCCACACGCACCAAATTAGCAACACAACACCACGTGACACGCCTCACACACGAACACCTTGACGATCCCGACACCCTGCTAGACACACTTCAAACAATGTACACCTCTCCAGGCGCCCCCACATCTCTACCCCACTACACAGGACAAGCAAATCCCCAACTCGACACCGACATCACGGAGACGGAAGTCAGAGCGGCCCTCCTGATTCTCCGCGCAAACTCCGCACGCGGTGCACACCAGATCACAAACTCCATGCTCCGTAATCTGTACGAACGATCGATCACGCAGATTACGAAATACTTCAACCAGTGCTGGAGCAATGGTAACCTCCCGCAGTCCTGGCGCCACGAGAAGGTAATATTCATACCCAAACCCCACAAACCACTTACAATCCAAAACCTTCGCCCGATTTCGCTAACCTCATGCCTCGGTAAGCTCCTCAAGCATGTTGTTTTAGCGAGACTCAAAAGTCACATGGCAGACAACAATCTTTACCCGCATAGCATGGTGGCATTTCGCCCCCATCTATCCGCACAGGACGCCATGCTACAACTCACGAAAGGCCTTTTCGGCCTCCTTCTTTCAGGTCACACCAAGGCAGTCTTAGCTTTGGATGTTACCAAAGCTTTTGATCGCATTGAACATCAGGCTATCATGACTTCCTTTTCCCCTTTGAATTTGGGTGTGCGCACGTACGCCTACATACAAGCATTCCTGACTGACCGCATGGCTGAAATACACTTCGGCCCTCTTTCTTCCTCCTCGTACACGCTTCAGAGTATTGGCACCCCTCAAGGGTCCGTCCTTTCCCCCTTTCTCTTTAACATTACCCTCATCCCCCTCGCCCGAAAATTGGCAACTATTCCCCACCTGAAGCACACTCTTTATGCCGACGATATCACCTTGCGGTTCACCCGCGGCAGAGAAGGCGACATAGAGAGCACCTTACAGGAAGCAGCCACCCTCACCCAAAATTACGCACGGACCATCGGACTCCCCAGAGAAGTCCGAACTCTTCCTCAACCGGCCTAAGAACCACCGCTGCCCCCGCTCCCCCATTGCCATTGAACTGAATGGTGACCCGGTACCTGAGGTTGGCCCCCTCTGTGTATTGGGTCTGCATATCCAGAACGATGGCAAAAACCCCACCACCGTCTAGAAACTCAGGCAGGTTGTGGGCACGATATCGCACCTCATCTGAAGAGTTTCAGGACATCACAGAGGCATCAAGGAGCGCGAGTATGTCGCCTCATTCATGCCTTTGTCCTCAACTGTGTGCTGTACACTACCCTACACTTACAACTATCCGAACATTTGACATAAACGCTTTGGATGCTTTGATTCGCAAGGCATTCAAGGTAGCACTTCATCTGCCCCTCGACACACCCACAGAAAGATTACTAGGCCTGCGCCTCCACAACACGATCGGGGAACTGGTGGAGACCCACCGACAGGCCCAACACATCAGGCTCACACAAACCGCCACAGGTCGGTATATCCTGAACTCCCTGGAAATAAGAATACCTGCCAAAACCCCAACTCTCCTCGCAATCCCACGACCCCTTCACCGAGAGATCCTCATCAGACCGCTCACAAGGAATATGCACCCGTCCCACCACGAGCAGCGCCGTAGAGCCCGTGTGAAGGCACTCCATCAAGCGTACGGCTCCGAGCCAAACGCCGTATGGGTGGACGCTGCCTGCACGGGTGATGAAGCGACCACAGCTGTGGCGGACACCTCTTTATCTGCCCTCCTTACACTACTTCTCTCTCTAGACACCTCCCCAGAGGCTGCAGAGGAAGCCGCCATTGCACTCTCTATCACTCGCACGGAAGCCCGGTACATTTTGAGTGACTCTAAAACTGCGATTCTAATTTTTGCTCGGGGCCGAGTCCATGGCCCTGATTTTGGCATACTGGGTTCGCCAGATACACCGCCACCCCGCCAGGTGGTGGTGGTGGTGAAAACTTTTATTTTGTGAAAAAGAGTTTGGGAGCCACAGAGTGGCCCCGCTACATGGTCGGCGTCCCTAGTCCGGGACACCGCACGACGAGGCCCCGTCTCTCGCCCGTTTCACCAGAGCCCTTTGGGACTCAAGCGAGGAGCAGATGAGGAGGACAGTCTCCCATGCCTCTCTGGAAGAGGTGGGGGAAGGGGGGAGGTGGGGATTTTGAGTACATGCCCACACCATGTGGAAGATATCACAGGTCTCCCCACAGTGTGGCCATCGCCCATCCGTGTTAGGATCGTAATGTTTTATTATTGCAAGACAGAGTAGAGTACCTGTCTTCAGGCGCCTTAAAGTTCGCTCCTCCGTCTTACTCAGCCCTTTTGCAGGGGCCGGGAAAAGGCGGTGGTTGTCGCTATAATGTGTTAATATTTCCCTGAATCGCAGCAGCGGCTGGCTAGTCTCCGAGCCAGAAGAGCTGGGATGAGGAGCCCGGTGAGTAAGCGCTCGGGCAGCCGCGTCAGCGGCCTCATTACCTCGTAAGCCCTGGTGGCCAGGAGTGGCAGTCCGTCGTAGAATACAAGCAGCTAAGGGGGAGATCTCCCCTGCCAAGTAATGTTCACATGCTTTTCGGGAGTCCATGATGATTATTCTCGAATTGGCGTGGGCGGCAGCAAGCGCTATCGCTACTTCCTCGGCCCGCATTGAATTCGGGGCTCGAAAGGAGAGTCCATCAACGTGCATTTCCTGGTGAACGACAGCGACCGAGTAAAATCCCGTGGGCGATGGCCCTGCTACGTCTACATAATATACACCGGGTCGGGAGCCACCCGAATTTTGCTCGAGGCCGAATCCATGTCCCTGCTTTTGGCATACTGGACTCACCCGATGCAACCCGCCCCGCCAATTGGAGCTGATATGGGTGCCTGCGCACTCCGGGAATCCCGGAAACGAGGCAGCCGACCTTTTAGCCCGAGGTTCTTTAAACCGGGCTCAGGTGGCCTCTGATCGGAGATTCGCGAAGGGGCGCATGCACTCATTCAGCGAGCTGACGCAGGCCTGCAGAGCCTCACGCCAGCTCTTTCCCACCCCACTCCTCCTTAGATAACAAACAAGCAACGCTCTGACGCAGACTACATACACACTCTCTCCCCTCACTCTTTACCCTAGCCCACTATCATCCAACCTTCCCCACTCCGGCATGTACCTTAGCCCAGAACCCTTCGCTTCTTTTCTCCACATCCTTTCCCTCTGCCCAGCGGACCCTCCCCCACGGGACTTAGAGAACCTCAAGACCTTGGAGGACTGGGAGACCCTGCCACGCTCGGAGGACCCGGCCGTGTAGACCATCGCCACCGGCCGAGCTGCCAGTGTTATGGACCTTAGGAATATAAACACTTGAGTGCAGTGGGGTCGTGTGGAGACCCTGGGACGTGCCCCGAAATCCTCTTGGAATAAAGTTTTTCTCTCACTCTCTTACCCAGAGACACTCCGAGCACCCCTCCTGCAAAGAAGCGTTACTCAGACGCCACACCTCTTCCCATGTCCCCAGAAATACAGGGTTACCGAAAAATACTGTAACGCGAAAAGACAAAAACTTTTCAAAAGCAACCCAATTGAGGCGCACTTTTTTTATTTGTAAGCTCACTAAATTGTGGAAAAAACTTTTCATTTTAATTTCAAAATGTCCACCTTCTGCTTTTATACAGGCCTCCAGACGCTTTCGGAAATTTTTCAAAATAGCCTCGATGCCTTCTGGAGTGATTTCGTTCCAGGCCTTCTGCAGAGCACGTTGCAGGGATTCGATGGATTTGTGCTTGGAAGAACACACTTTTTGCTCCAGGATACCCAAAACAGCAAAGTCCAAAGAAATGAGATGAGGGGAATTGGAGGGCCAAGCGTCCTTCCCCCAGAAGCCAGGAAGATTCGCCTCACTCCACTGGATTGTTTTCTTCGCTCCGTGGGCAGGTGCACAGTCTTGCTGCAGCTGTCAGCCAACGCTTTCGCATTTTCTTCGGTATGACGGCGCCCCCCAGGATGAACTCACAGTAGCTCTCAGCTTTGATTTTGACTCAGTTTGGGAAAAAAAATAAGATTGGTTTTCCCAAACCCTGAAATCCCACCCCAAACCATGACCCTATTGGGGAAATGTGTTTTCTCCACTCTAAACTTTCCAGGTGACCCGACTGGCAGCAATTCTCGATGGTTTTCTGAATTCCAGGCCGGTTAGACAGTGAAAATCTTCTCATCTGTGAAGAGAACCGATTTGAGGGCTTCGCCGCGGCTCAGCTGCTTAACTCTGCAGCACTTTTCCAATCTGGAGGCCTTCACGTGGTCCATAAACAGCTGGGCCTTTGCTGGTTTGCCCACCTGAAGCCCTAGATCTTGTTTTGTAATAAGGGAGTAATTACTCATTTGCATCCACCCGAGCGCAGCCATACGGCTACAAAGGAAAGCTATACAGCTTTCTCAGAAACTTCGTAGTTAAAGAAAAATTCGTCCTGGTCCGGGGTTCGAACCCAGGACCACTGCTACACCGGAGCAGTCGCTCTACCAATTGAGCTAACCGTGACGGCAAGCTTATAGTAGGACGAGAGCGAATTGATCAATAACTCGAAGTGGGAACTGTGTTGGTCAAATGTTTAGGGGTATCCCCCAAGGTGGAGTAGATTTGTAATAAGGGAGTAATTATTCATTTGCATCAGCCCGAGCGCAGCCATACGGCTACAAAGGAAAGCTATACAGCTTTGTCAGAAACTTCGTAGGTAAAGAAAAATTCGTCCTCGTCCGGGGTTCGAACGCAGGACCACCGCTACACCGGAGCAGTCGCTCTACCAATTGAGCTAACCAGGACGCAAGCTTATGGTAGGACGAGAGCGAATTGATCAATAACTCGAAGTGGGAACTCGGTTGGTCAAATGTTTAGGGGAATCCCCCAAGGTGGAGTAGATTTGTAATAAGGGAGTAATTACTAATTTGCATGCACTCGAGCGCAGCCATACGGCTACAAAGGAAACCTATACAGCTACGCTCGGGTGGATGCAAATGAGTAATTACTCCCTTATTAAAAATCTACTCCACCTTGGGGGATTCCCCTAAACATTTGACCAACATAGATCTTGTTTTACAAGTAACGACATGGGGGAGTTGCTAACTCCATGCTCGCGGGCGAGTTTTCGCATGCTCCTCTGGAGATTTCGGTTCACTTTCTTGCTGACTGACAATTTCAGTTCCCTGGTTTTTGCAGTTCGAGGCCTTCCGCTTCGCGGCCGGTCCTTGACATCTCCTGTCTCCTGGAATCGTTTGACGACACGATGCACTTGGACTCGGTGCAATTTAAGCATCTTTGAAATTTTAGGAATATGCATCCCCAACCTGTGCTGGGCAACATTAGAGTACCGCAATACTTCAGAGACCATTTTTCCTGTAAAATATTGGCCCAATGGCAGTAAAACAGGAGTTCTATTTTAGAAAAACACAAGTTACATGAACAAATCAGTGTCGACGCTCAAAAATGCAAATAATAATAAATAGCATGAAATTCAACACACGTTACAGTATTTTTCGGTCACCCTGTAGACGTTAAATTAACTGCATCGAAGCCAAATTTGACCACAAACTATAAGATCTAGACGCCAGCCTCGAGGCCGGATTCAATCACCTTGCCACCACCATCACCGACGCACGCTTAAGCACCGCATGGACGCTATGCTTACCAAGATGATGCAGCTCATGGAACACAATTTTACCCATCGCTTCACCCAACTTCAAACCGCTCCACTCCCCCCATCCAACCTCCGCAAGCACAAGCCACCTTTCCTGAGCAACACCTACCAATTGACACCCGTCTTACTGTCCTCCTAAATCCCCCCACTATTTGAGCTTAATTTAAGCGTGATTTTAGAGGGATCTCTGCAGTGTAATCAGTGTTGATTTAGTGATGGTCTGGCGGGACGAGTGGGCTACAGACGGCGCTTCCTCTTGTTGTGTGTGGCTTGGCGCTTCTGGCTCCGTTTGCCTCGCCTCGCAGAGAACTCCCAGTGCTGTACTTCAGACACCTCGATAAGGAAAGGCCTGGAGGACTGCCGAACGAGAGCCCATTCTCGCACGTCCAGTCAGCTGAGCTCTGTAGGAGCAGCTCATCTTCCGAATGTATTGTCTGGCGATGGGGGTGCTGTAATGAACGATGTGCACACCAGCCGAAGAAGATTATGGCGCAGATTCGATCCACCGGGATGACTACGGTGGCGGCAACAGTAGCGGCAATTTCGACATGTCGTTTGACCCCACGATGATCCCACCAAAAAAAGGATGACTAGCTGGGAAGTAGCTTGTGGAGTACTTCCCACGCTCGGCTTGGTGCGAACGACCTTCCCCTCGGTACCCCGCAAGAAGCGACCGACGATGGACAGACGACAGGGGAAGAAGGGATTAACCGCGTCTGAGAGGAGCCGGCTCGAATCGGAGGGAGCCAGCGCAGATGTGGTCCTCGGCGCCACACGTCTCCCCTTTGCTCGGTAGACACGTGGCGCTTGCAGTAAGGTGGCACCACAGTGCGAAAAAGCTGCGGACTTGCGTTTCCTCCTTGCCTGTTCCTACGCGTTGACTCCGCAACCAGTGCCTCCACTTGCTGTGCTGTGCCGATCTGTGCCTCGTGTTGAATTGGCCAACGCCTGGTGAAGGGGCGGAGCCTTAGGGTATTTAATCGGTGCCCTAAGTGAGAACGAACGCTCTGGGCCTTGGCGACAAGGCTCATCCAGTCGGTCGACGCTATCAACTTCTAAGTCTTGACCCTTTGCTTTTTTGTACAATATGTAATTAAGTTTCTTCAAAGTGTCAGTAAACCTGCTTGTGTTCTCGTTCCAAAATGTCAACTTTCATCCATCCTCGTCCCTTCACCGGCACAACCACGCTACCCTGCCTCACAACAACTGCCCATACTACCCAAGCCGTACACACTGGTGGCAGCGGAGGGATGCTGCTACACGACTTATTAGAGTATGCACTTAAGCAGTGGATATGGAGGAGCACTTTGCACGCTCGGCACATCATTCTGGTGTTCTTTTTGCACTACCTGCAGCTGTTTTGCTTGCCCAATGGAAGCACATGATGACCACTGCCTTCTCTTCAATGGAACGAGAGGGTCCTCTCCGGGCCTAGTATCTCTAGTGAAATCATCCTCTTAGTCAATAGGCCTTGCACTACGTGCTTTGTAAACTGCAACTACATGCACACGGGGTGCCATCCGGAAGCTCCTTGTCAACAGACAGGGCATCACACCCCACATGGGCCTCCGCCTCTTCCAGGCCATGGCAGGGGCTCACTTCCCATACGCCCTTCCGCTGGTTCGGCCCAATGCCAGCCAGCTCCTCTCCATCGAGCGCTGTCAGCGGGCTGCCATCCGCCTCTGCCTGGGAGTGCCTCGGGACTCCCAGATACCTGCCACCCTGGCTGAGGCTGAGGCCTGGCCAATGGAGGTATGGGTGAACCCCATGGCCCTTGTCCATATAAGACGTCTTCATCTCGCCCCGGATAGCCGCCCCCTCCTGGAGCGTCTCCTTGCACGGCCTGACTCTCGCATGGGGCACCTTGCCCTGGCTTTCGAACAGCTGGGTGGGGGGCAGCCTGAGACCCTGCCGCCTCCCCCTCAACCAGACCTTTGATTCGAGTTCCGGATCCACCTCCCGGCACCTGGGGCCCGTCCCAAGCGCTCAACACCTGCAGTCGGTCTCCTGCAGGATGCGGCATATATGCTGGAGGAGGAGCTTAAGGGCTGCACTCCTCTGTTCACTGACGGCTCGGTCATCCACGGAGACTGCCCCTCCGCAGCTGCTGCCTGCGTGGCCCCGACCCTCGCCGAGACCAGACAGTCTCGCCTCCTTTTCGTCGCCAGCTCCACCCTGGCAGAACTGGCTGCCCTCCTCCTGGCTGCAGACGTCCTGGAGTCCCATCCAGAGGTTCTGTCCGCAGCAATCCTCACTGACTCCAGGGCGGCCCTGCATCTGCTCTCCGAGCCGACGTGTCCTCAGCCTGTTATCCGCAAGTTGGCGGCCAGGCTGGATGGCCTCCTGGACAGGGGCTACCTTGTCCATCTGGCATGGATTCCTGGCCACGACGGAGTGCCGGGCAATCAGGCCCCCGACACGGCGGCCAGGGCTGCACACAGCAACAGGGCACCACCGAGCTCAGCTGTGGTGCCTTCGGACGCTGCCCGCACCATCATGGAGCGCCACCTGCTGCTTCGGCACCCTGACCCCAGGGCTGCTGAGGGGAGACAACCATAACCCCTTCCATCCAGCGGACTCACCAGGCAGCAGGCGTCCCTCCTGCTGCGCTGATGATCGGGTGCTCTTGGACGGGCGACCGCCTACACAAGAAGGGCCTTGCAGCTCCTTCCGACTGCCTCCGCTGCGGGCGCCCGGAGGCGACACTTGACCACGTCCTCCTGGAATGCCCGATCTTCGCGCCTCAACAGGCCAAGCTCATCACCTGTTACCAGGCACTGGGCTTACCAGCCCAGACCACACAAGACCTGCTCTTTCCTACCGACCACAACACCCGTCGCGCTATGGATGGTCTCCTCGACTATTTGGAGGAGACGGGACTGGACGTCTACCTCTAGTCGTCCAGACACCACCAGCCCGAGGTCATTCCCCCTGGCCACCTTGCACATGAGGACCCCTTGTCCCCTAGACCATGATGGAGGGCAGGGACACAGTCTCTTCAAATGCTGAAGCCTACAGCAGGGCGTGGTCGCTCTTCTCTGCGCTCCTTCACTAATTGTCTTCCCTAATTCTTTCTATATTTTCTTACTCATCCCTTTTCTATCGACATGCAGGCAGTGGTAGTGGTATCCATACCAGTCACAAGCCCGTGCCGTTTGCCCTTTCATATTCTTGACAGCCTCTAACAACCACAACAACTGGTCCACCTTTACTCACTGCCACGCTCCACGTAGAGCCTCCACGCTGCGACGCGGAGTTTACCAGCAGATTGCTCAAGAAAAGGGTTGTCGCGAGGAAAACAACACTTTGCAAGCGAGACGATACAGGCGCAACTTCAACCATTTACTGACCGCGAATGTGAATGAATATAAGAAAAACAATCAAGAGGGTGAGCAATAACCACCCATGGGCGCGAGGCGTTCACAAAAAGTGGAAAAAAAAGATAAGTGAGCCACAAAGCAGTCTCAGCCCCGTGTATCTAAACAAGCAGATTCATTGACAACTGCGGGCAGCTCAGGCACACGCGCCTCGGCAGCTTACGTCGTTGACCGAATTGATTTCTTTGCGCAGATCGCTGCTCATCGCTCGGTGAAAATTCCATCTTCATGGCTCTGCGATAACTTCGTCACCTTGAGCTGGAACCATTATCAACTTAGCAGGGTGGAAGCTGCAATCACAAGATCGGAACAGGACGGAACCACGTCACAACAAGCGGGCGTGAACTTCCGGGGCAAACCTTCATAAGCAAGCTGCGTTCCCGGACCTCATCACAACTGCGGGCAGCTCAGGCACACGCGCCTCGGCACCTTACGTCGTTGACCGAATTGATTTCTTTGCGCAGGTACGTGCTTTTCCTGAGTTTTTCCCGAGCGCGTTCCTGAGCTGCCCTGCAGTGTTTTCTTCATTCTTTTTTTTTTGTTTTGCCTTGAGATGGGTGGTAAACAACCATCAACTATTAAAGAAGTACCAAAGATGCTCTCAGAGCTTTCCACAAAGTTTGACGACCACAAAGCTAACGTTGTGACAGAACTGCAAGACATCAAACAGTCGCTGTCGTTCATAAACGATAAATTTCAAGAATTCAAGTCCACCGTAGAAGACATGAAGAGGGAACAACAGACACTGAAAGCAGAAAATAACGATCTTAGAGCAGCCCTAGAGAGTGCAAAAACTGAGATTGTAGAGTTAAAGCAGTATTCAAGACAACAGAACATCGAGATCAAAGGACTACCCCTCAGGACTGACGAAAAACTTGCTGACGCCTTAATACAGTTTGGTGAAACGCGCCGTGTTCCAATATCCAGCTCTGATATTGATGTGATTCATCGCGTATCCGGAAAGGACAAGAAAAATCCAAACGTGATCGTGAGGCTCACATCTCGCTCCGTGCGTAGCAGAATACTACAAGCAGTGAAAAAGATCAGTTTGTCTCCGGTGGACTTTGGCTACGAAGGCACATACACAGTCTATATTAATGAGCACGTCTGTCCTGAGTATAAGGTATTGCTTGGAAAAGCAATTGCACGAAAGCGAGAAAAGGGCTGGAAGTTAACCTGGGTCGCTAATGGAAAGATCCTTGCTAGGAAGGCCGAGAACTCGAACGTGATTCAGATCCGTTCCGAGACCGACTTAGCTCTGATCTGTTAAACCAAAATCTACAGTAAATCATGGACAGTGTGCAGGTTAGCAAAGCAATTTATGAAAAAAATGCATGTGCCTCTCTGCTTCATTGCAATGTTCGAAGCTTGAATAAGAACATAGATAATGTCTGCTGTCTAATGGCTGAGCACTCATTTACGTTTGACTACATAGCCGTTTCTGAAACTTGGCTACATGAAGGGAAACTCCACAGTATCAAAGGGTTCAATTTTTTTTCCTGTAGTAGAAAAACTTCTACGAGAGGCGGTGGAGTTGGCCTATACGTAAAAACATCGTTGCATTCCTCGCTTCTTACTGGGTTGACAAATTCATATTCTGCTGGTTTTGATTTTTTGGTTGTTCAGTGTATGAACCTTACAATTGCTGTCGTATATCGTGCTCCAAATAGCTCTCTATCACTATTCCTTGACCATTTTGAATCGCTGCTCACGAACTTATCTAATCTAAGAGTCAAAGTATTAATCTGTGGTGATTTAAATATTGATTGTTTGAGTGATAACAGTGTGGTATATACTAACTTATTACAGTCATATGGCTTCAGTAATGTAGTTATAGGCCCTACACGTGTGACTCCTAATTCTTCGACGTCACTGGATCATATACTTTGCAATTTCGACACATCATTTAGTTTGAGCTCCATATTGTGGGGATACACATGAATCCCCTGCCCCATTGTAACGGCCGCGCGTGATTATCACGCGATGCTATGCGCGCGCCGTTCGGGAGGTTTTGCGAGGGAGGGCACTCTCGCCACCCCCGCTTCCTTTCGCTCCCCGCCGCGGAGACTTTCCCTCTTTCTCCTTTCACAACGGAGAGACCTCCTCTCCACAGCCCGGGAGGAGACGCGTTTCTCCCGAGGCTCGCTCGTCTTCTGGCGGGAGCCGTGCACACGCACGGATCGGAGATCTGCCACGGAGACCGCTGCCCTTATCGCCCGGCCACCGTGTGTGACTTGACCGCCGCGGGCCGTGAGCGAGGAACCACGCGAGGTGAGCGGAACCTACTTGCCCCACATTTTTGCGTGCGTTCTGCCCTTTGTGTTTTCCACCCCCGTACGCGAGCGGAACATCCTCGCTCGTTACGGCGGTTGTATTGTTGCTGCTGCACTGTATTGCTCGGGAGCAATAAACGCTCCTCCGAGTAGCATACTCGTGTTTGTCCCCTCTGGCCCGAACCCGCCGTGGTTGCGACCTACCGCACCGCGGGTTGGGGGTCACAGCTCTGACTGCTAGGGCTGGCACGCTGGTGCTAGAGAGCGACAACTGCTTCTAGCCCTTTGAGCGTTACTACAAGAATAGACCCCCATATTCTTGGCGCCCAACGTGGGGCCAGAGGTGTGACAAACCGAGTGTCTGTGTGACCGACTGCCGACATACAGACTAGCCATGGCGGCGAGCGGGATTGACATCCAGTCCCTGCTGTGGTTGTCCAATACGGCTTCTCAGCAGCAACATCCTGGTCACGGCACTCACTTGGCTGAGACGCCTAGGCGAGCCGTCCGGACGCCTAGCGCGATGGGCGCTACCCCTCCAGCGTTACGACTTTACCGTGCGCTACAGGAGGGGCAAGAACAACGTGGTGGCGGACGCACTTTCGCGCGCGCCCGTTGACGGCTTGGGAAGTAACAACACTGCCCACTCCGCCGCGCCCGACAGCCAGAGCAGCGCGACTGCCGCGCAGCTCACACAACGCTCCGAGGGAAGGGACACCCCGCCTTCCCAGGGCGAAAGCGTAAACCACTTTGAAGGCATCAGTTCAGTGGTGAGCGTTTTCAGCAGAAGGGAGCTGTTGGAGGCACAGCGGGAGGATCCATTTTGTCGAAAAGTGTTCGACGGGCTCAGGGAGCCGGGCGGCGCGGCCGCGGCGCACATGGAGGCAACTGGTATTGTTGACCGTGCGGGGCGCTCGAACACAGCTGGTAATGCTGTGAGCGCGATGGATTCCTATCTGCTCGACTCCGATGGCATCCTGCTGAGATATATCCCCTCCGAGAAGGATACACACGAGTCCTTCAAGGTGGTGATTCCACGCACGTTGAGAGGAGCACTTTTACGCTACTTTCATGACACGTGCATCGCTGGGCATGCGAGTGGCCCTAAGACTTACCTCAAGTTGTGCCGCCTCGCTACCTGGCCTGGCATGAAGCGGGATGCGATACGCTACGCCCGCTCGTGCGACGTGTGCCAAAGGGTCAAGCCACGTGGTGGACGCCCACCTGGGCTCATGCAGCCGATCAATAGCCAGGGTCCTTGGCAAATTGCGGCTTGTGACGTCATGGGACCTTACCCCAGGACTCCGAGTGGAAACCAATATCTGCTCGTTGTCACAGACCATTTCAGCAAATGGGTGGAACTGTTCCCACTTCGAAAGCTGACGGCACGCGTAATCATGGGGAAGCTGATCGAGGTGTTCACACGATTCGGCTACCCCGGGCAGTTGATAACGGACAATGCATCGTACTTCACTGCCAAACTTTTCGTGGACTCCTGTGCGGCCCTTGGCATTAAGCACAGGAGAACAACCACGTACCACGCCCAGGCGAATCCCACGGAACGCGTGAACCGCAACATCAAGCACATGCTCGTTGCATTTGCGGAGACGCACATCGACTGGGACACCTGTCTCCCCGAGATTGGGTTTGCTCTCAGGTCGACCGTGAACCGCTCGACTGGGTACACACCTGCCGCTCTCAACCTTGGCAGGGAGCTGCCGAACCCGTTAGAACTTACTCTACAGGTTCGCAGCAACACCCCGATTGCTTGGTCGGCACGCGCTGACTATGCGACCGGGCTGCGCGCGAGGATGACGGAGGCTTTGGACAAAGCACGCCGGAATCTAAGCACTGCTCGGGCCCAGCAGAAAGCGCAGTATGACCGCTCTCACCGGGAAGTTCACTACAAACCGGGTGACCTGGTGTTGAGGCGCAGTCACGTTCTGAGCGATGCCAGTAAGCGGTTTTCTGCTTCTCTGGCGCCGAAATGGACGGGACCATATGTAGTTCGGGAGAAACTTTCCTCTCTCGTCTACAGGCTGGCGGACTTGACGCTAAGACCGACCGGCGGGCCAGTGCATGTCTGTGATCTCAAACCCTACTTTGACAGAGGGAATGAGTGGCCTGTGGAGAACACCCTCCCCTGCCAGCAGGCAGCCGCACCGAGAGGCAAGGCTCGACAACAGAGCCCAGCACCTCGTTACAACTTGCGCCCACGGCAGAAACAACTCTGACCAACGCGCAGGGAGTAATTTCTCCTGCTTAATATGGACGGAACACCCCTTCCATATTTCGCACCATGGCTTCCGGAGCAAGCACACGCTTTCTCGTCGGAAAGGACCGAGAGGGGTTAGACTAGCTCAAAAAAAAAAAGTGTAAATCTGGAAAGTAACTAGAAAGAAAAGACAGCCTTGCAGCCGCAGGCCAGCCTTCACAGCGCGCCCGGACCCCGGAGGAGAGCCAGCGGACGCCGCAACGACCGTTGCTTCTTCGAACACCGAGAGCCAGGCCGTTTGGAAGGCGGCCGCATTCCGGAGTTAAGAGCCCGCTGTCGCCACCAAGTTGCGCAGAAGAAGAACAGCTTCCGGTCGGCCGCGGGACGAGCGAGCGAGAATTCGGGGAAACAAGGGCCTGTGTCTACCATGGCGAAAACTGCGGCAGAGAAGCCGCCTTGGAGTTCCCCGTGTCCCCGCGGCAGCGGCTTCGCCCACGACAGAAGCTTGGTCCCCCGCTGGGCCCGCCTCACAAGTTCTCCGCGGCAGAGGGAAAATGGGTCGGCGCGCCTTTGTCACCCTCCAACGAAAGGAAAAGAGGGCCATCGAGCCAAGAGCGAGCGTTCGACCAGCTGAGGGGAGGCCTGCTGTACGCTGTGCAACGGGACGACACGGTGCGTAATTGCCCTGAGCCTGCCTGCCGCCCGCGCGTCCCGGCAAAGCTGCCCTGGCCGACTCACGGGACCTACGGTCATCGACCCCCTTCAACCCTGGGCTCCACGGTCGTCCATGGCGGTCGTCTACACTGCCTTCCTGCCCTGGCGTCCACGGCCTTCGACGACGGCACTGCTGGCTGTGAGCTGAATCTTTTCTTAATTGGTTTTAAAGTTAAACGGCGTTCCGCCGGCCCCACTCGGTACACCCTTTGTGTGAACGCGGTCACTTCTCGGCCGTAGGGCAGTTTTAAGGAGGGGGGGATGTGGGGATACACATGAATCCCCTGCCCCATTGTAACGGCCGCGCGTAATTATCACGCGATGCTATGCGCGCGCCGTTCGGGAAGTTTTGCGAGGGAGGGCACTCTCGCCACCCCCGCTTCCTTTCGCTCCCCGCCGCGGAGACTTTCCCTCTTTCCCCTCTTACAACGGAGAGACCTCCTCTCCACAGCCCGGGAGGAGACGCGTTTCTCCCGAGGCTCGCTCGTCTTCTGGCGGGAGCCGTGCACACGCACGGATCGGAGATCTGCCACGGAGACCGCTGCCCTTATCGCCCGGCCACCGTGTGTGACTTGACCGCCGCGGGCCGTGAGCGAGGAACCACGCGAGGTGAGCGGAACCTACTTCCCCCACATTTTTGCGTGCGTTCTGCCCTTTGTGTTTTCCACCCCCGTACGCGAGCGGAACATCCTCGCTCGTTACGGCGGTTGTATTGTTGCTGCTGCACTGTATTGCTCGGGAGCAATAAACGCTCCTCCGAGTAGCATACTCGTGTTTGTCCCCTCTGGCCCGAACCCGCCGTGGTTGCGACCTACCGCACCGCGGGTTGGGGGTCACAGCTCTGACTGCTAGGGCTGGCACGCTGGTGCTAGAGAGCGACAACTGCTTCTAGCCCTTTGAGCGTTACTACAAGAATAGACCCCCATAATATATAAAGCATCCCTTACAGATCATTATCCTGTTGCGATATTTTTTCCTCCAGAACAAGCTGCCCCAGGTAAAACATCTGACCCCCACTGCAGCATCGATGTTATTCAGTTAAGGGAATGCCTTCAAGCGGTAGATTTCAGCTTGATCAACTCAGCTGATGTTAACGACCTATACCAAGAATTTAACGACAGCCTAACCACGGCAGTTTTGCAATCTTCTACACCTCAAATCAAAAGATACTATAGTACGCCTATCTGTCCCTGGATGACACAAGCTATTATGAAACTTATTAAGGAAAAAGATCACTGGCATACCAAATGTAAACAAAAGCGAGGTAATTCATATTACTTAGTAAAGTTTCGCAGAGCAAGAAACTTAGTTACTGCTGCCATAAGGTCCCGCAAGAAAGAGTATTACTCCCAATTAATTTTGAAAAATGCCCACAGTACGAAAGTCACGTGGCAGATCATTAACTCTGTTATTAAACCCGTAGCAAATCGTTTTATTATGCCTGACATAGAAATCTTGGGGATCTCCATTGAAAATCTAGTTACAACGTTCAATGTATATTTTTCCACTATTGGTGCAAGTATAGGAAATGCCCCTGCACTGATTACCTCCCTCCTCCGCAAAACATTGTAGTGACCTTTGCATACCATGATATTACAGTGGATGAGATTAGATATACAGCTAATCATTTTCCACCGAAATTATCTACTGGATATGATGGCGTTGCCTCTATTGCGCTGAAGGAATGCATTGATATCTTATGCGAGCCACTTGAAAAAATCTTCAACTTTGCCTTCTATTCTTCCACCTATCCCGATCTGCTTAAGCTAGCTAGAATAGTACCGATTCACAAAAATGGTGACCGTAACCACGTTGAGAATTATCGCCCAATTTCCATTTTAAGCTGCATAAACACACTTTTTGAAAAACTCGTTGCAAAAAGAGTGAAAATATTTCTCGAGAAAGAAGCCTTGCTATGTCCTCAACAACACGGCTTTAGACCAAACAGATCAACTGGTACGGCCGTCATATCGCTAACAAACACGATCAGCGCTTTCCTAAATGATAATAAAATAGTCTTAGGAATTGTTTTGGACATTAAGAAAGCATTTGACACTGTCTATCACGAAATTTTACTGACAAAACTGGCGCATTACGGGTTTAGAGGTATTAGTTTAGAATTCTTCAGAAGTTATCTCAATAATCGGCGGCAAATGATCCAACTAAGTTGTGTAAAATCTGACTTTGAAATAGATACGGTTGGTGTGCCTCAGGGTTCAAGGTGTGCCTTGGTCTGATTTTTTTTTTACCTTGTATATTAATGACCTGCCGCATTTCACACAACACTTCTCTGTTTTTATGTATGCTGACGACACTGCTCTTCTATGTGCTCACGAATCTACAACGGATCTTATTAGCACCGCAAACCGAGAATTGGAAACTTTGTGTAGCTGGTTTATTTCCAATATACTTGTTGTAAATGTTAATAAGACAAAATGCATAATATTTAGGGGCTCCAGAAAAACAATACAGGAAAACCTGCCTTCCGTGCAATGGCTTGGCACACCTATTGCACTTGTGAATAACATCGCTTCTCTTGGAATAATTCTAGATGAGAACCTACACTGGAAGCCATACATTCAGGCGCTTTGTAAAAAGTTAGCCGCAGCATGCTTTGCACTCTACAAATGCCGAGATTATTTTGGTAGTGACATACTCAGAATTATTTATTTCTCAATTTTTCAAAGCCAGTTATCATATTGCATTGAATCATGGGGCCACACCTACCGATCTTATTTGGAACCACTTAGGGTCTTGCAAAAAAGGGCAATTCGATTCATTTCACGTTCAGGATACAACACCCACACTGGTCCTCTTTTTAAACAGATGAATATACTGCCACTACAATCATTACTTGAATACAGGACTGTCTTGACAATACACACATGCCTTACAGACAATTACCCGTTACACTCATCGCTATTCTGTATCCCACCACTATGCACTCGCAACGCCGCTCATAGAAATTTCCTTCTTCCGAAAACAAAAAATGTCTATGGAGAAAGAAGGATGGCCCATGTTGGTATTAAGCTGTGGAACAAGCTTCCAAGTGACCTCAAGCATTGTAAAACTTTTCCTTTGTCACTGAAGAAATACTATAAACAATGAGTGAAGCCAGCGTTTTTTCTTTTCATGTATTTTTGAGTGTTTGTATCTGTTTGTAAAAGAGGCTTGGTGTTCTGAATATTGTTGCTCCATGTACCCATTTATGTCTTTCTAATTTCATGAGCTTTTATATCTATGTAATTAATTTTTGTTATGCCTGCAATTTTCTTTGAAACTGAATTGCATGGATGCCAACTAGCTTTCAGCTAGGGATCCAGATGTTTTCACAAGCATGCCTTGTATGAATGTTGAGAAATAAAAAATTGAATCAATGAATCAATTCTTATAAATAGTAATTGTTGGGGTATTAACACGATTCTACAGTGGCTTTTGATATAGAAAGCCTCCAGCAGTTCACTGGCTGCCCGGTCTTTACTTATGTTTTAAACCTTCGTTTCTTTCAGCCTTGCTGCACACTTAAGCTTTCGTCCTCCACCGCAGGCTTTAGAATGATGCGGCAAATGTACCATTTTGTAAATCCCGATTATGTTCTCCTAATTTTTCGTTAACACAGCGGCTGGTTTGGCCGATGTACTTCTTACCGCGCGTGAGAGGAATCTGACAGACGACTCTTACTGCACAATTAACAAAGGGAGCTGCATGTCTTTTTTTTACATTCAGCTTCTTTTGCCTTGTTGGGATCAGTTTTGACGCACAAGGCAGTCAGTTTTATTGGGGCAGAACAAGCAACAGGAATATTGTATTTTCTTGCCACACACTTCAAATTGTGCGCCACCTTATGAGTGTACGTGATGACAACCAGTCTACTTTTTCATTTGGTGACCTCATATTGAGTACTTTTTTTACAAAATGCCTTCTTAAATTTTCTCAGCAAAGCTTCTCCTACTGCGCTTAAGATCGAAGTTGGAAACCCTGCTTGTTCCAACTTTCGAAACTGGGTTTGAGACCTTTCCCCCGCTTTATGGCAGCATTATTTCTTCAGCGACGCTTCTTGGCACATCTGAGCAATGACGCGCTTTACATTCTTCAAATGAGAAGGGTCATAGGGCATTAATTTTTTCGCGAGCGAGGGCAAAAGCTTTCGTCTTTGAGCTTGATGTTAGTATCTCAAAACTGCAACTTATTGCCTTGGGCAAGCTCATGGATGAAGTCTAAACCTTTTCCAAGTGGTTTAAAACCAGATAAAATTTCTTCCGCGGTTTGTGGGTAAGATGGGGGAGCCTGCTTCTTTAAAACTACGAAAAAAAGTTCTACATATAAAAAGTTTTCAGCTCTTGGGCTTCGTCAAAGTAATCGCTGCAAAGTATGCGTGCTACAACCCTTTTCTGGAAGCATAAACCAACTACCCCCCCCCCCCCCCCTCAACAAATACTACTCAGCAGATTGCTCGTCAATGGCAAATACCACTTTTTGCCATGAATACATGGCCAATAGTCACTGAAAATCCGGTCAAGAGAGTCCACGCCTCTCTTGTTCTGTTTATGTTCTTGGATTAGTATTGGCGGTGGCACATTGACCCATTACAGCTCTTGCTGTAGAGTGCATCTCGTTATATTAGTGGCAGCACATACGCACTTGTCGTTCCGTTTTACTGCAATTATGTCACCATCAGGCATGTAGTCAAAGGATCCTTTCTTTCGTTTCGAGAGTTCTTTTGAATATTCTAACGGACACCTTTTTAATCTATTCTCTCACACTGTGCCGGTAGCCCAAAATCCTCGCGCTTTGAGTTCTTGCGGTAGAGAATGAGACATGAAAAAGTTATCCGTAAAAACAGTGTGGTCTGTCGGTTCTGCCACACACTGATCTCCTCACCGCCTTTTCAGCTGCAAATGTCAATGTGAAAGGGATAACCTCATGAAGATGAGAGAGTCCACCGCTTGTAGCCAAATCGCATTGGCTTTCTCCTCATGAACATTTTGCAGCTGTGGCGACCAAGATATGGAACCATTTCTTCATCGGCACTGACATTAGTCGAGAAGGTTTCAGTCTGCTCAAGCGAAGTACTTACTAGGCGCTGAAGGGCATGATATTCACCATTTTGTCTCGCTTTTCAAGCAATGTACTATCAGCAGCATGAATGCACTCTTTGATTTAGCGGAATTTGGCTTGACTGATTCTATTACATACAAGTGAAACACTGATATCAACTTTTGACCAGTAAAGTCTGTGCAGGGAAGCTTATCGTAGCACTGAAGAAAAGAATTGCTAGAAATAGACGAAGGTATTCTTCTGTGAGTTCACAGCTAGTGATGATCATTCTTTGTCGAACATACTTGTTCGATTGTTCACTTATCAGATGAATGATTTCTTTTTTGAAGAATAAAGAGGATAGCCAGTACGGACCTGCGTCGACTAAATCCGCGTGCATTACTCGAAACGGTTTGCCCTGAGAACTAGCCATTCAGCTCGTGCACTTAGTAGTACGCTTGCATTTGAAGTTCTCGGGCTCGATTTGTTGCATTTTAATGCGCCACTTCTTAGGGAGTGGTTTGATTTCCTCAGTATCATAAGTGTGCACCTCTATCTCTCTTGCAACATCATTTGGCAGAGCATCCGCCTAAGCGATATCGGTATCCCCCCTTCTACATCGGTAAGGGCCTCTTTCAGATTTGATGGTGGCTTAATTTCAACATCAATATTTCCTGAAGCATCATCGCTGCGAACCATTTCCACAGCTTCCTCAGAAGTTAAAAACTTGTTCCGAGGCATCTGTAGGGTAAAAATGGCCAGTGATCAAATCAGTACCAGCTACAAATTCAGCTGCCCCTATACTACCGCTTTGGGCCAATGTTTCATCTGGGAACTTTCATATGAATTCTCAAATATTTAGACCATCGCATCACATAATTTAAGTTTAATACGTCATCGCAATTGGTTACACATTAGACACATTAGAACTTGCATAGAAGTCTGTTTTGGCGACTTGCCGATGTGAGATTATAGCGGGAAATTTGTAAAGAAGTTGTAGCCTGCGTCAGCGTGATAAAAAAAACTAAATGCGAGTGTTTTTCTTCTTATAAATGAAAGTGTAGACATTTTAAAACGTGATAAATCCTTATTTTAGTGGATTATAAAAATATAAGCACTGCTACAGTGTGTTATTGTGTGCTAGTGATTTGTTCCCAAATGTGAATAATGACGCCAGAGGGACCAACTTATCAAATGGGCGACCCTAAACATTTACATGCTTAGATAAGGGCAGGTTGGACAGACCGTAGTCAGAAAGACATCGGTGTTCGACTTATATATTGCAGCTGTCAGAAAGAACAATCTTGAAGACGAATTACATTTTGGCTGTTGCAGGTGAAGTCGCCTCTCATTTTTTCATCGTAGCTGACAGCAGTGCAAATAGCCATCTCTGACGCTGTCATCTCTGTACGTGCAAGGTTTAGAGCGAGATATATTGCATGGTGCACAACCGGAAGCACTGCGCGGATAACTTTGGAAGACGCGAAAATATATCGCAAGTGGATCGCAATAGTACAGCTCACTGCGGTTCATTAAACACGTCCTGTAAACGGTCACTTCGCATCGTGATAATATGCCTTCTTATATGCCCGTTACGTTGGGGTAGATGCAGTATCAAAGCAGACGCAAAGCAGTATCTTGCGTTCACTTGCGCGTGCGAGTTTCACGGCGTTACCAGTTATATTTGCAGGATACTTCTGTTTCATAACATCTGTGCGAAGTTCTGTGCAATTCTAATGAAACCCCGAAGGTTTTGAGCATATTCTTTAAAAGAGAACGGCTGGGCTCTAGGGAATCCTAGTTTTACAATGCTTTAGGTTTGGTTTGGTTTAAGGAGTTTAACGTCCCAAAGCGACTCAGGCTATGAGAGACGCCGTAGTGAAGGGCTCCGGAAATTTTGACCACCTGGGGTTCTTTGACGTGCACTGACATCGCACAGTACACGGGCCTCTAGAAGTTCTGCTCCAACGAAATTCAGCCGCCGCGGCCGAGATCGAACCCGCGTCTTTCGGATAAGCAGCCGAGCACCATAACCACCGAGCCACCGCGGCGGCCTACAATGCTTTCTATGGCTGCTGTTGAATTGAATGTAATTTTCGCAGTCCGAAGGGTTTCTATAAAGGCTGCTTACTAGTTTGTTATCGTCAAGAGACACTGCTATATCAAACCAACGAAAAGTTGAAACAGAGTGAGCTTACCAGAATGAGACTTAAATTCTACAATGAACATTAACAGTTCTTTTTACCTTGGCGCCAGTTTATAAGAATATCATCATTGAAGAATCTAGAAAAGAACGGTTTAAAACGAGACCTCTAAAGGAATTCGATTGCTTTGCAGCCGATGGAAATGCTATTTTAAAGGCGTCGGCACGGGTAGGTAAGCTAACTTCCCTTATAAAAATGGTCTATAGGCTTTCTATAGACTTTTTATAGACTCTATAACCATCCTTTAGACTTTTCGTTTTGTCTATAGACAGTCTATAGAAAATGTATACACTAAAGTTTAACTGCTAATGTATACACTAAAGTTTAGCTGCTTCAATTTCCTTTCGTCTATATATGGTCTATTGACTCTCTATAGACAAAATTCTATAGCTGCCTCAATTTCCTTTCCTCTATAGATAGTCTGTAGGCTAAGGTCTATAGCTGCCTTAATTTCATTCTTCTATTGGCTGTCTATAGGCTCTCTATACACTAAAGTCTACAGCTGTTTCAATTTCCTTTTGTCTATAGACGGTCTATAGACTCTCTATCGGCTACAGTTTAGAAATACCTCAATTTCCTTTCGTCTATATACTGTACACTATAGACAGTCAACTGTCTATAGACCAGTCTATAACAATGCTAATTTTCTCTAACAATGTTCTATACGCTGACTTTCGACTAAGTCCAGAACAATGTCAATTACTTTTTGCACTGCATGCTGAGGGGACCTGCATCTGGTGACCGCAGCTATGTAGGGAGTCCTCCACCACCTTCGCTATTACGGAAATTAAAAAGTATTGCGCGAGGACACTACAACACCCTCCTGCATATTGTTTTTAGGAGCCTTGATAAGCTCCTTTTCGTTATACCGTGACGTATATTGTCAATGCAATTAAGTATTTAATGCTAACAAGTAAGCCGAGGAAAGGCAGCCGTTCTTCAGGTAAGGGCGCCCGCAAACTGTACTACATCGAACGAATACGCTGTCTCTTAAAGGAATCGCTCGACACAATTCCATTCCATCTTTCGATCGTTGCTGTTTTACACGCTGAAATCAGAAACATTTCTTCAACGGTTCTACATTTCTCTTTAAAACGCCCTGAAAACAAAGGGGGCAAGGCGGTGGTCAGAATTCAAGGAAGCGCTCATCCCTTAGAAACACCTTAGAATAGTCTCAAAGAGCCTGGTCCTCTGTGCGATTAACATCTGCCATTTATACCTTTGCAGTTTGTATTCACGTGAATAAGTGCTGCGACGCAACAATCACAAAGCCAGTATTTTTCGTTCCTACCCTTGCACCTGTTGCTTTGGAGCCGATGACACGCTTTTGTCGCGCATATCAGTTTTCTAAACACGAACACGAGCAAAAAAGACGTTATGCTATGCAGCATTCTAATCATTATTTAAGAATTGTACCACATACTATTCGGTGGGAGATGCGGCGCGTATACGGACAAGCAGTTAGATTTCGGTTCTGTTTTCACGAAAACAATAAGGTTTTTAGAGGGTAAGCGACTAATTTAAGCTTATAAACCAATTGCCTTCTGTGGTCTTGGATATCAGATCAAGCTGCACACGGCAAGAGTGCGAGCGATAAAGATACGACCGTGAAAGGGCTTTCTGTTTCATGTGTCACCCGTTTTACCGCGAGAGGGCGGAAAATCATTCGGGCTGCAAACAACCCTGTGCGTGGATGCATCGGTGGCGTTGGCGTTTTCTCTCGCGAATTACGTTTTCTTCAAAATCCAACTTCATCGTCCGCTTACGGTAAGTGTACACGTTTATATTTTATTCATTTGGTCTCCTACACCACTCTAGGCAGAGCTGCGTGTGCAGAACAGATTATGTGCGCTGCGACAAACGTCCTATCTTCGTTTCTAAGGCGGAAGCCATCGGGTTCTCGACTAAGGCCGCTTATGTCGGTACCGCTGTCTTTATTAACGCCCGGAAAGGCAGTCTGCGCGATGCCCTTGACGATAAGCCGCTCCTCGTGAGCTGTCTACTAAATATTTCGTGTTTCAAGGTAGATGCGCGGCTAGAAATGTCGTTTAGCCTCCGAATAATGGCCGAAATGGAACTGTGCGTTAGTTAGCGTCGTGTGAGCTCAATTTATTTCGCACCTCTGAAAACGTACTTACATACACTCTCGTTCTGTGGTGGATTACGTTTATTTTCTAATCTTTGTGTTATCACCTGTCTGGACCATGGAGTGCTGTTCATTTTGAGGTATGCATTGCTTCCTACGTGTGAACGCTCGCTCGGTGCGCGTCCTGGACGCCCACTTGTCAGCAAAGGTGTTTTGTAACGCTATAGACTGCAGCGCGGGACGTTTGTCAAAGTTGTTGTCAAGCGGCGCTGGAGGAATGCTTGTAGTGTGATGGGTGAATAAAATTCGTTGCCGGCGCGAATGGCCGTCGTGCTCAAACACCGCGAAGAACCCACGAGCTCCATCCCATCTCCCCTTCGTTGGATACGTATGAATTCGTTCATATCTGTCATCAGTGCCGTTGGCCGCCCCCGCTGGCCTGCGGGCACTTCATTTTGAAAGCTGGGTAAAGGTCGGCTCGACAAGAGGTGGCTTACATTTCGTTCCGAGTGGTTCGTGCATGAATCCCGCTCACGCGTGCACAAATTTCTCGAATATCATTTGCGCGAGAGGCAAAGTATATATTTCTGATTTCAGACTGCTGCGTTACGAAAGCGCCGATGTAACTCGCCACTTACATGCTCCTAAAATGCAATTCAGGTCTCGTGTTGTTATAGCTGCGCCTGTTGAAGGCGTTAATTGTTTCATTGAAATACTGCCTACTTTGAGCGCGTTCAATGCTTTCGCTGATTTTTCTAGCAGCGTTAGGTAAGTCTACCTCCATGCAAAAACACACCTATTTACTGCGCTTTTGGGGCTGTACTTGAAGGAAAAAATAAGCGAATTTTATATGGCATTAAATGACAGTAATATGTTAACTCAACCTCGCGACTGCTTTAGAAACAGTGCAGCTGCAGCCACTGTGTGCTGCATGAGGTTTCTGAATAATGAGCGTGGCATGGAATCGCTGCAACCCGCTTGTTTTTAGGAGCGCGTGCTGATGTATGAGTATGCTGTTCCGTCTTTGTGCTTCATGTTACAGGCGCAAATCTGTTGTGAACTGGTTGCTATCGGCTTACGTACACCCGGCCAAATCTTTAACTGGCTCTGGTGTTGCATCGATAAATGCACCTTGTAAATAGGTGCCTATCGGCTACACTGCTGGAATATTCATGCTGTAATTTGACGCGTGAGATGGCATTTCATGGTTTCTTTTTATTAATATAATGTTTGAGTGGAGTACTTGCGTGTTTAGATCAAAGTTATCAGAAATATTCATCGTCTGCCACCACGAAGAGCCGAAACAAGTGGAATACGCAGCATAGGTTCTGGTGGCGCATTTGCACTTACTCTGGGTAAACGACTTGTCCGTCATGAAAGGAGCGGTAGTTTACCCAGAGGATGAGACCATATGGACCAGATCAATTGCTGCGTATGCCGCTTGTTTCAGCTGTTCGTTGTGGCAGACGATGTATATTTCTGATAACGTTGATCTCAACACGCAAGTACTCACTCAAACATTATATGAACACAAAGGGACCACGAAATGACATCTCACTCTTTTTTACAAGGTGAATTTAGCGATGCAACACCCAAGCCAGTTAAATATTTGGCCGGGTGTACCAGGCTTCACGCAGAGTATTTTGAAGCGCTTCTTCTATAGCGGTTATAAGAATAAATGCTGCAATATTCTCCTTTTTGGATCCCTGTGTAAGGTGCACTGAATCTGTACTTAATGGAGGTTGCATTCTCAACAGCTCTTAGGGAGTCAATGCAGATATGTGGCACAATTGTTGGAAGTCTTCTGTTACAAATAGTGTAAAAGGTTTATCATACAGAAATCAGTATTGGCTGTAACAGTATTGCCATACAGAAATCAGTATCATTACTGGTTTCAGAGTAGAGTGCTCTAGGGATTTTGGGTCTTTGTTACAATGTTTTATTAAGACACTTATAATCTGTCGTGTATTTACTGAAATGACTGAGCCGGCGAGATAGCTCAGTGGCTATCATGTTCGTCTGGAGACCTGAAAGATGCAGGTTCGATTCCGGCCTAGGCGGTTGCACTTTAGTAGAGGCAAAATGCTAAAGGCCTGCGTACTCTGCACAGGTGGCCGAAATTATTCCACAGCCTTTCACTGCCGCAGCCTGTGTCGCCTTGGGTCTTTGAACCTTATAAAACCAAACCAAAAGATCAAGATTGCCTTTCTAGAATGGCATAGCCAGGATATGCCTTGCATTATAAAGTACATGTGTAGAGATGGAATGGGAATTTTTTTTCAGTTCCTCTTATATTATTTTTTTCTTTGTGCTGTACAGGTGAACATGCCTGGATGATTGACTGCAGACAAGAGGTCGCAAGAATGCTTCTGAAGAAACTAGCCGAACTGTTACTTTGAACATTTATGCTCCTGTGTTGCATTCTTATAGTATTGCATATTCCCAGCCTGGATAGCTTGTAAATAAACTAAATTTCTAAGTATATTGATTGTGTCATTTGTGAACTCTGTCTGGTGACCTTTTTCAACGGTGGTAGACAGTCTCTCTATAGGCAGTCTATAGACAATGGTCTACTATTAGTTTAGTAGACAGATGTCTATAGACTGTCTATAGACAAAGTTCTATAGCACTGCCAGGCCACACACCTATGGAATGTCTATAGACAGTCTATAGACATAGTCTACTGGACCAGTATACTTTTGTCTGTAGGCTCTCTATGGACAGTAATCTACAGGAACTCTACGGCTATAAGTCTGTCTATAGACAAGTGTCTATGGATGGTCTATAGACAATTCTATAGGAAATATATGGCCATAAGTCTATAGATGGTCTAAAGACTCTCTGTGGACCTGTGTCTATAGACTTCCTATAGACCTATAGACATTCAGTAGACAATTGTCTATAGACTGCCTATATACAAAACTCTGCTAAAAGTGTATGGCCATAAATCTATAGACTGTCTATAGATCAGTGTATAGGATTTGTCGATAGACAGTCTACAGACTTCATAGACTAAAGTCTATAGACACTCAATGGACTGTCTAAAGAAATTTTTATACGGGTTGCCTGTCTTAATGGGTCCATTTTAGTTACCAATTTCTTGTGAACGGCCAGTACGTCATAGTGTCTTCGATTTCGTTTTAGAACTGCGGTATACATGACCAGACAACACACCCGTAGTGTGGTAGCCTTCCACTCTGTGTGATTGCCGTTGTACGTTGTTTTATTCATTTTATAGGGTGTGTATATATAGCATCCATGCATTATCATCCAGTATATAGTTCCGCCTTCTGTCTTTTTTCTTGTTTTCTTGCACCACCCTGTTTTACGCATATGTGTTCTCTAAAACATTCTGCGCCTTTCAAATTCGCCAAGAGCACATGTGCTCTTCGTATGAACGCAACAGCGTTAGGGACCCCGTGCCGCAGAAAAGCCGGCCGGTGTCATCGTCGGCGGCGTTGGCCGCGAGCGAAAAATCCCAGAAGCATTAATAAATGAAATAGAGTAGGAAATTAGTCCAGTCAGGGAATCGAACCAGCGCCTCGGGAGTGCCACCCACGCCAGCAGGATGTATCCTAGTGAACAAAGGCGCGTCTAGTAATATGGTGTTGTCTTAGAATGGTGCTTTACAGACGTGGAACGCGTACCCTCACGAAGTTCTACCTCTACACTATCATAATTGCTTTTGGCGAGGACCTCGAGATTGTGCAATGGAACTGCTGAAATCTGTGCCATAATAAGACCCCCCTCCACCAGTACCTACTCGCCCGCCCCTCCCTGCCCCATTTTCTCCTTCTCCAGGAGACCCGGACGGCCCGCACTGTCCCAGGCTACCGCGCCTACCATGCCGCTACGGCCACACCACTTGCGTCTATTTATGTACGTAGCGACGTGCTCGTGGAGCGACTTGATATCCCTTCCGTCCTTCTTAAATGTTTGGTTGGTGTGGTCTATTACCACCCTTCTTCCCGCGTCTCACTCGCCCTTTTGTCTTTCTACAACCCCCCTGTTACCTCCTCTTCATTTTCCGCCCTGGGCAAGTTCCTTCACTCTCTTCCTTCTAACTCCCATCTCCTCTTTGGTGGCGACTTTAATGCCCCTCACACACTCTGGGGCTAACCCTCAAACCCGGCCGCCTCCTCCACTGCCTGGCCCAGGAACGCCACCTCACCCTTCTCAATATTCCTGGCTCCCCTACTCGAGCGGGCACTGCCTCACAGCGCCCCACGACACCCGATCTCACTTTCTCTCGGGGTTCACTTTCATTTCACTGGCAAGTGACAGCCGAAACTGTTCTCAGTGACCACTATCTTGTCCACATTTCCACCTCTCTTTCCCACATCCCTCGATGTCATCCGGTCACTCATACTGACTGGCACGCCTTCCGCGCTAATCTCGCCTCTGACTCCTTTCAATCCTACGACGACTGGACGTCGCGCATCACTGCAGCGCTCACGTCCAATAGCCGTCGTGTTCGCTCTTGTCACCCAGTCCCAGACCGAAATCCTCACCTACTCCGTTTATGGCGTCGCCGCAAACGTCTTCAACGCTCCTTCCGCTGCTAACCCCACAATGCCCAACTTTCTTCCCGGATCACTGCTCTGCGGGCCGAGATCGTCGCCCACTGCGCCTCACTCGAGGACTCTCGTTGGAGTGCTCTTTGTGACCGTCTTGACTCTGCATTGCACTCGCGATCCACATGGTCTCTCTTCAAATCCCTCCTTGGCACTAAGCCTGCCCTTGCTCCCACTCTAGCTAAAGCCCTCACTCAAGGAACTCCCTCCGATGTTTTTGATCAGCTCGCCTCTCTCTATCTCCCGCCCCCTCTGGCACCCTCCGACCCGGTGTACTGCGGTGGACCTAACCACGATCTGGACCAATCCTTCACTCTCCGGGAGCTCGAATCGGCTCTGGCTGCTAATGCTACACGCTCGTCTCACGGTGAGGATGCCATTACATACACCACACTTCGCAACCTTCCTGACTGCGCCAAAGAATTCCTCCTTAAAACCTACAATGATGCATGGGACAGCGGCTGCCTGCCCAGCTCCTGGACCTCCTCCCTCATTTCCATGATTCCAAAGCCGGTCAAGCCGCCCTCTCTCTCTAACCTCCGCCCAATCTCCCTGACATCATGTGTTGATAAGACCCTTGAGCGAATGTCCCTGATTCGCCTCTCTAATTTTCTCGAGACGAGGGAGTTCTTCCCTCATTCTCTCATCGGCTTCCGACGCCACGTCTGTGCACAGGACATGTTTCTGGTTCTCCAGCACACGTTTCTGTCACCTACCCCGACTCAAATTCACGCACTTGTGACCGTCGATGTTCGCAAGGCCTTCGACGGTGTTTGCCACGACCACATCCTTTCCCAACTCGCCTCCCTAGACTGTGGCTCCCGCATGTACTGTTATATCCGCTCATTCCTCTCTAAACGTGTCGCTCGCTTTCGAGTCGACACCTATCTGTCCGACCCCCACAATCTCACCCGAGGCACTCCTCAAGGTGCTGTTCTCTCTCCTACCCTTTTCAATCTTGCTATGGCCCCTCTCGCCTCCCAGATAGCTGAAATTCCCGACCTACATCATATATTTTACGCCGATGACATCACTCTCTGGTGTTCGTCTGGCTCTCCCGGTCACGTACAGGACACCCTGCAACGTGGCCTAGACCTCATCGACTCCTTTCACACGACTGCTGGTCTCTCTCCTGCTCCTGAAAAATCCGAGCTCCTTCTCCTCAACCATTCCTCATACCAGCGCTCACACAACCAATTCGTCTCTCTCCACCTTTCTGGCTCTCCCATTCCTGTCGTCACGCAGTGCAAAGTTCTTGGCTTTCCTTTGCATGCAGCCAAGAACGTGCAATCCCTCCACCGTGCTGTCACCACCTGCCACTCCGTAACTCACCTCCTGCGGCGCGTGGGCACTCGGCGCTCAGGTCTCCACGAGGCTCATGCGTGCCGAGTTGCCCACGCGCTGGCCCTCAACAAGGTCTTGTACTTTGCGCCCTACGTTTCCTTCTATCAGACTCAACTTAACGCTCTTGAGACTGCCCTTGTGGGCCTCTACAAGGCAGCTCTCAACCTCCCTATCACTACCTCTACTGCAAAGATCTTTGCAACAGGCCTCTTTCATCCTCTCCGTTCTCTGCTCTCTCTCCATCATGACTCGCAGATTGCCCGGCTTTCCCTTACCCGTCAGGGTCAGTGGTTACTGACTCAAGCGGGTATCTCGCCCATTCCCTGCGCCCCGTTTACCTCTCCTATTCCCACTCCGGCTCCCAATCTTCGGATCCTCCCCCTTCCGTCTTGCGCTTGAGAGTTCGGCACTAGAAATGGGTCGTGCACTTGTGCAAGCGCTTGTGGACTATCTTAATGTGAAAAATCCAGGGACTTGAATGATGTTCAGTATTGACGTGGTTGATCTATATTATTCCTTGCCACATTGTGATTTGATGATCGCTGTGAAAAAGTGCATTTGCGAGGATAATGAAGAGCGCTCCTCTATTGACAAATGCGGAGTGTCTGTTGAGAGCTTCTTAGAAATTCTGTCGTTTTACCTGTCCGCGACTGTGATTGATTGGCAAGGGAAGGCATTCGTGCAAGCGGCAGGTGTTTGCATAGGATCAAGGGTTGCTCCAGTCTTGGCCAATATCTTTCTTGGCAATGTTGACTCTGATATTAGCAAAGCGTCAGAAGGCATGGTCACTCGTATCTTTAGGTACGTAGATGACTTCCTGGTTATTGCTCATGAAGGCAGTTTGCCAAGAAAGCTCGCTGATGTCTTGAAGGTCTTCAGTGAATACGGACGCGGCCTCAAGTTTACAACTAAGGTTCCAAGCGGCAATCAGCTTCAGTTTTTGGATTTGGCTTTATTTATTGAACGTGGACATGTTTGCTGGTATTATTGCCCGAGGTCTGAAAAACCATTGTTGAATTTTTCATCGTGTCACTCCAAACTTATAAAACAAGGTATAGCAGTATCGTGCCTGAAATCCGCTATCAAAAAGTCGTGCCATGAGAAGACTGCTGATAGCATCACAATGCAGGTTTGCAGATTACGCGCAAATGGTTATCCGGATGAAATAATTTCCAGGGCTTCCGAAAAGCTGATAAAATTTGTAAAAAATGGCTGACCCAATGAAGGCAAGAAGGTGAAAAGACCAGCGGTGGTTCCTTACACGCACGGCTTGTCTCACGGTCTCAAGAAGGTTGCCGGCAGGTATGATGTCGATGTTGTGTTTTCTGCTCCCCACAAACTGAGCTCCATGTGCAAGCAGGTTGCACAGGCTAAGGAAGAGAAGAAGGAAGGCTGCCAGGTACGCCATGTTTCACCCTCTGTACCATGTGCAGAAAACGTGGTGTACAAAATTCCCTTCTCTTGCGGTGCTGTTTACGTCGGGCAGACCGGCAGATGCGTAAACAAAAGGCTCATGGAGCATGAAAACACAAGGAAAAGTGACCCTCTTAGCCACGTTGCCGCTCATTGTCAAAAGTGCAAATGCCATCATGAAAGGGAGCAAGAAAGGAAATCGGAACAGGACGGCGGGCTTCCGCGCACAAAGTTCCGCTGCAAAAAGTGCAAGTGCGCACCGGAGTACAAGAAAACCGAAGTTCTGTTCCGCCATAAAGATAAACTCACGCGCGAAATAATGGAAGCGCATCACATCCACAGGCAAGGTGTCGAATGCATCAGCAGTCCTTCCGTGGCACTTAGCAACAAGGAATTGGCTTACATCACTTCACATGTGACATAAGTTTTGATTTTCACTGCCCTTTTCACACTATCTCTTACTTCTTTGTGTTATGTTTTTGTATATATACCCTTCCGTCCTTCAATAAACCCAGTTGATAGTCAGCGCTTGTCTTGTTGTTGTCCCGCCTTTTTTGCGCTGTTCACCAGTATGAATGGATACCAACTCGCCCAGATCTCAGCCTTACTAAACTCCCATTCATCGCTAGTTTTAATCGCGTTGCGCCCTGGGGCACGAACCCATCGCCAAATAATGTGATCTAATGTTGCCACGTGGCCGCAAAATTTACAAATTTCGGTTTCTGCACCGTCCCTCTTCCGCCATCTGGCACCGGTCCACCTCATCAACAGGGGCGAGAAGAAATTTCGAGCTTGAAGTCTTCTCCGGTTGTACGACTCCTTTTTACTCAGGGATCTATCCGGTGGCGGATATATCCTCCGGTCTTTCTTCAGATTTTCGGTTACATCCCTAAACGTACCAATACTTTCTTTGATTTTAGATGATGTTGTGGAGGCGTCCGCAGCACCCCGTGGTAATGAGAAGCGGGCGAGCATGTGGGCAGCCTCGTTGCCGGCGAGATCGGCGTGTGCTGGGGTCCAGATTATAGTCACGCTTTCGGCGAGAGACGACTCGTTCAGAATTTTGGGAGCACGATTGCTGACTCTACCCTTGCTAAAATTCCTAACCGCCGCTTTGCTATCGCTGACGACGTGTTTCACGCCTGGTCGTGCAATGGCAATGGCTATTGCAATCTCCTCCGCCTCTACCGGCAGTAGATCTCGGTTTTTTCGATTCATATGGCGATCCCGGTGTCTAATACGGCGACTGAGGTTACGTCGCCTTCTTTCCCGATCGCTGCATCGACGTAGGCGACCGATCCCAGCGGGACTTTGTCCAATTTGTAAGCTAGGTGTCGAAATGGCGACGGCGTTCAGTGGACCCCTTGGCAAGGCTGCAACATGCTGTTGCGTCCCTCTCGTTAAGACTAAGCTTAAGCGTAATCCATTTTTTTTTAAATGACCCCTAATACACAACTTTAGCGCCTTGCGATACCATGGTTTCAACCTCACCAGAGCTTGGTATTTTTCTTACATATTCATCGTCATGTGAACAGATAGTGACAACTTCAGCATGCAAATTTAGGAGGTGGTCGGCAACTCGCATTCTTCAGACGAAGGCCAGCTCTTGGCTGAACGTCAAGTACTGTGTTCAGTCACCAAGGAAGGGAAAACTTTATTTTCACTAATGTTTATTCCTGCGGTTTGGGGGCATCTTCAGAGACGTCTTGGTTCTACCCCCAGGAGCCTTCTCTGTCGAAGTCGTCCGCCTCTAATCAATGGTCGGTTGCCCTCAGTCTAGGGCTCCGCTGGCCACTGCCGCCCGTTGAGCTCGCTGTACCAGACCTTGTTGGTCTTCACAGCGGTCGCTGGACAGCAGAGTCTCCTACTGCTTCGCACTCGGGTTTTGTATTTTGGCGACCACGTCTATGTTTTGGCAGGCCCATGTGATGTGATAGAGAGTAGGTTTTCCGTCGCACCAGGGACATTTGTCCGCGTATATGGTAGGGTGCATTTTGTTTAGTATATATAGGTTTGGGAAAGAGCCTGTTTGCAATTGTCTCCAAGTGACAGCTTCCTCTCTGATGAGAGATTTGTGCGGTGGGGAATATCGCACTCTTCTGCCTCTATAGTTTTGTAGTATGGCCGAGTATTCGCTGGGTGCTGGCGCGAGTTACGCGGTCGCGTCGGATGCTCGGAAAGTAATGTATCCTCGAGCCATCCTATCGGCCTCTTGGTTCCCTGCCACCCCCGTGTGCCCTGGTACCCACACAATTTTGTGTGGGATCTTGTCGTTTTGTTCTTCCTGGTTCTTAATTCTGTCGCTCGCTGCGAGGAGTATACGGAGCGTGTGACGACCTATCCTGTCATTCACGTAATTTCGGCAGGCTGTTTGAGAGTCCGTGAGTATTGTTAGCGACCGCCCGGATCTATAGCCCTCCGCTACCGCTATAGCAACGGCTACTTCCTTGGACTCTGCAGCTGTGCAGCCTCGTAGAGACGCGCTGGTCATTTCGCGTAAAGACGAATCGACCACCGCCACCACAGAGATTTTGGTGTCTCCTCCTCTCCAAGCCGCGTCTGCATACAAGGTCGTGGCTTGAGGAGCGCATGTTTTTTCGTTGAATGTGGCCCTCGCTTCTCTTCTGCCTCGATGGAGGTTGGGATCAATGTTTTTTGGTATTGGCGCTACCTTGAGGGTCTTGCGAAGCTCGTCACGGATCGTTGCCGTCCTCGTCATTTCTAGCAACTGCTCGCGGTATCCGAGCCTCTGCAGGAGCGCTCTTCCAGTCATTGTTTGCAACAGCCTGAGTTTTTGCGACTCAAGCGGCGCCTCTCGTAGCTCCTCAAAGGTGTTATGTAATCCCAGGGCCATGAGTTTTTCTGTAGACGTGTTGCGTGGTAGTCGGAGCGCTGTCTTATACGCTTTGCGTAGCCGGGCGTCCGCTTGTTGTATTTTGTTTTTGTTGAGGCACTGGTAGCGTAGGCTGTACGTGATCCGACTAACTAAACTACTAGGCTTCTGACTAGCTTTAGTGTGTCCTCTTCACGCATGCCATGCCGCCTGTTGGTGATGCGGGTGATCATGCGTGCGACTTATAGCGTTGTTGCT
This sequence comes from Amblyomma mixtum, assembly GCF_055824585.1. NCBI lineage: Eukaryota > Metazoa > Arthropoda > Arachnida > Ixodida > Ixodidae > Amblyomma > Amblyomma mixtum. Next base: position 40,772,481 of record NC_143015.1, on the reverse strand, counting down.
TTGAGCAGGGTAAAAGTGTGAGTACTGCGCTGGTTGGATTGAACCAACATGCCCAAAATTCTTATTGTTGTCTTTTCGGGTATGGGCATTCCTTCTAGGTAGACGTTGTGTTTTAAGTCCTCGTTGGTTGGGACGGTCCGGTTTTTCTTGCCTCTCCAGACTCTCAGCAGTTCCTATTTCTCGGTCGAGCATGCGAGTCCTCTTTCTGCGAGGTATTGCTCGACACAAGCGGCCGCTTGCTGTAGCCTTTCTTCCTTCTCTCCGAGACAGCCCGTGTTTGTCCAGACTATTATATCGTCAGCATACATTGCATGCCTGATGCCTTCGATCTTTTCTAGTTTTCGAGCTAGGCCTATCATAGCTGTGTTGAAGAGTAGGGGTAAGATAACTGACCCTTGGGGTGTTCTCTTGTTTGGAGTGCGAATCTTTTCCGATCGAAGCTCTCCTATGCCGATGGTGGCAATTCTATCGGACTGGAAGGCTTTTACGAAGCCGTGGATTCTGCGTCCGCAATCCAGGTTGTCTAGGCCCGTAAGGATCGCTTCGTGGCTGACGTTGTTGAATGCCCCCTGGATGTCCAGGGCCATTATGACATTTTCTTCCGTCCGAGGTACGTTTCGCAGGACATCTTCTTGTATTTGGAGGAGAATGTCAGGCGTCGAGAGCTTCGCTGTAAAACCGAACATTGTATGTGGTACACAGTCGTTACCTTCCATGTAATTTTGCAGTCTTAAAGTTACCACCCGTTCGTAAAGCTTGCCAAACGCGTGAGTGGTATGGGCCTGAGGATTTCAATTTGTAGCTCTTTACCAGGTTTAGGTATCATTATTACTTCGGCATGTTTCCAATCTTCGGCAACCGTCGCCGCCTGCCGATGTTTGTTAAGAAAGCTGACGAGCTCTTGTATGAGGTCGTCGCTCAGGTTGCGGATTAGGGCGTTGTCGATTCTGTCCGCTCCGGCTGCCGTGTTTCTGGTGGTCTTTTTTACGGCCGCTTAAACCTCTTCCACAGTTATGGGGCGGTAGAGTTTCTCGTTTTCGGCTTCTCGATACGTTCCTTAGTATCACGAGGGGTGGTGATCGCCGAAACATTTTTCTCGTGCCCTCTCCAGTAGGGCGATGTCTGATCCCTCGAAGGAGTGGATGAACCTGTGGATGGCTTTATTGTTTTCTGATTTTATTTTGGTCGGATCGATTAGTGCTCTTAAGAGATTCCAGGTTCTGTCTGTGCCTAGAGTTCCCCTAAGTGAGTCGCTGAGTTGTTACGCAATGCAACTCAGTCACCAAATCTGTTTTCTTTCTTGTGTTTGTGTGCGTATACAAGGTTTTCACTTAAGCTTTTAAGCAATTTTAAAAATAAGCTCGCTGAGTTACAAGGGTGAGAGAGAAGACCTTTCAGTGAAAAGCTGAGAATTTATTACCTGGAAAAGTGGCTGGCATGCTACTGTGTGTTGGGAAGGGAATTTGGAAAATAAAGGCAAAGAAGAGCGATGGGGAAAAAGGTAAAATAAAGGAAAGGGAAGAAGATAAAATGCGGCCATTAAATGCGTACTAGGTGCATCGGGGTGGTGGTAGTGAAAATATTTTAATGAAATTGTTTAGGAGGTTGTAGCGGCGGTTGGAGCTCTCAATCCGGAACCCCATTGGCGTAGGCTGCTGTCTAGGCTCTTTCAATGAGTTGCTTTTGACTCTATTTGTCCAGCCGCCGCGGTGGCTCAGTGGTTACGGTGCTCGGCTGCTGACCCGAAAGACGCGGGTTCGATCCCGGCCGCGGAGGTCGAATTTCTTTGGAGGAGAAATTCTAGAGGCCCGTGTACTGTGCGATGTCAGTGCACGTTAAAGAACCCCAGGTGGTCGAAATTTCCGGAGCCTTCCACTACGGCGTCTCTCATAGCCTTAGTCGCTTTGGGACGTTAAACCCCATAAACCAAACCAACCATCTATTTGTCCGAACTGGTCAGGGCTGCCTCCCAACCCTCCTGCGTTGGCTGGTTATTAACAGTGATCGCCTGATTCCGTTGGCAGGCCTATACCATGTGGTACAGGTCCGCCTTCTCCCCGTAGAATTTGCATTCTGAGTCAAATGACTCCGGGTCTATGGCATGTAGTCTTCGTGGGTGGTTGTGAGTGTTGGTCTGTAGCTTTCGGAGGTGTTGTTCCTCCTCTTTATCTAGTGTCTTAGCCGGGGAGGGTAGAACCTACGGGATAATCTTAATTGCTGAAATATGTCATTGTAAGTTTGTAGTGGGGTAGGAGGTTCCACGGCATCCGCACTGGGTGCCCGGGGGAGAAATGCTGGGGCTGAGGCATGTGCGTTCTCGTTCCCTGGGATGCCCTGGTGACCTGGTACCCATATTAAGTGTTTCTGTGTGGGTTGGTAGCCACGGGTGTAGCTATCTTGCAGTGTTTTAGCTGCTAGTGGTGCGACCCTGCCCCTGAGTTAACTGCAATACGCTGTCTGTGAATCTGTCAGAATGTATTCTGAGCTAGTGTGTGTTGCAGCTAGAGCAATCGCCACTTCTTCCGCAGCCAGTATGTCCTGGCTAGCTAGTACTAGTCCGTCGACTGTTGTATTTTGGTGCACTACCGTGACGGCCGTCATTCCCTGCTCGGGACAAGCATCATCGACATAGAAGACGCCCTCGCGCCCGCCGTAGTGTCTTTTCATGGCTTCGGCTCTTGCTTTTGGTCTTGACTGGAGAAAATCGGGGTGCATATTCCTGGGTAGTGTAGCTGCCTTGAGTTCTCCTCTCCATGAGGCTGGGATGTCGGTTTTGGTGTCTAGTTTTCGGGGGCAATTGACGTTTAAATCACTCAGGACTTCTCGGCCAGTCCGAGTTGTGGAGACCCATACCACCTGCGCCTTAAGGTGTGGCTCTATCAGCTCATCGATCGTGTTGTGCACACCCAATCGCAAGAGCCGGTCCGTCGATGTCGCAAGAGGGAGTCATGATGAAGTTCATATAGCATAACAATACGTAGAGCTAAGGCTTACTAACTAGCTGGTTGGTGAACTGATATCGAATAGAAAACTTCTTAGCTATTGCTGTTCGGGTCATTAATTGTTGAGAGTCGTGTAGCCTACTGTAATTAATGTCCATATCTGTTTTTAGGATTTTGAAAACGCGATAACCCTCCGTTCTGTGTAGGGCAACCGAGTTTTCGGCATTCTAAAAACTGACTGATATGAACGTTAATTACGGTGGGCTATAAGACAATCAATAATTAACGAGCCTAGCAGCTATATTTAAAAAGTCAACCATTAAGTGTTAGTTAACCCGCCTCCATGTTAGCACATTTTGTCTAGTTTCTAATGTACTATATCGCAGACAGTGCTATGCCGAAAATGCGATTTTCTAACTGAAAAAAAAATGATGTTTAAGAATTGTGTAAGATTCTAAATGAAGCAACCTGTATCATATATAGATGTGTTCAGAAAAGAACACCAGAAGAGGTCGCATGAACATTTCTTGTTTTCAAAGAAATGTTTATATACGACCGGCGCAAGTGTCAACTCAAGGGTATCATGCTTAGTGATTTAATAAACACTAGATTTCTCGGGAAAAAAAATTGCCGATGATTACGTTACTTCCTAATGCGAATTTTGAGAGCAGCTCATCAGCTGCTTAAGCTTCGCAGTAGATGGAGGCAAAGAATTCGAGCAAGCCATGTATGCACAATTACAGACAAGTTGTTATTTTTCACACATATCACTTCTTCCAGAAACATTCCACTAACAGTTCTTGGCTGCCATGAAAAAAGCTTTGTGGACGGAGAAATAGATGGATATATGCTCAACATGCTGCACCAGTGCCTGGTTCTCAAAGACGAGGTCCGCACAAGCACCATCAAACCGCACCCCCTGTCATTAGCCCGACCTCATCACCCACATAAACTTCGAGCACACCTCCTCCCACACCACCTCCGCCACACATCTTCCCATGCCCCCAGAAATATACGTTAAATTAACTGCATCGAAGCCAATTTTGACCACAAACTATAAGAGCGAGACGCCCGCCTTGAGGCCGCATTCAATCACCTTGCCACCAACCTCATCAAAAAACTTGAGCAGCGCATGGACGCTATGCTTACCAAGACGATGCAGCTCATGGAAGATAATTTTACCCATCTCTTCACCCATTGCTTCACTCAACTTCAAACCCCCTCCACTCCCCCCATCCTACCTCCGCAAGCACAAACCACCTTTCCTGAGCATCACCTACCAATTGACACCCGTCTTACTACCCTCCTCAATCCCCCACTATTTGAGCTTAACTTGAGAGTGATGTTAGAGGGATCTCTGCTGTGTAATCAGTTTTGATTTTGTGATGGTGTGGCGGGGCGAGTGGCTTAATTTGGCTTTATTTAGGCCTAATTTAAGCGTGATTTTAGAGGCATCTCTGCAGTGTAATCAGTGTTGATCTAGTGATGGGCTGGCGGGTCGAGTGGGCTACAGACGGTGCTTCCTCTTGTTGTGTGCGGCTTGGCGTTTCTGGCTCCGTTTGCCTCTCCTTGCAGAGAACTCCCAGTGCTGTACTTCAGACACCTCGATAAGGAAAGGCCTGGAGGACTGCCGAACGAGAGCCCATTCCAGCACGTCCTGTCAGCCGAGCTGCGTAGGAGCAGCTCATCTTCCGAATGTATTGTCTGGCGATGGGGGTGCTGTAATGAACGGTGTGCACACCAGCCGAAGAAGATTAAGGCGCAGATTCGATCCACCGGGATGACCACGGTGGCGGAAACAGTAGCGGCAATTTTGACATGTCGTTTGACCCCACGATGATCCCACCAAAAAAAGGATGACTAGCTGGGAAGTAGCTTGTGGAGTACTTCCCACGCTCGGCTTGGTGCGAACGACATTCCCCTCGGTACCCCGCAAGAAGTGACCGACGGTGGATAGACGACAGGGGAAGAAGGGATTAACCGCGTCTGAGAGGAGCCGTCTCGAATCGGAGGGAGCCAGCGCAGATGCGGTCCTCGGCGCCACACGTCTCCCCTTTGCTCGGTAGACACGTGGCGCTTGCAGTAAGGTGGCACCACAGTGCGAAAAAGCTGCGGACTTGCGTTTCCTCCTCGCCAGTTCCCACGCGTTGACTCCGCAACGAGCGCCTCCGCTTGCTTTGCTGTGCCGAGCTGTGCCTCGTGTTGAATTGGCCACCGCCTGGTGAAGGGGTGGAGCCTTAGGGTGTTTAACCGGTGCTCTAAGTGAGAACGAACGCTCTGGGCTTTGGCGACAAGGCTCATCCAGTCGGTCGACGCTATCAACTTCTAAGTCTTGACCCATTGCTTTTTTGTACAATATGTAATTAAGTTTCTTCAAAGTATCAGTAAACCTGCTTGTGTTCTCGTTCCAAATTGCAGCTTTCATCCATCCTCGCCCCTTCACCAACCACACCACGCTACCCTGCATCACAACGACTGGTCATGCTACCCAAGCCGTACACACTGGTGGCAGCAGTGGGATGCTACTGCACGGCTTATGATAGTATGCACTTAAGCAGTGGATATGAAGGGGCACATTGCACGCTCGGCACATCATTATGTTGTTCTTTTTGCACTGCCTGCAGCAGTTCTGTTTGCCCAATGGAACCACATGATGACCACTGCCTTCTCTTGAATGGAACGAGAGGACCCTAATCGGGCCTGTTCTCTCTCGTGAAATTCAATTCAATTTTCAATTCAATTTATTCTCCAGTTATACACTGGAACGTTCTGCGGGCTAAAAGGACCGACTGGGCCTTGACTGAGTCCCGGAGACGTTTACAGAGCAGCGACAGGAGTACATACAGAGAAATACTATACAGTGCAAAAATTAAACACAGTATACACATATAAAAAGTTACACAGTATACACAAAAGAGGACACTTATACAGAGTTACATATCTACAAAAATGCGAGGAAGAAGGCAATTACAATTTACTAAAGTATTCGTGTAGCTTTTTGCGCGAAAAGTTATTCATATCTTTATGGCGATTTAATATAACAGGTAGATTGTGTTTTATGGACTGCAATTTATAATTGGTGCGAAAATGAGGAACGAGCCAAGGGTCGTTGTTACGGGTAGCAACATTGTGTTCGTGGCGTGTCAATAAAGATACACGTTTAAAAAAAGATTGGAACTCTTTTCTGGAAAAGAGAAATGACTTCAAGATGCGATACTCACAAAACTGATGAATTCGGATAATATTGTAGTCAGCCAAACTATCGGCGGTGGTCAAGCCAGGATCAATACTTGCTATGTGGTGCATAATTTTCTTTTGAAGGACACTGATTTTGTTTATGTTGGTTTGTGTTGTGGTAGCCCAAACTAGGTTGCAATAGTGTTTTTGAGAGAAAAATAAGCCATAATATACTTGAAGCCTAGCTTTTACAGGAAGTAACATTCGACAGCGGGATAGCGCACCAGCAACGGCAGAAAGTTTCTTACAGATGTGACTGATATGATTGTTCCAGCTCAAATCGCTGTGAAACGTTACGCCTAGAATTTTATGTTGTTCGACAAGTTCGATAGGTTGGCCTTGATATTGTAGTGCGCTGTTCATCTTAAAAATCTTATTTCGGGCGCGAAATAATATTGCTTTGGTTTTGGTAGCATTAAGTTTAAGAAAATTAGACTGGGACCACATGCATAGTTTACAGAGTATTTCATTACATTTTACAGCTAGTGTGTTTAGGTAACTACCGGTAATTAGAAAGCTACTGTCGTCGGCATAAATGAAAAATTTAACTGTTTTGTCAATTTCCACTAAATCGTTAATGTGCCTGTTAAAAAGAACGGGGCCCAATATACTTCCCTGCGGCACGCCGCAGACAATAGGTAAGAAGGAAGATTGTTGGCTGTCTAGGGATACGCATTGTCTTCTGTTACTCAGGTAGGACTCATGCAGCATTAGCTGTTCTCCACGAATACCGTATGAATGTAACTTGCCAAGAAGAATTTTATGGTTTAGGCAGTCGAAGGCCTTACTAAAATAAATGAAAAGGCCTAGTGTAAATTGGTTTCTGTCAATGTTTTGTACAATTTCTTCTTTTATTTCCAATAACGCTGATTCTGTTGATCTACCCTTTCGAAATCCAAATTGCGCATCGCTAAGAATATGAAATTTTTCTATGAATTTTGTTATGCGGAAAAGAATGATTTTTTCAAGTCCTTGTGAAAGACGGGAAGCACTGAAATTGGCCGATAGTTTGACATTAGGTTTTTGTCGCTGCTTTTGTAAATTACCGATACTCTGGCTACTTTCATAGCGTCTGGAAATGTATGTGTTGCAATTGCCAAATTAAATATGTGGACAAGTACAGGAGTAATATATTCAAGGACATATTTGATTGGCTTGATTTGCAAGTTATCAAAGTCGAGGGCTCTACTGTTTCTAAGGTTCAGAAATGAACTGAAAACTTCAGATACATTTGTTGGTTCGAAGAAAATACTTCCCGAAGGAACGTTACTGATATTGACTGTGTTTTGGGGCGCGTATGCGGCATTAGTGATCGGCCCTGCTATATTTACAAACTGATGATTAAAAAGGTCAGCAAGCTCTTTTCCAGATAAGTTTTCGTTGGCTTGTAATATGAATTTCGCGGCTTGATCAATGTTCCCACGATTTAAGACCCTATTTAATATTTTACAGATAGCAGTGGGATGCTTTCTAGAAACATCATCGAACAGGTGCTGGTAGTAGGTCATTGTCGCTTGTCGTAGTGTAGAATTTAACTTATTCATAGTAGTCTTAAATTCTTTCAAGGCCATTTCTGACCTTGAGAGCAGAAATCTGTGGTAAAGACGGTTTTTTTTCTGATCATGCAGATATGCTCGTGTGAAATCCAGGGTTTACTATGCTTTTTCGATGCGCTTACTAGTTTTTAGAGGGAAATGCTTAGCGTATATACGTGCAAAGGCTTCAATAAATTTAGAATACGCTTAGTCAATCATCCGCTTAGTCAATAGGCCTTGCACTACCTGCCTTGTAAACTGTAACTACAAGCACACGGGGTGCCATCCGGAAGCATCTTGCCAAGGGAAAGGGCATCACGCCCCGCATGGGCCTCCGCCTCTTCCAGGCCGTGGCAGGGGCTCTCTTCCTATACGCCCTTCCACTGGTTCAGCTCAATGTCAGCCAGCTCCTCTCCATCGAGCGCTGTCAGCGGGCTGCCATCCGCGTCTGCCTGGGACTGCCCCGGGACTCCCAGAAACCTGCCACCCTGACCGAGGGTGGGGCCTGGCCAATGGAGCTACGGGCGAACCGCATGGCCCTGCGCCATATAGGACGTCTTCGTCTTGCCCCGGATGGCCGCCCCCTCCTGGAGCGTCTCCTGGCGCGGCATGACACTCGCATGGGGCACCTTGCCCTGGCTTTCGAACCGCTGGTTGGGGGAAGCCTGAGACCCTGCCGCCTCCTCCCTGACCAGACCTGGGATACGGGTTCCGGATCCACCTCCCGGCACATGGGGCCCGTCCCAAGCGCGTCGGTCTCCGCCAGGATGCGGCATATATGCTGGCGGAGGAGCTTCCGGGCAGCACTCCCCTGTTCACTGATGGCTCGGTCATCCACGGAGACTGCCCCTCCGCAGCTGCTGCCTGCGTGGCCCCGAACCTCGCCGAGACCAGGCAGCCTCACCTCCCTTTCGTCGCCAGCTCCACCCTGGCAGAACTGGCGGCCCTCCACCTGGCTGCAGACGTTCTAGAGTCCTATCCAGAGGCTCTGTGCACAGCAATCGTCACTGACTTCAGGGCGGCTCTGCAGCTGCTCTCCGAGCCGACCTGTCCACAGCCTGTTGTTCGCAAGTTGGCGGCCAGGCTGGATGGCTACCTGGACAGGGGCTGCCTTGTCCATCTGGCCTGGATTCCTGGCCACGACGGAGTGCCGGGCAATCAGGACCCCGACGCGGCGGCCAGGGCTGCACACAGCAACAGGGCACCACCGAACTCAGCTGTGGTGCCTTTGAACGATGGCCGCACCATCACGGAGCGCCAACTGCTGCTTCAGCACCCTGACCCCAGAGTTGCTGAGGGGAAACAACCACCACCCCTTCCATCCAGCCGACTCAGCAGGTAGCAGAGGTCTCTCCTGCTGCGCCTGATGATCGGGTGCTCTTGGACGTGCGACCGCCTATACAGGAAGAGCCTTGCAGGTCCTTCCGACTGCTCCCGCTGCGGGCACCCGGAGGAGACACTGGACCACCTCCTCCGGGAATGCCCGACCTTCGCACCTCAACAGGCCAAGCTCATCACCTGTTACCGGGCACTGGGCTTACCAGCCCAGACCACACAAGACCTGCTCTTTCCTGCCGGCCACAACACCCGTCGCGCTATGAATGGCCTCCTCATCTATTTGGAGGAGACGGGACTGGACGTCTACCTCTAGTCGTCCAGACACCACCAGCCTGAGGTCCTTCCCCCTGGCCACCTTGCACATAGACCTCCTTGTCCCCCAGACCATCATGGAGGGCAGGACCACAGGCTCTTCGACGGCTGAAGCCTACAACAGGGCGTGGCGGCTCTTCTCTGCACTCATTCACTACTTCTCTTCCATACTTCTATCTTTTCTTACTCCTCTCTTCTATCGACATGCAGGCAGTGGTAGTGGTATCCATACCAGTCACAAGCCCGTGCCCTTTTCCCTTTCGTATTCTCGACAGCCTCTAATAACAACAACTGGTCAACATTTGGCTCACTGCCACGCTCCACGTAGAGCCTCCACGCTGCGACGCGGAGACTTTCAGCAGATTGCTCCAGAAAAGGGTTGTCGCGAGGAAAACAACACTTTGCAAGCGAGACGGGACAGGCGCAACTTCCAATCGTTTACAGACTGCGAATGTGAATGAATATAAGAAAAACAATCAAGAGGGTTAGCAATAACCACCCATGGGCGCGAGGCTTGCACAAAAAGTAGAAGAAAAGATAAGTGAGCCACAGAGCATACTCAGCCCCGTGTATCTAAAAAAGCAGATTCATACTTATAAATGGTAATGGATGGGGTATTAACACGATTTTACACTGGCTTTTGACTGCTATATCAAACCAATGAAAAGTTGAAACATAGTGAGCTTTCCAGAATGAGACCATTAAATTCTACAATGAACGTTAACAGTTGTCTTTACCTTGGTGCCAGTTTATAAAAATATCATCAATGAAGAATCTAGAAAAGAACGGTCTACCCTACCAGTGCCTCAACAAAAATGAAATACAAAAAGCGGATGCCCTGCTACGCAAAGCGTATAAGACAGCGCTCCGACTACCACGCAACACGTCTACAGAAAAACTCATGGCCCTGGGATTACATAACACCTTTGAGGAGCTACAAGAGGCGCAGCTTGAGTCGTAAAAACTCAGGCTGTTGCAAACAACGACAGGAAGAGCGCTCCTGAAGAGGCTCGGATACCGCGAGCAGATGCGAGAAATGTCGAGGACGGCAACGATCTCCGACGAGCTTCGCAAGGCCCTCAAGGTAGCGCCAATACCAAAAAACATGGATCCCAACCTCCATCGAGGCAGAAGAGAAGCGAGGGCCGAATTAATCGAGAAAACATACGCTCCTCAAGCCACGACCGTGTATACAGACGCGTCTTGGAGAGGAGGAGATACCAAAATCGCTGTAGCGGCGGTGGTCGATTCGTCTTTACACGAAATGACCAGCGCGTCTCTCCGAGGCTGCACAGCTGCAGAGTCCGAGGAAGTAGCCGTTGCTCTAGCGGTGGCGGAGGGCTATAGAACCGGGCGGTCACTAACAATACTCACGGACTCTCAAACAGCCTGCCGAAATTACATGAATGGCAGGATAGGTCGTCACGCGCTCCGTATACTCCTCGCAGCGAGCGACAGAATTAAAAACCAGGAAGAACAAAACGACAAGATCCGACACAAAATTGTGTGGGTACCGGCGCACACGGGGGTGGCAGGGAACCGAGAGGCCGACAGGATAGCTCGAGGATACATTACTTTCCGAGCATCCGACGAGACCGCGGAACTCGCGCCAGCACCCAGGGAATACTCGGCCATACTACAAAACTATAGAGGCAGAAGAGTGGGATATCCCCCACCGCACAAATCTCTCAGCAGAGAAAAAGCTGTCACTTGGAGACAATTACAAACAGGCTCTTTCCCAAACCTACATATACTAAACAAAATGCACCCTACGATATACACGAACAAATGTCCCTGGTGCGACGAAAAACCTACTCTATACCACATCACATGGGCCTGCCAGAACATAGACGTGGTCCCCAAAATACAAAACCCGAGTGCGAAGCAGTAGGAGACTCTGCTATCCAGCGACCGCTATGAAGACCAACAAGGTCTGGTACAGCGAGCTCAACGGGCGGCAGTGGCCAGCGGAGCCCTGGACTGAGGGCGACCGACCACTGATTAGAGGCGGACGACTTCGACAGAGAAGGCTCCGGGGGGTAGAACCAAGACGTCTCTGAAGATGCCCCCAAACCGCAGGAAAAACCATTAGTGTAAATAAAGTTTTCCCTTCCTTCCTTAAAAGGAGAGCTCTAAAGGAATTCGATTGCTTTGCCGCCGATGCAAATGTTATTTTAAAGGCGTCTCGCCAGATAGGTGAGGTAACTCGCCTCTCTTAATCGGTCCATTTTAGTTACCAGTTACCAATTTCTTGTGTGTGGCCGCCGCGGTGGCTCAGTGGCTATGGTGCTCGGCTGCTGGCCCGAAAGACGCGGGTTCGATCCCGGCCGCGGCGGCTGAATTTCTTTGGAGGAGAAATTCGAGGCCCGTGTACTGTGCGATGTCAGTGCACGTTAAAGAACCCCAGGTGGTCGAAATTTCCGGAGCCCTCCTCTACGGCGTCTCTCATAGCCTTAGTCGCTTTGGGACGTTAAACCCCATAAAACCTAATTTCTTGTGAACAGCCAGGATGGCACTAGTGTCTTCGATTCCGTTTCAAAAATGCGGTATACATGGCCAGACAACGCGCCCGTAGTATGGTAGCCTGCCACTGCGAGTGATTGCCGTTTTACGTTTTTTATTCATTTTATACGATGTGTATACAGCAGCCATCTATTATCATCCAGAATATAGTTCCGCCTTCTGTCCTTTTTCTCGTTTTCTTGCACCGCCCTGTTTTACACATATATGTTCTGTAAAGAATTCTGCGCCTTTGGAACTCGCCAAGAGCCCTCGTGATCATCGTATTAACGCGACACCGTTAAGAGCCCCGTGTCGCAGAAAAGCCGGTGTCGTCGTCGGCGGCATTGGCCGTGAGCGGAAAATCCCAGAAGTATTAATAAATGAAATCGTGTAGGAAATCAGTCCAGTCGGGGAATTCTACAAGAACACGGCTTCAATGGTGACGTAATTCAGAAGCTTCAGGGAACCTCGCAGCAAATTATGCGACTCAGTCGCCGCATTAGTAACCGCCACTTGGGCTTGAGGGAAAGCAATGCTCTCCGTTTAGTACAAGTCTTTGTGATCAGCCGCATAGCTTGCATATGCCCTTACAGACATCTCAAGTCAGCTGAAAGAGAGAAAGTGGAGGCCATAATCAGAAAATGCGTTAAAGAGGCAGTTGGGCTAACCATGCACACAGCGACTGAGAAAGTGTTAGGTCTCGGTCTTCATAGCATCCTAAGTTAGAATATTGAAGCGGTAACCGTCTCGCAGTACGAACGACAATCAGCCACACCAACTGGCAGACACATTCTGTCTACACTAGGCATAACATACAGACGACAAGGCGGACCAGCAACTGGCCTTCCCAAACATACACGCCCGCTTCTGGTCATTCCTCCACTACCTCGGAACATGCACCCAGACTTCCACGCTGAACGTCGTGCAGAGATAGCCAAATCATTAGGAAAACGCTTTCTTAATGATACCTCATTGGTATATGTCGATGCAGCAGATTCTTCGGTTGACAAGATGGTAGCTGTGGTCGCCACAGAACGTGGTACACTTATAACTGGGGCACTATACGCACTAAGCACACACATGTTGGAGAAGAAACAGTCATTGCTCTAGCCATTGCGGGGTTCTCGGCAGAAACCATTGTCAGCGACTCAAAATTGGCGATACGTAACTACACGTTTGGAAGAATCTCCCCAAAAGCAGCACGGATTCTGCTAAATTATCAGCCCACGTGGCGCATTCGCCTAATCTGGACACTTGCTCATGCCTCCCTTGCTGGTAATGAGGCGGGCTCATAACCTAGATCGAGAACTGTCCCGCCGAGCTGGGTCGTGCAGCCCACCCGCCCTATACTCCGGCAAGGAGAGGTTGTTTTCTTGCAAAGAAATCCTGCTGCACTACAGGCTTGCAAGTCTCAGATTCCCCCCAATTTTGTAGCTTCCATTCGGAAGGACTCTACTGAGACGAACGCAAAAATTGTGATAGCAAAGCCGATCTAAATCATATGATTTGGAACTGCCTTCAGTCCCTACCCGCGAGTCAGGTCATTACCGACTCTGCTCATTGGGATGCTCTATTGCTCAGCCCCGAGCCGGCGACGCAGATCAAGCTCCTCCAGCTGGCTGAAGCCGCCGCCGCTGCCCAAGGGATAGCGGCCGCCGTTTGAGCGGAGGGGGGGGGGGGGGCGCCACCGGAGTGCGACGAAGCACGCTAAACAGACCGCCACCCACGCCAGCACGATGGTTTCTAGTGAACAAAGGCGCTTGTAGTAGTAATATGGTGTTGTCTTAGGATGGTGCTTTACAGACATGTACTCTGGTGCATATTCTGTTCGGGTGTCCACTGAGATACTAAAGACAGGCGTTATTTCTTTTCCATCAAACCAATTTTCATTTCATTGCACTTAACGCCCTTGGCGAGGTTCAGGTGTCCACTGAGATATGAGAGGCAGGCGTCGCTTCCTGCCCGTCGGACAAGGCGTCGCGCCGTTCCCAGGACTCCTTGTCAGCGCTGCAACACACTGTTGCGTCCCACTCTTGAAGCTTTAAAAGCGTCCTCCAATTTGGTGGTATGCTCTAGGGACACGTTCTTTTGCTATGTAAGATACCGAAGCACCCCAGGTTTCATAACTTTGACGATTGGAAAATGTGTACTTTTAAGAACTTGTAAAAAGGACTTGCGCATCACCTGAAATGGGTTAGGGTGAGCTCAGCATCTGCCCAAATCATCGCTAAGTTAAAGTGCATTGCGTCTAAAATGCACCTATAAACTGAATTGTTTCATCGTGTTTTGGAATACGGCTTGAGCGAGAAAGTGGTAATTCTAGTTGCTCCGAACACTGCGGTGTGCCTGGATTAGGCCCGACCATACAATTGTTTGTCATGTTTTTGATGAAATGCCTGCTTCAACTCTTATTAATAAATGAAACCGAGTAGGAAATTGGTCGAGTTGGGGAGCCGAACCATGGCCCCTGGAGTGCGAGGCGAGAGATAGAGAGAAAAGCTTTATTAAGGCGAAAGCCTTTAATGCCTCATGCTTTCGTTAGCAATCCGTGTCGGCAGCCGTGTCTCCGTCCGTGTCGCCAGCCGTGTCTGCGTCCGTGTCGACAGATGTGTCCGCGTTTTGACGGGTGTCCACCGAGATACGCGAGACAGTTACTGAATAATTTACTTTCCTCAAATACAATTTTCAATTTCTTCATTACGGCCCCTCTTTCTCTTTCTTTTTTCACTCCCACTTCCTCCCTTCCTGTACGGTGCGGTTCGGGTGTCCATTGAGATGACACAGAATTTCCTTTCCTCAAAAAGCGTTGCGTTCAAAGGGCAAGCCATCGCGCCGAACGGGTGGTGGCGTTCGTCCCTTCCTGTACGGTGCGATTCGGGGGTAAAACAAAGATTACAGAGAATTACTGCGTAATTTCCTTTCCTCAAAAAGCGTCGCGTTCAAAGGACAAGGCATCGCGCCGAACGGGTGGTGGCGTTCCGTGGACTGCCTGGCAGCGCTACAACACGCTGTCGCGTTCCACTCCTAAAGGCGAAGATTAAGCCTCATTAATTAGTAGTTAATTAGTATTTAGTCATAAATCAGTAATTAGTCACTAAATAGTAATTTGTAATTACTTCGTCGTCAGCCCCGCCGCGGTGGCTCAGTGGTTACGGCGCTCGGCTGCTGATCCGAAAGACACGTGTTTGATCGAGGCCGCGGCTGCTGAATTTCGATGAAGGCGTAATCCTAGAAGCCTGTGCACGTTAAAGAACCCCGGGTGGTCGAAATTTCCGGAGCCCTTCACTACGGCGTCCCTCATAGCCTGAGTTGCTTTGTGGCGTGAAACCCAAAAAAAACCAATCAATTATGTGTGACGTCATCCAGTGGTGACGTCACCAGTGCCACATAGGCAAAGTTGTGCGGAAAACGCTTTCGCCTCTACGCACTTTAAACAGTCAAAGTGCCCCTGAATTTGTTGAAGAGGAATTCAGGGCACGCCCCAGGGTCCCCGCAAAATCCCACTGCACTCAGGTCTTGAGGTTCTCTATGTCCCGCGGGGGAAGGGTCCGCCGGACAGAGGGAAAGGATGTGGAGGGAAGAAGCGAAGGGTTCTGGGCATAGAGTACATGCGGGAGTGGGGAAGGATGGATGATAATGGGCTAGGGTAAGGGGTGAGGGGAGAGAGTGTGTCTTTAGTCTGGGCCAGAGTGTTGCTTGTTTGTTATCTAGGGAGGAGTGGGGCGGGGGGAGAGTGGTGGTGGTAAAAAACTTAAATACTCAAAGAGAGTTTGAGGGTCAGAAAACCCTGCTTCATGGCGGTATCCTTAGTCCGGGACACCGCACGACGAGGCCCCGTATCGCGCCCGCTTTACTAGAGCCCTTTGGGACTCCAGTGTGGAGCAGTTGATGAGGGTAGTCTCCCAGGGAGAGAGAGAAAACTTTATTTACAAAGGAATTCGGGGCACGCCCCAGGGTCCCCGCACGACCCCACTGCACTCAATGTTTATGTTCCTGAGGTCCATAACACTGGCAGCACGGCCGGTGGCGATGGTCTGCACGGCCGTGTCCTCCGAGTGCAGCAGGGTCTCCCAGTCCTCCCAGGTCTTGAGGTTCTCTAGGTCCCGCGGGAGAGGGTCCGCCGGGCAGAGGGAAAGGATGTGGAGGGAAGAAGAGAAGGGTTCTGGGCATAGGGCGCAAGCAGGAGTGGGGAAGGAGGGATGATAGTGGGTTAGGGTAAGGGGCGAGGGGAGAGTATGTGTTTGTAATCTGCGCCAGAGTGTTGTGTGTCTGTTATCTAGGGAGGGATGGGGCGGGGGGTAGAGCTGGCGAGAGGCTCTGTATGCCTGGGTCAGCTCACTGAATGAGTGCATGCGATCCTTCGTGAATCCCCGATCCGAGGCCACCTGAGCCCGGTTTAAAGAACCTCGGGCTAAAAGGTTGGCGGCCTCGTTTCCGGGATTCCCGGAGTGCGCAGGCACCCATATCAGCTCCACTTGGCGGGGCGGGGGTGCATCGGGCGAGTCCAGTATGCCAAAAGCAGGGACATGAACTCGGCCTCGAGCAAAATTTAGAATCGCAGTTTTAGAGTCAGTTAAAATATACCGGGCTTCCGTGCGGGTTATAGCAAGTGCAATGGCGGCTTCCTCTGCAGCCTCTGGGGACGTATCTGGAGGGAGAGGTAGTGTGAGGAGGGTGGATGAAGAGGAGTCCACCGCAGCTGCTGTCGCTTCATCACCCGTGCAGGCAGCGTCCACCCATACGGCGTCCGGCTGGGGGCCGTACGCTCGATGGAGTGCCTTCGCACGGGCTCTGCGGCGCTGCTCATGGTGGGACGGGTGCATATTCCTCGGGAGCGGCCTGATGAGAAGCTCTCGGTGAAGGGATCGTGGGATGGCGAGAAGGGTTGGGTCGTTGGCCGGTATTTTGATTCCCAGGGAGTCCAGGATATACCGACCTGTGGAAGTTTTTGTGAGCCTGATGTATTGGGCCTGTCGGTGGGCCTCCACCAGTTCACCGGTCGTGTTGTGGAGGCCCAGGCCTAGTAATCTGTCTGTGGGTGTGTTGAGGGGAAGATGAAGTGCTACCTTGAATGCCTTGCGAATCAAAGCATCCAAAGCGTTTATGTCATGTTTGGATAGTTGTAAGTATGGGGTAGTGTACAGTACACGGCTGAGGACAAAGGCATGAATGAGGCGACATAGGTCGCGCTCCTTCATGCCTCTATGATGTCCCGAAACCCTGCGGATGAGGTGCGATATCGCGCCTGCAACCTGCTTGAGTTTCTTGAGGGTAGTGGTGTTTTTGCCATCGTTCTGGATGTGCAAGCCCAATACACGGAGGGTGCCAACCTCAGGTACCGGGTAACCATTCAATTCAATGGCAATGGGGGAGCGGGGACAGCGGTGGTTCTTAGGCCGGATGAGGAGCAGTTCGGACTTCTCTGGGGAGCAAGACAGTCCGATGGTCCGTGCGTAATTTTGGGTGAGGGTGGCTGCTTCCTGTAAGGTGTTCTGTATGTCGCCGTCACTGCCGTGGGTGGTCCACAGGGTGATATCGTCGGCATAAAGAGTGTGCTTGAGGTGGGGAATAGTTGCCAATTTCCGGGCGAGGGGTATGAGGGTTATGTTAAAGAGAAAGGGGGAAAGGACGGACCCTTGAGGGGTGCCGATACTCTGAAGTGTGTAGGAGGTGGAAGACAGAGGGCCGAAGTGTATCTCAGCCGTGCGGTCAGTCAGGAATGCTTGAATGTAGGCATACGTGCGCGTACCCACATTCAATGGGGATAGAGCAGTCATGATATCCTGATGTTCAATGCGAACAAAAGCTTTGGAGAGATCCAAAGCTAAGACTGCCTTGGTGTGACCTGGAAGAAGCGGGTCAAAAAGATCGTGTGTGAGTTGCAGCATGGCATCCTGTGCGGATAGATGAGGACGGAATCCCACCATGCTATGCGGGTAGAGATTGTTGTCCGCCATGTGACTTGTGAGTCTCGCTAACACAACATGCTCGAGGAGCTTCCCGAGGCATGAGGTTAGCGAAATCGGGCGAAGGTTTTGAATGGTGAGTGGTTTGTTAGGTTTTGGTATAAATATTACCTTCGCGTGGCGCCAGGACTGCGGGAGGTTACCCTCCCTCCAGCACTGGTTGAAGTATTTCGTAATGTGGGTGATCGATTGGTCATCCAGATTACGGAGCATGGAGTTTGTGATTTGGTCTGCACCAGGTGCGGAGTTGGCGCGGAGAGTCAGGAGGGCCGCTCTGACTTCCGTGTCCGTGATGTCGGTGTCGAGTGTTGGGTTTGCTTGTCCTGTGTAGTGCGGTAGAGGTATGGGGCCGCCTGGAGATGTGTACATGGTTTGAAGTGTGTCTAGAAGGGTGTCGGGATCGTCAATGTGTTCATGTGTGAGGCGTGTCACGTGGTGCTGTGCTGCTGATTTGGTGCGTGTGGGGTCAATGAGGTGTCGGAGGAGTTGCCATGCACGTTTGCTGGACAGGTTTCCGGCGATGCCGTCACATATCTGTCCCCAGTTGGATCGACAGAGCTCCTCAGAGTGCTGTTGGATTTGTGTCTGCAGCGCGGCCAGCCGCTTTTTAAGCATTCTGTTGTGTTTGTTGCCTTTCCAGCGTTCCAGGATGCTGTGATAAGCCTCCCAGAGGTGGGCTAGGCGTGTGTCAAGGGTCGGTGTTTCGGTTGTAGTTTCAATGTGTCGCGTGTTGTGGTGAACGTCATGCTTGAGTGATTGCACCCATGCATCGATGTCTGCGATGGGAGTGTCTGGGAGGGCGGTGCGTGCAGCGCGAAAGGCATCCCAGTTAATGAGTTCGTGTGTCATATTTGCGTGACGGGGTGGTTTGTATGGGACAGTGATTTGTATAATGTAATGATCAGTGCCCAGTGTATGTTGTGTTCTGTTCCAGGTAACGCCGCGGATACAGCGGCTCAGCGTCAGGTCCGTACTGGTGTCCATGCTGACACTGTTGCCGATCCGCGTAGGCGTCTGAAACGTGTTGTGCACAGTGAGTTGGAGGTTCTGCAGGAGCAGCCAGAGCCTGCGACCTCGATGTGTCGTGGTTGTGTATCCCCAGTCAGTATGCTGACTGTTGAAGTCCCCACCGATGAGTAGGGGATGTTTCCCTGCTAGATGGTGTAGCTTTCGCAGAAGTGATTCTAGCGGGGCCATCGGCAGGGACGGGGGTTGGTATATGTTTGCTATAAATATAGAAGGAAGTGAATGTGTGTGATGTATAATTTCCGTGATCACGCAGGGCGTCTCAGACGTAATGTGATGAGTTTTGTAGGTGAGGCTGCGGTGGATGAGTGTGGACGCCCTGGGTGTGTTAGTGGTATCCGAGTGTGTAGATGTGTAGCTGGGGAGGGTTGCTCGGTGTGCAGTCTCCTGGAGAAGAAGTATGTGGGGCGTGGGTGTGATGGTGGGAAGGAGAAGTTGCAGAGGTGCGCGCTTTGCCCGGAAGCCGCGGCAGTTCCAAGTTATAAGGGGAAGATAATTAGTGTTCCCCCCCGCCATATTGGATGGTGGGGGGATTGAGGAGGGTATTAAGACGGGTGTCAATTGGTATGTGTGGCTCAGGGAAGGTGTTTTGGGCTTGTGGAGGTAGGATGGGGGGAGTGGAGGGGGTTTGAAGTTGGGTGAAGCGATGGGTAAGATTATGCTCCAAGAGCTCCATCATCTTGGTAAGCATAGCGTCCATGCGCTGCTCAAGTTTTTCTGTGAGGGCGGCGGCAAGGTGATTGAATCTGGCCTCGAGGCGGGCGTCTAGCTCCTTTAGTTTATGGTCAAATTTTGCTTCGAGTGCTGCTAATTTAGCGTCTATTTCTGGGGGCACGGGAGGGGGTGTGGCGTCTGTGGTGCGCTGTTTCTTTGCAGGAGGGGTGCTCGAAGTGTCTGTGGATGATGAGCTCGAATTAATGACAGGGGGTGCGGGTTGAGGGGGCATGGAGGGGGCGGGGGTGCTTAGGAGAGAGGAAAGGCGGCTTACCTCGTCACGCAAGGTCTTGAGTTCCTGGTCTCTCGGGTCTGCCTGGGAGGACTGGGGTGGTGGGGGTTGACGGGTGGTTTTGCCGGAAACGCGGTCTGCCCAGGTGAGACGCGTGGCGTTCTTGCTGCCATTCTGCAGGCTTGTAGAAGGCGACCGGGAAGCCGTCGAGCTGCGTCTGCTGGCTGTGCCTGGTTGATCGCAGCGGGAAAGCCGCGATGTACCCGGAGGAGAGAGAGCGTTCTTCGGGGACGCTAGTTTGCGGCCCCGTCCCTTGCAGTTCCCGGTGCCGGTCATATTAGGGCCTCCGCAGAGAATGCAGCTGGGGGTGCATGAGGGCACATCTTCCTTTGGGTGGGACTGCCCACAGCGGGGGCACTTATGGGATCTTGGGTGGACACACACGTCTGCCCGGTGACCAGGGACGCGGCAGTTAGTGCAGGCGTCTATATGCCCTCGATAGGGTGTGCACCTGTGGAGGGCTCCTCCATAAAGGACGGCGCGTGGGACAGGTCCAGCTCGGAAAGTGATTAGGATGGAACGCGTGGAGCCCATTCGGCGGGCGTCCACGATGAGGGCGTCTGGGTTGCCGGTGATCAGGTCTTGCAGGAGCTCTGTCGGGGTCTCATTCCAATAAGCATTGGAGATGACTCCGCGTACCGCTCCATCCGGCGGGGCTATGTAAGCTGCGACGGCGAAGTCCTTGCCTTGGTTTTTGATGCTGGTTACGCTAACCAGGGCAAGCGCGTCAGCTTTTATGGGCGTGCTTACGGTGCACGTATTGTTTACGGGGTGTACCCTGATTTGGGTACGCGTTGGTTCATGTAGCTGGGACGCCGCTTGAAGGATGGCTTCCCGTAGTTGTCGGGGTGGAAACAGGTCCAGCTGCAGCCCGCCTCGTGATCTGAACACGACCTTGTAGTCTGCAGCAGGAAGCGGCGGCTGCTGCCGCGAACGCTGCGCAGCTGTGCGCGTTGCTTGTAGGTGCGCTGACTTGTCAAGGCGCGCAGACTTGGGGGCACCGGTAGCAGAGGCTGCGGCCTCCTGGCTTCGGGATGGTGAAAGGACGTCCTTGGAGCGGGCAGGCACACTAAGAATGTGCGTCCAGTCCCTCGGGTCGTAGTCGTGGGGGTTAAGAACCTCTCCCTGCACCTGCACCTCCATGATGGTGTTGGTGGCGGAAGCGTCCGACGCAGTAGGCCTAGCTCCCAGCGGAGCGAGGCCTAGCTCAGGCGAAGAGGTCACAAAGAAAGGGCCGTGGGTGCCCGAAAAATGGCTTAGGCGGGCCAAAAATTGATGGCGTGCGGCACTCACATTCGTAGATCAGTGGATGGTGAAATTTGGGCCGATGATGCTGGCGATTGGCGAATTCCGCTGTCTTTGTGCGGAGCCGATGTGGGGTGCGTCTGTACTACTCGGCCCCCTAGCGGCCAAAAAAAGGTAGTCTCCCATGCCTCTCGGGTAGGGGGTGGCGGAAGGGAGAAGGTGAGGTTTCCGAGTACATGCCCACACCATGTGAAAGATGTCGCATATCTCTCCACAGTGCGGGCAGCGCCCATCTGTGTTCGGATCAAAGTGTTTTGCTATGGCAGGACACAGAAGAGTTCCTGTCTGCAGGCGCCGCAGAGTTCGCTCCTCCACCTTACTCAGCCCCTTGGCAGGTGCCGGGTAGAGGCGGTGGCTGTCGCATTAATGAATTAGGATTTCGCGGAACCGCAGGAGCGGTTTATGAACTTCTGAGCCAGGACAGCTAGGATGAGGAGCCCAGTGTGTGAGCGCTCGGGCGGCCGCATCAACGGCCTCGTTGCCTCGTAGACCCTGGTGGCCAGGAGCCCAGATCACTTTTGTGCGAGTTGGATCGACGGGAGAGCATCTTAGAATTTGGGAGGCAAGAGGTGATATTTCGCCTGCAAGATAATGTTCACCTGCCCGGCGAGAGTCTGTGATAGCCGTTCTCGATTTTGGATCAGCGGGAGAGAGAGCTATTGCAATTTCCTCCTCTCGGGTTGAATTTGGGGCCCGAAAAGGTAGCCCGTCGACATTCATTCCTCAGTGGACTACGGCATCCGCGTAGAATCCTGCGGGCGACAGCCCTGGAATGCCCACGTAGCAGACGCCCTGTTTAGGTCCATATTGCCTCTCAAGTGTGCGAACCCCTGCTTGTCGTAAGGCTTCATGTGAAGTCGTGTTCATATTACGCGGGAGCCTAGCGACCCAGAGCATATGGCACCACAGAACCGGCATGTTCTCCGTCTCTTCTACTATGCATGTGTGTTGGAAGTGTATGCGGTTTAGTAGGGGGCGCCCAGGAGCCGTCTGCGAGCCGCGTATATTGGTTCACTAGGTGGGCCTCGCGCGACTGCTGCTACACAGATTTGCTGCTACACAAGGGCGAAAGTGACGCATCCGTGAGCCCACCCAAGGTGTCTGTCAGCACTGTTCCATTGAATGCCGCATTAGCGTTCGAGGGGCACTGGAGTCTGCCAGGTGCAGAAGGCCGTCTTTTTGTCATGCTGGGGCCTCTTAGTGTAGATGAAGTACGCCCGCCTTTCCCCCCGTTGCTGGGCACAGTTGCGGTTGAAATGGTAAGGAATCGCAGTTGTGCTGTGGACACATTCGCCGTTTCCCGCGTGCTAGTAACGAGAGGTTCTAGACTGTTTCGCATGGACACGTGCAGGGAATAATGCGCCTGCAGGATGAACTCCAGAGGACTTCTTTATAAACGTGCGGCGTTTTGCATTCCTGCAGCCACAACTTCCTCCAGAATCAGCAATACCCCCATAAATAACTCCAGACGCAGCAGCAGCACTGTCGCCAGCACCAGTGCCCGCACTGTGTGGAGGTGGGAAGACCATTTCACCCTCTCTGCTGTATAGCTTGTTATTTGTGTACGTTGTTGACCTCATGTGTGGGTTTGATCTATTTGGAATGCAGAAATTGGAGGTTACGTTTGCAATTTTAGAATTGTTTCCAGATTTCTATTGTACTGCTGTCAGGGATGTGATTGTCCTCACTGGGTCTCTGGTTAACTAGCCGCTCCCTTTACTGTGATGCCCCAGACGCTTTGCTGAAACTGTCCACTGATCAGTTGTGCTTTAATGCTTTCATACCGACCACAATTGCAGCCTCACCAGTCGAGGAGCTGAGTGGAGCTCCTCGAGTGGTTGTGGCACAGGTAGTTAATCAGCCTTCTAGTGTGTAGCTTGTGCACTACCCGCTTTAGATGCTGCTTGAACTTAGCATGATATAAAGGCCAAGAGATGTAACCTCAATCACTTAATAAGCGGGTAGGAAACACTCCTATGTAGGAAACATTTGTGGCCTGTGCAGGTATCTCCTCTTTTAATGGAGATGGTGATTTCAACTGTTTGTTTGGTGAGTGCGCACATCAAATATGTCGAAACTGAGGTGCGTTCATTAAGCACTAAATGCATCTGTTTCCACACGCTACTGTTTCCCTGTATTCGCGTGAATAGTCTTGTCACATATTGTCGAAACATGTTTGCTTATTCTAGACGGTATTGATTTGACAGATAACTGCATTCTATCCTCTGACAGCCCCTCAGCAGCCACAGCCGGCTCCAGGCCAGCAAATTTGAAGCCTTCTGATGAGGAAAAGGAGGAGACAGTGAACCAGCTACTCGTGAAAACTCGGCGTACCGCTGACCTGAAGCAGACGCGAAACAATCAGGATGCCGAGTTCCACCAGCGATTAAGTCGAGATCAACAATCGGGTGCGGGCAGACAGCACATACCAACAGAAGCTACTACATGCAACATAATGCATGCACATTGTCTTGGTGTGTTCACGATAAATAAATAAACAATTTATCTGTAGGTAATAGGTGCGTCCTTTAGGAGAGGACATTCTGCTCCATAAAAGTAGGAGCAATTACAATGTGGCTGGCACACAAATCGTTCAGCAGGTAAAAGAATATAAACATAATGAGATTGTGGGCGCCGAACACTGGCGCGTGCTTTAAGAAACGTTGCGGGATTGTTGAAGCACCCCTGCATCTCAACTAAAGCACTACTGCTGGAGTTCTCTTAGAAGTTGGAGGAGTTCTCCCGAGTTCAAGAAGTTATAATTTGAATATCTCCCGGCAGAAGTCAGTGATGAGCCTGTTGAGAGGACGCCTTGGTTGCTGCTTGGTTGCGTCGCTTAGTAGGCGACATTTTTCGATGCTATCTTCTAAACAAATCCGCAACAGCATTAAAAGTTGTACACGTGACAGCACCTCATTGTCAGTCCTTGTTAACAGAAATGTAATGAAATGAGTTTATGTGGAACGACATTTTTAAGCGGTAGCAAGGTGGAGTATTCGTTCGAATACCTACAGTGCAAGCCAAATCCGCTGATTTGTCATTGTTGGAGAGAAACCGCTGTCCTTGACAGCAAAGCCTCGCATACGGTGAGTGTTTTGTGTTATTGGTCTCAATAATGTTCCACATAAAAAAGTTCCGCACTGAATTTTTTATGGCGTTTCTCTCAGTATGTAAGCTTTCTCTAGTAGTCCCAAATTGCGAATTTTAAATTCGCTATTCGGGTATATAATGTATTTGAAAATGCAACATTCCATACATGCATAATATGTGCAATATTTCTTTATTTAGTTTATTTAGGACATAGTGCGTTGTTTCAGATAAGGCATCTGCGGGGGGATTATAAATCAATCAAGCTCACAGAAGGCAACTGATAAGACCAGAAAGCGATATTGTCACCTGTATTGTCCTGTCTAGTCCACTGAGGTGACAACACCTTTGGTGGGAACTCGCAGCATCATACTCGGCAGTGGGTACCGCCAAGTAAGACCTATCCGGAGCCACACACTGTGCAAATCTCTGTGTGCGGTCTTTACTTGAATATGCCTCAGTCGTACGGGAGTTAATGATCTCAAATAACATTCCTACACTATAAATCTACAAAAACATTAATAGATTGGTATTCTTGTTTAATAGTTTAACAGGGAAAAATAAACTTAAGCTTCCCGAGTGCATTAAGCGTCCTATAGTGAGAAGGACTCGGAGCGTTCATGAGCATTCGCTTACTCCCCTTTTCGCCAAACTAAGTTTGAAGTACAATTTTTTCCCTAGAATAGTGTAAGATTGGAATTCGTTACCGGCATTTGTTTTTTCCTCGCAAAATTTTTCTGATGCGTTGAATCGTCTACTTACCTGCAAATATTGTTTATATGTGTGTTTTGTATTCGTGTGATGCTAGTATTGTATAATTTTATTCTTTTGGTTACGTAACAATGCTTGGGCCAAGCAGTGGCCTGCAGTATTCTGAAATAAATAAATAAACAGCGCCGAGGCACGTGGCGTTCGGTATGTTTTCGCCAACTGATGTGGTATGTATTCGCTGAATCACCGCCGTATTGTTTTAGTCGTTTCCACGATAAGTTAGCTGAGTGCACGTGTTCCGTTCCTTGTTTCTCCGATCCCATGACTAGTACCCGCGACACCTGGTTGAAGTGCACCGTAGGCTACAGCCAGTCGGTGAAAACAAGCCCAGTGCTGCGTGTTTCTGCGCTCTTAACAACGAGTGTGACTTTTGCGTCTGTTGCAAGCGCCGGCACCAGCTGGTCGCCCGTTGTTCTGCGCAGTCCCTCAGCACGGGCCGGTAGGCATGATAGCAATGACGTGTGACAGAACAGTACACGTCGCAACATAATGTATGGGACAACAAATTCGATACTCCTCTTATAGTACAAAGTGCGTTTGAAAAATACTCACTGTTAAGCATCCGCATTGCTAATCTGTTAATACATACATATGAAGAATGTAAATATCTCTATCAGAGCAACCTCCTCTAAAAGACACGGGTCGATTCCATATCCCTTTTTTAAGCCCTCTCTTATTACTGCAACGGCATCTTACTCCCACAGCTTTCGTAATCATCGCCGCCCACCTGGCTGCAAATATAGAATCACACTGAAATTTAGTTTTGAGACTGCGAACGGTTAGCAACGAAATGTATGAAATGAATCAGCACTGTTTTGATTGTTTGGCAGCAACTTGTTGCGGTCACCTGTAGTGCCTGGAAGAAATGGATATTTAAATGGCCTAATTTCATCGACTGGTCGTAAACATTCAGTGTTAGACGAGTAGTGACCGATAGAAGGAAGAGGTCTGGACTTGTGGAAAACACGGGAAGTTTAGCAAAAACAAAAATAACCTGATTTCCTTAGTCTTTCTGCGCAGCCGCAAGGCCACAATCTCATAAATTCTCACAACGTTAGTTAAGGTGTCAGTTAAGCGATACTTTGAAAAAAAGTAAAGCGAATGGCTTTCTAATGATAATTTGTAGTGCTCCGATGTTACAATAAGTGAAGATATCCGAGATGGTACACGTTTACTTTAGTGCTGCTTTTATGATTAAGAAGCACGTTAGTTATTTAGTTTCAACTGGGGCTTAGTTTTAGTTTGTCTCCGAAAGCATGGCTAATAATGCTGCTGAGCATAGCGTGAGTCATGGTTATGCAGCAGGCTACAGCAAACACGCGTGTCTTGAAAAGTGAATGATTTTCTTGAGCGATACATGAGATGTGAAGCACTTTCAATCAACAAAATTATTTACTACAACGTGTAAGGAAATGTTTGCACTGTACGTCTGGCATGGAAGCAGTTGAATTTCTCTAAAAAATTTCAGTTTTTTGTTCAACTTTTCATTATTTTGTAATGCAATGAATTACATTTCGTTCATAACATTTAGGTAATACAATGAATTGCGTTAGACCAGTAGTTCTGCGAGAAAAGTAACTGGTTACGCTCGAAATTTCATTAACAAGCATTCCTGTAGTTTGTAGAGGAAAAAGCTTGGTTCTCGTAGGCCTGCCACGACAACTGAGCAGCAGAACGCTGGACGGCTGGCTTCGAGAATTGTGCAGGAACGGCAACTAGTCATAAAACAGAGAGATTTAGCATAGCAGAGGCGTATTAGCTTAGATATACACCTGATTAAAGGACGCTATCTGCGCACGTGTAGAGGCAGTGCAGTTTTGAAATGTAGGCGCTACGCGTGTATTTCGGTTTGTGGTAATCCGGTATACGTCTATCCTCGTGATTCGCTGTACTGCGAAATATAACCAGAATTAACTAAGACTGCCAGTCTGCAATCTACGATGTAATCTCTATTCAGGTATCTACCAGCGTGTTCTCGAAATGCGCGCGTCGATTTCAAGTTCAGGATTCTTGGGCATCAGTTCTGAGAGACAGCTGTGGAATAATGTAAGGAAATATTAATGTACGGAAATTTCGAAGGTAGCGGCGCACTTCTTCGCTGCGTAGGAAAATCCTTCTTTTAGAGTTTGCACATCGGTCAGATGGATAATTTAGAACTGCTAAAACGTGCAACAGGAAACGCTTCTGACGATACATAAACGTTAACAGGGATAAAATGCAAGCCAGCAAAAGGGGATTTTCTGCCGTTCTATTGATTGTTAAAGTGGAATCCCATGATACATGAAAAAATCGTGTTCATAAAAACCTTCCCATTGAAAGATGCGCTAGTGAAGAATTTTTGGGTACCAGGGGCACTATCAAGGTCACACTAACTAAGGACAGAATGGTTCCGGTTTACGCGTGTCGTCATAGTGCGAGGGAGGGTGAACAGCCTAAAATGTATATTGTGCGAATATGGCCCTGCGTAGACTGTACAAGTCCCTCCCTGGGACCGCCGTAAAAATAACTTGCTCCGGAGGCTTAAAACGGTTGAAATAGCTCTCAGCAGTCAGGTGTTAAGAAGCTTATTTGTTTTGAGCTTGAAGGCGACAAATGTTGGGCCATGCCTGTGTTTACATTGCGTTTGGGGGGGGGGGGGAGTGCGATCTCTTATCTTCGTAATAGTCCTTGCAGGAATAATAGAAGTGAGTGAGTAGTTAGTTCGTAGGAATCGGGCGGAAAAACTAATTATTGCGTGCTTCGCGTCTAAATAGAGTTCAGTGTTTGTTTGTTTTAGTCTCTTTACGTTATTTTTGTGCATAAAATTCAATAATTAATTCAAATATAGCTTCACTACTTTGATGATGCAACTCTAATATAATGCCACTTTGTGAGCAATAAATGACAATTTATTTTTTTTAATTTGCGCCATTACTAAAGAGTACAATTGATGGTATTTATCACTTTCCCAAAGTGGTCGTTCAAGTAGGCTGTGTATTATCAACTCTGACACATGACAGATGAGAGCGCGCTGTGTTCAGTTTAGTTACAGAGCAGACGGGGCGATGCAAAAGGTATCCAGGATGATAGGCTCTAAACATGATGGTGCACCTTTGGCAGCCGATGCTTTATGCCTGCCAGCCGGTTTTATAAGCAGCAACATTCGCCAAGGACTTGCGAAGAAAAAAATTATTTTCTCGAAATCAAATTTTCGTTTTCGGTTAATGTGCAATAAAGTTGTTATCCGAACATAAACAAAAAACCATTTTTCAAATTTCTTTTTTGACAGGAGCAAAATTGAACTACCAAAGGCGTTAGTTTTTTTGCTAGCTTTTCGAAAATATAGTAGTAGTAGAAAACTTTTATTGAGATCTTTTAAGAGATTCGCGGATTCGAAGCCTCCGTCGTCTTTCGTGGCGCCGGCGACTGGAGGCTTCTCTTCAGCAAGGTTGGGCCCCTAGTCCAGGGCTCCACTGAGTTGCGCTGCATCAGTAGCGTGCCGCACTAAGGCCCTTTGGGCCGCGAGCTCGCTGCTGGTGAGCCGGCTCTCCCATTGATCCGCACTCGGGAATTCGTGTTGGTGGAATGCTTTATTTCGTTCGCACTCCCATGTGATGTGGTATAGTGTGGGTGTGTCGCCGCACCAGGGGCAGTTTGCTCTGTATTGTGTTGGTGACATCTTGTTAAGATGTACAAGTTGGGGAAGGAGTTTGTTTGTAGCCTACGCCAGCCGACTGCTTCCTCCCTCGTGAGGGCTTTGTGTGGTGGTGGGTACTTGAATCTAGTCCCCCTGTATAGTTGTAATGTCTCTGTGTATCCCCCCTCGCATGCTAGTAGCTGAAGCTCCAGAACATCTGACATGCCTGCTCGGTATGTAAGCCCTCGAGCTAGGCTGTCTGCTCTTTCGTTCCCCGCTACGCCTGCGTGGCCTGGGACCCAGATTATGTGTTGTATGGGTGTCTTCTCAGCAGAGGCTGCTGCCCCACTGATTATCCTGAGGGCCATGCCGCTAATTCTGCCCTTCGTATAGTTTTTACACGTGTCTTTCGAGTCTGTTAAGATGTTTAGGGATCGGCCTTTCCTATAGCCTTCTGCTACCGCCAGCGCGACGGCAATTTCCTCGGCCTCCGTTATGCCCACGACCTCCACTGAGGCGCATGTGGCCATGTCTCCTGTGCTATTAACTACCACCGTAGCGGCTAAGCGCTTCTCTGCATGTACGTACATGGAGGCGTCCGTATAGACTGTGTTCTCTGATCGGCCTAGCCTCCTTTCTATCTGCTCGGCCCTTGCTTTTCGTCTGTCCTCGTGTAGGTTAGGATCCATGTTTTTAGGCAGGGGTCCTACATTAAAGGTCTTTCTAAGGTCGTCCGGTACGTCCGCGTATCTGTCTACCAGTCCGCACGTGTTCCGACCCAACCTTCTCAGGAGCGCCCTTCCCGTAGAGGAGCCTCTGAGTCTGATGAGTTGTGCCCCCAATTGAGCCTCGGCAAGCTCATCGAAGGTATTGCTGATTCCGAGTTGGAGTAGCTTCTCGTTTGATGCGTTACTGGGCAGGTGTAGAGCAATCTTGTATGCCTTCCTGAGAATACAGTCGGCTTGCTCTCGCTCCGCCTTTGTTGTTGCGCGGTAGGGCAAGGAGTACATAACTCTGCTAACGATTAGGCTGTTGATGAGTTTGAGGGTATCTTCTTCTTTCATCCCGTACCTTCTCTGAGAGACTCTACTGATCATTCTGCCAACCTGCTCCGCGGCTCTTCTCAACAGGCTGATGGTATGGCTGCATTTTCGGCTGCTCTGCAGCCACATGCCTAGGATTCGTACCATGTTCTGTTCTTGGATCAGTTGCCCCTCTAGAACTACTTCCAGCGAGGCTTTGGTATTGATTTCTTCCGATCCTGATGATTTCCGACATCTCCGTCGAACATCTGAGGCCTCTCTCCCTGACGTAGGTCTCTACGCAGGTCGCAGCTTCTTGTAGTCTGTCTTGCTTCTCCCCTAACGATCCTTGGGTGACCCACACCGTGATGTCGTCGGCATATATCGCGTGTTGGATGCCCGGGATTTCCTTGAGTCGTCTTGCTAGCCCGATCATCGCCATATTGAACAGGACGGGCGATATCACGGAGCCTTGGGGTGTTCCTTTGCAAGGCGTGGTGAAGACGTCGCTTCTCAGCTCGCCTAGTCCCACGGTCGCTGTTCTGTCGCTCAGGAAGGCCCTGATGTAGTCGTGGGTTCTTCCCCCGCAGTTGGTGTTGTTGATGCCTTCCATGATGGCGGCGTGGCTCACGTTGTCGAAGGCTCCCTTTATGTCGAGGGCCATGACAACGTTTTCGCCACTTCTCGGCATTTTCTCGAGTACTTCCTCCTTGAGTTGGAGTAGTACGTCCTGCGTAGACAGGTGGGCTCTGAACCCGTACATGCTGTCTGGGTACAGTTGGTTCTTCTCTAGGTGCGACTGGATCCTTTTTGTGATTACTTTCTCGTACATCTTGCCCAGGCACGACGTGAGGGAGATCGGCCTGAGGTTCTCGACCTGGAGTTTCTTGCCTGGCTTCGGGATCATTACCACTACCGCTTGTTTCCACTCGGCCGGCACTGTTCCTTCTTGCCAGAGCTTGTTGAAGTAGGCTGTGAGCTGATCTATGGCTCCATCGCTGAGGTTTCTTATGAGCGAGTTCATGATTGTGTCCGCCCCCGCTGCTGTGTTTTTTGTTGCCGACCTGATCGCCTCGACGACTTCCTCTCTCGTTATGGGCCGATCCATGGTTGGATTCTCTTCGCCCTGGTACTCTTCTTGGTAGCTTTCGACCTGGTCTCTGCCGTAGCATTTGACCCGGACTTCCTCGAGTAGCTGTTCGTCCGTGCCCGTGTACTGGTGCACCAGCCTCTGAATCGATTTGCCGCTTTCTGATTTGTCCTTGCTCGGGTCCATGAGGGACTTGAGGATCTGCCACGTCCTGGCCGTGCTGAGGGTGCCGTTCAGCGCGTTGCTGAATTGCTGCCATCCTTGCCTAGCCAGCTGCGTTGCATGCTCCTCCGCTTGTTTAGTTATTTCGGCTATTTTAATCTTTAGCTTCCTATTGAACTTCTGTCTTTTCCAATGCTTGGTGAGCCCGCGTCTCGCCTCCCATAGCTTGAGGAGCCGCTTGTCCACCTCCGGAGTTTGTTCGGTTCTATCCACCTCTTTAGTATAGAGTTCTTGGATCTGTCTGAGTTGCTGGCTCCACTCCTCCGCAGATACAATGTCGCCCTTGATCTGCTTGCAGTGTGCTCTGAAGGCGTCCCAGTCCGTTAGGCGGACCTTGCCTATTTTCCGTTTGCGGTTGTGCTGATCCTTATTATGTGGTGGTCGCTTCCAAGGTTCTCGAGCAGGTTCTCCCATTCTGCTTGTCTGGCGCCCCTTACGAAGGTTAAGTCAGGGCACGTGTCTGGACTGACGCTGTTCCCCTGTCCAGTTGGGTGATGTTCGTCGGTTAGCAATTCGCACTCTGCCTGTTCTGCTGCAGCGCAAAATATAAAACACTTGCGGATTAACGGCTTCAGCAAGGTTTTCTTTCGTGATCATGTCATAGCGGAAGGTATTATTTTAAGAGGATTAATTTATATCTCCTCCCCACAGTACGTTCTAGGATTTCATGTTTTGCAGCTATCTGATACAGGATTTTTTTACCTTCGAGATCATATATTCATTTTGTATCGTGATTTTAATATCTTTTTCATATTTTTTGTGCTTATGTCGAGTGGATAGGTGCGAGTGTTTAAATGTTTGCCTGCAATTTTTCTAGACACAGCATTTTTTGAAGTTATGACTTTTTTTCTGGGACAATTAGGCGTATGCAAACAAAACTTTTCACAGATTTTAACCTATGCTTTTTATATGACTCGCACTAGTACCATAAGCCTAAGCCTATCTGTACTTTTATAATGAGGAAGAGCCATTCAATGGTGGCAGTTTTAGTGTACCAAGAAAGAAAAATAAATCATTTTTCATTACTCCTTGTACTTTTATTACAATTATTGTAGGAAAACTGATCACATTGTCTTGCAGAATTTTAATACTACGTGCAGTACATTCTACGGAAATGTATATTGCTAAAAATCTAAAACAAAAATTTAGAAAATTAACATCTAAGTTTGAAACCTAGTGCCAGCTGCATCTATTTATAAGATTGCCAGCATTTTTTATTGCTATGGCTTTCGTTATCACTCTACACCCAAATATCGATCACCATTTTTGAAGTCTCACCGCATCTCAAAGAACACTACGATGAGTTACAATGTTACTCTATGACATGACCGCCGCTTTTGTTTCAATTGCATGCCAGTGACGTGGTTATTATGGCAAGGTAGCAACATGGTCTGCATTCCCGCTTACTCGTCAGAATATTTCAGTTCTCGGAATATTTTTGATAAGCCAACAAACTATTGTGACATATGCGCCGCAAGCTGCCAATCAGTTTAGATCGGTGTACGTAACAAGTTTTGCTGGCAACTGGCAATAACACAGCTATCGACTGCATGTTTCGTTCAACATCGCCACCAATTTCGTAGTTTTGGAACGCTCATTCCAGAGTTTTTGGCATGCTACTATGCGGAAATAAAACAAGTTCAAATTATGGATTGCATGTTTATTAATTCCATACATTTCGGGAACAGCAGTGCTGTTGATTGTGTTGTTTCCTTAGATTTGATGTCACTTTAAACTGTTCCTTTTCGTTTTTCTCGTTAAGGTTCAAGTGCACTTCATGACCTCTCCATCTTCGTTCCAGTACAAGATTTCGAGGTGCTAGATGTAAAAATTAAGGGGGCACTTTGGCTCTTTAAAGTGCTCCAAGGCGAAAGCGTTGCCTGACGCACTGTTTGGTTTTTGAATTTTTACTTTTTTACTTTTTCATATTTTATATTTATTTTTGTTTTCTTTCTTTTCTCATTTTTATTTCTTATTTTTATTTGCGTCCTCATTTTATTTTTAATTCTTTCATTTTAATTATGAAACCCATGCATTCACTAGATGCGCCTTCAATCATGCTCAAACGCAGGGCCTTCGTGGCGGAGTGTTAGCGTCTCCGCCCAAATGCCAAAGGCCCTGGTACGTTTGTCAGCCTCGACACAATTGTTTTTTTATCAGTAGTGACGCCGAAACTTAGATTCGGAGTGCGTTGCAGCTAGGGCTACCGCTACTTCCTCCATAGCCTGTGTATCCCCGTTACGAACTGAAAGCCCGTCCACGACTTGCATTTGGTGCACCACTGAGATTGTTGATATTCCTTGTACAGGACCCGCAACGTCCACGAAGAAGGTTCCTTCTTTTGTTGAATAGCACTCGTTCATCTTCTTGCTCTTCGCCACTCGTCTAGCATAATGATGCTCCGGGTGCATGTTTTTGGGAAGCGGAAGCGTAGGAATTTGCTCTTCCACTCTTTAGGTATATCTTGTCTCCCAGCCACTTGCTGCGGAAAGCTAATGTTTAAATCTTCTAAGACCCTGCGGCCGGTCGTAGTTGTGGCCAGTCGCACTACCTGGCTGGTAAGATGGGCGCTAATCAATTCATCAGCCGTGTTGTGTACCCCTAGTTTTAGTAGACGCTCCGTAGATGCTTTCATGGGTAGGCCGAGTGCCTTCTTATAAGCCGTTCGAATGATAACGTCCAGGTGGTTGAGATCGGTCTTCCTCAAACGAAGGTACGGGGCCATGTATACTATCCTGCAGATGACAAAGGCCTGTATTAGTCTAAGGGTATCCTGTTCTTGCATGCCGTTTTTCTTGCTTGTGATCCGAGATATCATACGGATGACTTGTTCGCACACCGTTCGGAGCTTGGTGATCGCTGCTGCGTTCACACCCTTGTTGTTAATGAGCAGCCCCAAAATCCGTATTGTTTCCACCTCGGGAATAGGTGTGTCATGGACCGAGATTTCCAGAGATGCAGTATCCCCCTTCCCTTGCAGGACGAGGAGCTCCGACTTGTCCGGGGAACAGCGCAGTCCGCATTCTTCAGCATACTTTTCAACTGTATTGGCAGCCTCTTGGAGGGCCTCCTCCATCTGTCCCATGTTTCCCTCCGTTGTCCATATGGTTATGTCATCCGCGTATAGGGCGTGGCGGATTCCCCTTATGGCATTAAGTTGTTCCGGCAGGTGCATGAGGGCAACGTTGAAGAGCAGTGGAGAAAGGACTGCTCCCTGAGGCGTCCCCCTGGTGCCCATGGGTATCGCCTCGGACCTCGTGTCGCCAATCCTGATCTGCGCTTGCCTATCTTGCAAGAAAGCCTTGATGTAATTAAAGGTACGCTTTCCGCAGTGAGTACCCTGTAGATTGTCCAGAATCTTGGAATCCTTCACGTTGTCGAAAGCCCCCTTCAGATCTAATGCCAGTATGGCCCTACTGTTTCGTTTGCGCGGGGGATCGATAACCTTCATCTTCAGCTGCAGTAACACGTCCTGGGTTGACAAGTGTGCCCTAAACCCAAACATTGTGTGAGGTATAATATTGTGGTCTTCTATATACGTAGAAAGTCGCATGTGTACCGCCTTCTCCATCAGTTTCCCGGCGGACGACGTAAGCGAGATGGGCCTGAGGTTATTGATGTTCACCTCCTTTCCAGGCTTGGGAATAAAGCTGACATCAGCCGTCTTCCATGCCTTGGGTAACTGTACACTTTTCCAGCATTCGTTGATGTACTGCGTGAGATGTTCAAGCGCTTGCTGATTGAGATTGACAAGCAATCCCACCGTCACCCTGTCGTTCCCTGGCGCCGTGCCCCGCCTCATGGCCATAAGCGCCGCCTGTATTTCCTCGACTTCGAACTCTCTGTCCAGGTCCGGATTGTCCATACCCTCATAATCCCGTACTGGCTCGTTGTCTTTCACTGTACAGAGGTACTTGCTCACGAGGGCTGCAACTAGCTGCTGGTCCGTGCCCGCGAAGCCGTGTAGGGCTCTCTTGAGATTACGCTGCTGATCCCCGCGAGACTTAGAGGGCTCTATCAAACATCTAAGAAGACTGCACGTCGCCTTGGTGCTTAGGGTGCCTTTCATGGAGTCGCATTTGGCCAACCAGTTGTTTTTGGCCAGGGATCGTGCATACTCTTCTGCTTGCAAGCTTAATTTCGCGACCTTGATCTTGAGCTTGCGGTTATGTGTTTGACTTTTCCACCGCCGTGTGAGACTTCTTCTGACCTCCCATAGATGTAGTAGGTGGTTGTCAATAGCCGGGACTTCTTCTGATGTCTGAAGCGTACGTGTGAAGCGGTCCCTGACTCTCAGCAGCGACTCAGCCCACTCCTCGTACTTTTCAATGGGCGCGTTGAGCGTAGAGTCTTCCGCCTGTCAGAACAACGACCAGTCCGTGAGCCGTGCATTCCCTCTCGCTATGCGATGCTTATTGTAGTCGAGGCAGATCTTGAGAATGCAGTGGTCACTCACTAAGGTCTCCTGCGTGTTGTGGCAATCATAGTTTCTCGATCCTTTAACCAACGAGAGATCTGGACATGTAACTCTCGAGACACTGTTGCCAATCCTCCTGGGATGCTGCGGGTCAGTAAGAATCGTCAGTGCTAGGTCCGATATGGCCGCAGCGAGTCTCCTGCCCTTAATATCCTCCTTACTATATCCCCACAAGGAGCTATACGCGTTAAAATCCCCCACAATGATGAGAGGTGCACTTTTTGCCAATTGCGCGGCCTTTTGGAAAATCTCATCGAAAGACGCACCCCTGTTCTTCGGTCGACTATATATGTTCAACACATACGCACTTCTGCTAGTGCGTACGTTCGGTAAAAGCTGAATAAATGTGTGTTCCACCTCAGTGACTAAATCCAGCTCAATTGTCACAGCCGTGCAATCCTTATGCACCAGAATGCAAGTGGATGAGCTGTTTTGATGCGTGCTGTATGGTCTGAGTTTGGCTTCCGTATTCACGTCCTGCAGTGCAATAATATCTGGTAATTTATCCAGCGAATCTACGTATTGCTGTAGCGAATCCCTCTTCTTTCTGAACCCCCGGCAGTTCCACTGCAAAATCCGCAATTTAGGAGGGCGGGCCATGTTGAACACTGAAGGAAATCGCGCTTGGTGCGTCCGCCCCGGTGTTGGGCGAATCAGCAGCTGCAAGCTGCCTATTAGTCACGCGGCCAGTTAATTTTGGAACCTTCGTCCGCGTACACTCCGCAAGCTCCTGAAGTTTCCGATCGATTCTGATTTCAAATGCTTGCAGCTTAATCAGACGGGGCTCTAAGATGCCCTGTAAGACCCGCTCTACCGCTGCCTGAATGCCCCTCTCAATAGCTGCCTGAACGTTTTTTTTTTTCAATAATAATTTGTAGAGTTCCTTCGAGGCTCGCCTGTATATTTCGCGTTATGCGGGCTTCCAAACGCGGAAGGTCGTTCAGCAAACATCGCTCCACAATAGCCTCAATCCTGGCTTCTTTCTCTCTGACACCAGCCCCCTTATCGGTCTCCGTTGCCACTACGTTACTGTCTCTCCCCCTCCTCCTTTTTCTCACCCTAGGGGACAGGAGTTAGTGCCTGTTGAGTAGGTGGGAGGGAAGCATCCTCCTCCATTGCAGATACCCCAAGCGTTTCTTGCATATTTTCTCCCCCTGCCGATGTTCCCAGTTCCTGACTTTTATACTTCGCTAGTTCCTCTTTCAATCTGCTATTTTCCTCCTTAAGTTTCTCAACAGCCAAAGTGGGAGGCGGGGAAGCGGCAACTTGTGCCCAGCTCACCTTGCTACCCGTGGTCTCCTCCGATCCGGCTTTTCCCGATTTCTTCCCATCTGGACGACCGCTTCCTTCAGGCCCCTGCCGGGACGCCCCCGTTGCGGTCCTCGCTGCGGGACCCGGCGACGGAGTCCCCATCCGCTTCTTCTGTGATTGCGGCCCAGGCCCTGAATTCTTCCGGTCCTCTCTGGATTTACGCTGGTTGCTGGATTTTCTTCCGCCAGGCTTCCGCCCGGCTCCGGCACCATTCCTGTATTTCCAGGTGCAGTCCGCGGAGTTCGTGAGGTGTCCGCCTCCACAGACTAGGCATCGGGGCTGGCACTCGTGCCCCTCTTCTTGGATGATAGTCCCACAGGCCCGGCAGAGCTTATCTCGTGGATTAGGGCAAACGTCCGCTCTATGTCCCACTGTTCCGCAGCGGGTACAAGCTGGTGTGGTCTTCTGGTAGAGACGGACGGGCACAGCCTCTCCCCAGTAAAACACGTTGAACGGCACTTTACGGCCCTCGAATGTAATCACCGCCGCGTTCGACTCTCCTAATTTCCTCACACCCACCACGGGAGTGCCTGGCGAGTAAATAGCTTGAGCAATATCTGCTTCGGACACTTTGGAAGCCACTTGAATTACTCCCCGGCAAGTATTTTCGGGCATATTGAGGTAGACCTGCACCGTTTGTAATTGGCCGCCAATCCGTAGACTCTCCACCGCGAGGACTTTCCAAATAAGCGCTGCGTCTCGGATTCCAATCGTGACTATGTTCTGATCCCACGCTGGCCAAATTGCAAGCGCTTGTGATTTGCGTTCGATGCCGACCGCAGCATATATAGCTTCTGCTATCTGATGGGTACCCTTGTAATTTGACAAGTTCAGCGTTCCCTTGGGTTTCACGACGACAACAGAGTCCTCAGTGCCGAACTTGGGCACCACATCTGGTCTCCAACGCCTCGGTTGAAGCGGTTTGCTTGGCGCCGAAGTAGGGTCGAGGCCGTCAGCAGCGTCTCCACCGCGCAAGCGTTCCTGGCGTTCCAAGCTCACGCGCTTCGCGGACGCTCGCTCTTGCTCTTCTGATTTCTTCCGAATAGCATATTCGGTGACTTCATCGAAGACTGGTTTCTTCGCAGCCTGTAGCTCCACTACTTGCATGCTTTCCGGGTCGTAGCCCCGTGCAAGACTCATGGTGGCCGCGCCTAGTGCCGCGTCAGCGACCCGGCGTCGTCGCCAAGCCTTAGGCTTAGCAGCGGCGCCAATGTGATCGACAGACACAACCCCGTAAAATCGCCAAAGGCAGGCCCACCTGGATGAAAATGGTGTCTACGGGTGCCTGGTAACCTGCTGGACACACCTCAACTAGTGTTGAGCGATGCAGATCGATGGTTTGGCAATAGGACATCCGTTTCGCGGAGCCGACGAGAACCGCGTCCACTCTCCTTGACGGCTCGTAGAAAGAGATACCGCAGTGGAGAGCTCCGAAATAGTTTCGACCACCTAGGGATCTTCAGCGTGCACTGAGATCGCACAGCATACGGACGCCTTTGCTTTTCGTCTTTAAGATCTAGCGCACGCAAGACACTTTCCATACGAGACAACCAGTGCAGCGTGATTAGATGTGGTTGGGCCGAGCGTATATATCCTTCTGGCCGAAGTTTCTAAGCACACCATCATTTGTGCATTGCAATCGCCCCCAAAGCTGTAGCCGTCTCAACGAGAACATGTGTGAAAAGCCAAGGAGGTTCGAAGGGCGGTTTTTAGCTTCGTCGCCGTGGTAACTGTAAGGCCGGCCGCGGGTGCAGGAAGTCCAATATCCACGGATGCGGCTTTCAATTGTAAACGAGAGTCCGGTGGCAAATGTAGAGGAGAATTGGAGAGTGTTTTTGACGCACCGCCGCCGTCTTCACGTACTCCTTACACTGTAGGTATCGTCGGAGAGCTGGCCGATTTCCCATAGCTGCCCACACTGCCGCGTGGCCTAGCAATGGCGTCTTTCAATGATGGCGGTAACGAACGCCGGTTAAAGTAACTACAGCGTCGCCATGACGTACTGACTCAACACGTCAGGAACGGGACCCCTCTTTAACTTGTTTACCGAGATTGCAAAGGGTGTCCGAAAAGAACATTACGGCGGCTCTCTAGCAATGCATGAGCATCAATTTTGTTTCTTTTTCTTGTCCGCCGAGAGCCTCGCCGTATTCGGCTTTCTTCTTCTGTTACTGACGGACCACTCTTATTGATAGCAAATTGGAGCGCATTATGTCAAGGATGTGACTATGAACGCGAGCAGAGATCGAGGCAGGCTGTGTGCGGGAGGCGAGTCAGAAGAAAGCCCCTGGCAGGAGTCGGTGCGGACATCCCTTACCGGACAGAGAGTGATGTCGTATTTGTTTTTGATTTCGTTTGCGTTGGCAGCGAGATCCTGGGTTCGAGACTGAACCCAAAGATGCCCCATCGGCCTTCTCTACATATCATCAAATCCCCACGTTCTACAAACTCAGCAGCATGACACTGCCACCACCCCACAGTACCTTGTCGCCCTCATCCAGCGCCGCATGGCGAAAATTACCGACAGGCTGCTTCATTTCCCCCCGCCGTCTCTCATGCTTTCATCCCACCTTTCCTCCTGATTGTAATGCCTGTCGCGTGCCCAGATCCACACTTTTCCGCTACCTTTGGGAATCTCCTTCCGCAAAGGTGGTGGTGGTGGTGGTCGTGAAAAACTTTAATCAAAGAGAGCTTGAGGGTAAAAAAAAAAACCTGCTGCATGGTTGGTATCCTTAGTCCGGGACACCGCATGACGATGCCCCGTCTCGCGCCCGCTTGACCAGAGCCTTTGGGACTCCAGTGTGGAGCAGTTGAGGAGGGCAGTCTCCCATGCCTCTCGGGTGGGGGTGGGGGAGGGGGGAAGGTGAGGATTCTGAGTACATGCCCACACCATGTGAAAGATATCGCAGATCTCTCCACAGTGCGGGCAGCGCCCATCTGTGTTCGGATCGAAGTGTTTTGGTATTGCAGGACAGTCATCCCCAATCCCACTCATGCTTCCTGGGAGACGGCTCTACGGACCGCTCAGCACGCCGGCCAGAAACGGCTGGTGGATCGGGCTTTACGTGAACCACAAGCCCGTGGACTCCTGCACCAGTAGGTGACCACCCTGGAAGATTTTTTTCTGTTTGTAATAAAGTTGTTTCTATCCATTACTACAATCCACGGTTCAGTTCCTACCTCGCATGATATTTTGATTGGAGAACTGGTGCTTGGGCGGGGCACTGTAAGTGATCACTCCTTATTCTTTGCTAACTAAGAGTTTAAAAACGGTGTTAAAAGTCTTGCGTGTGCATTTTTCGCGAACCATATTATCACACAAATATTTACGTTCTCTTTAGGTTCAACCGCCACTATACTGTCCACAATCTAAAAAAAAGGAGCATTCGAGATTGCAAACACTGCTCGGTATTTGTATTTTATTGCGTAAGCAATACTACGCCAGATTTGGAGCCGTCACGTAGCTCCCGGCGTTGACCTTGAACAGCGTTGCTTCAGCCGCGCTCCCCAAGATGGCAGCGCCGAGCAGTTTGCTTTGCTAAAAAAAAACAGTGCCGTTGAAGCGGAGACGCTACCACTCCGCCACGAGGACTGAGGCTTTGGCCTAGAATAAAGGCTCATCTAGTGAATGCATGGGTCTGATAAATAGAATAAGAGAAACTAAAAACCAAATTAAGAAAAAGAAACGTTAAAAAGAAAAAGAAACAAAAATAAAAAGATACAATACAAAGGCTAAAACATGAAAAATAAGAAACTTCACTTGGAAACGCTTTCGCCTTGCGTCGATGGTGTTCGAATGATATCTGTTAAGCAATTAGCCTAATTTCTAGTCAGACCACATAAATAAAAAATAACACCGAGTAGGAAATTGGTCAAGTTGGGGAATCGAATCAGGAGCTCCAGAGCCGACGAGCACGCTTACCACTCCACCATGCCAGCTCGATAATTTGGAATGAACAAAGGTGCGTCTAGAGAATATGGTCTGTCCGATCACTCCCATCTGCTTCCCTTCCCGTTACCTCGAGGTTCAGGTGTCCACCGAGTTATGCGAGACAGATAGATTTCCTTTCCTGAAAAACCAATTTACCTTCGAGCAAGGTGTACAGCCGAACGGGCGATGGCGTTCTGTGGACTCCCTGGCAGCGTGGCGGAACGGTCACGTGACCACGTATGGTTGCGCCAATGCTCCCGCGCTGTTAAGCGTCTATAGCTGCGCGCTTGCCTTGGCGTGAATGCTTTGCTGTGCAGTCATCTAAGGAGAAGTGACAGCGGCAGGAAAAAGCGAGAAAGCGACGACGTGCACAAGAGACGCCAGAACAGCATGAAGAACGTGTTGCGAAGCGTCGTGCTTAGGATGCAGCTCGGCGACAACGTTCTACCTTGCAGAGTGGTTCCACATCATCCATCACCGATGAACCTCAGCACGTGACTGCTCCGGGACGCTGCAATTCTACCAGGCGAAAAAGAATGCGCCGTAGAATCGCCAGAAGAACGCGCGCACCATTGCTTACGCAATTTATCCGGTTTAACCAGAGCCAAACCACTGCCAATTTTTTTATCTTCAGACTAGCAAATTCTGCAGCAACTTTATCGCGTCACTTACAAACATAACTGGAACCATGCACTTAAAATATGAACTGAAGGCCGCCGCGGTGGCTGAGGGGTTATGGTGCTCGGCTGCCGACCCGAAAGATGCGGGTTCGATCCTAGCGCGGCGGTCCATCTTCGATGGACGAGAAATTCTAGAGGCCCGTGTACTGTGTGATGTCAGTGCACGTTAAAAAACGCCAGGTGCTCCAAATTTCAGGAGCCCTTCACTAAAACGTCTCTTATAGCCTGAGTCGCTTTGGACGTTAAACTCCATAAACCAAACCATAACAAAACCTGAAGTTCAGAGCTTTATAACTGACTCATTCTTGCGCCTGAACATATATTCTTTCCATATGCGCTGTATACATACTTCTAATGGAGCGGCCACTTCACAGACTCGGGAGTGAGTGAGTAGAAACTTTATTGATTTCTAAGATTTAGCCTGCGGTGGAGGTCTTCTTCAAGTCTTCTCTTCAAGTCTTGAGGTTGCCTCCTTAGCCTTGGGTGGTCCCCTAGTCCAGGGCTCCACTGAGTCTGGCCACCTCGCTTGCGTGTGCTATGAGTGCCCTTTGGGGCTCTAGCTCGCAGCTGGTGAGCCGGCTCTCCTATTGCTCCGCACTTGGTGTGTCGTGTTTGTGGAACGATATGTTTCTGTCGCATTCCCATGTTATGTGGTATAGTGTTGGCCTCGCTTCGCACCAAGGGCATGTGGCGCGGTATTTTGTCCGAAACATCTTCCTTAGTATATATAAGTTGGGGAAGGAGCCTGTCTGTAGCTTCCGCCATTTTGCGGCTTCTTCCTTGCTTAGCTCTTTGTGTGGTGGGGGGTATTTGTATCTTAGCCCCCTGTATAAACTTACTGTTTCAGAGTACCCAGCCCCTAGGCTAGTCCAGAGCTCCTCCGGGGCTTGTGACCCCCCAGCTCGGATAGTAAGCCCTCGAGCTAGTTCGTCCGCCCTTTCGTTGCCCCAGACCCCCGCGTGGCCTGGTATCCAAATAATGTTATGTTTCTCTCTCCTCCCCGAGGGTGTCCCCTCGCTGAGGATCCTGAGTGTCGTTTTGCCTACCCTTCCTTTTGTGTAGTTTCGACACGCTTATTGTGAGTCTGTTAAGATATTCAAGGGTCTCCCCTTTCTATCCCCCTCCCTCATTGCTAGGGCTATCGCTATCTCCTCCGCCTCTGCTACATTTGATTCCCTGGCCGTGAGGCTCGTTATGTGTTCTCCCTGGTGGTTGACGACTACCGCCACCATTTTATTTCCTCGTTCACCATAGTACGGGGAAGCGTGGGTGTATACCGTGCTGTCCCTGTGCCCTATTGTTTTTTCATAGTATTCTGCCCTGGCTCTCCTCCTGCTGGCATGGAGGTTTGGGTCCATGTTGCGGGGGATGGGTTGTACGCTTATGTTTCTTCTTAGTGCGTCTGGTATGTTTGCCCTGTTGTTGTGATGGTTCTCCGTCTCCCGACCCAACCTAGTCAGAAGTGCTCGTCCGGTTCTTGTGTCGCTGAGTCTTTGAAGTTGTGCCTTTATTTGGCATTCACTCAGCTCTTCAAAAGTGTTGTTTAGCCCTAGTTGCATTAGCTTCTCGTTGGACGTGTTCCTTGGTAGATGTAAGGCTATCTTGTACGCTTTGCGAAGGATAGCTTCTGCTTGCTCTCTTTCAGCTTTGATGGTTACGTGGTATGGTAGTGAGTATGTTATTCGACTGACTATGAGGCTGTTCACTAGTCTGATTGTGTCTTCTTCCTTCATGCCATGCCTTTTGCTGGCTACTCTATCATTCGGCCTACTTGCTCCGCCGCTTTGCGTAGCAGGCTGAGTGTGTGGCTGCATTTCCTGCTACCTTGCAGCCACATACCGAGTATTCTTATCATTCTTTGTTCCGGTATGTTCTGCCCTTCTAGTTTCACCTCGAGGTTAGCCTCTGTAGGGTGCCTTCCTACTCTGAGAAGTTCGGACTTTTCGGTGGAACACCTTAGGTCCCTCTTCTTCATGTATCCTTCAGTGCAGGTGGCTGCCGCTTGTAGACTTTCTTCTTTGCTTCCTAGCGAGCCTTCGCTGGTCCATATGGTGATGTCATCCGCATACATTGCGTGTCTGATTCCTTGTATCTGGCTGAGCTCTTTGGCTAGGATGATCATTGATATGTTGAAGAGCACTGGTGATATCACTGGGCTTTGTGGAGTTCCCCTGCATGGTGTTTGAAAGACCTCACTTCGTAGGTCTCCCAAACCCACCGTTGCAGTTCT
Source organism: Amblyomma mixtum (assembly GCF_055824585.1). NCBI lineage: Eukaryota > Metazoa > Arthropoda > Arachnida > Ixodida > Ixodidae > Amblyomma > Amblyomma mixtum. The sequence continues at coordinate 40,728,875 of NC_143015.1, read as the reverse complement.
GTTTGTGAGGAAGCTTCTCACGTAGTCGTGTGTTTTCTTTCCGCAGTTGGTGGCGTTGATGCCTTCCATGATTGCTGCGTGGGATACGTTGTCGAAGGCCCCTTTGATGTCCACGGCCATGACTACGTTTTCCCCTTTGCTTGGCATTGTTTCTAGTACTTCTTCGTTGAGCTGAAGCAGCACGTCTTGGGTCGATAGATGTTCCCTGAAGTCGAACATGGTGTTGGGGTACCATCCTCCGTCTTCTAGGTGTCTTTGTATTCTTTTAGTGATGATTCTTTCGAAAAGCTTGCCCAGACACGATGTTATCGAGATAGGTCTGAGAATTTCTATCTGCAGTTTTTTGCCTGGTTTGGGTATCATAACGACTTCAGCGTGTTTCCACTCTTTCGGAACCGTTCCCTCTTCCTAGAGTTTGTTTAAGTATTTTGTGAGCTGTTCTACCGCTTCATCGCTGAGATTTCTTATCAACGAGTTCTGGATCTTGTCCGCCCCCGCTGCCGTGTTCTTTGTCGTTGCCCTTATGGCTTGAATAACTTCTTCTCTTGTTATCGGTTTTTCCATGTCCTGGTTTTATTTCCCTTGGTATTCTCCTTGGTAGGCTTTCACCTGTTCTTTTCCGTAGCATTTCTCTTTTACTGCTTGGATTAGCTGCTCCTCCGTCCCTTCGTATTGGTGGATCAGTCTTTGTATCGATTTGTTACTTTCTGCTTTGTTCTTCGATGGGTCCATGAGCTTCCTTAGTATTTGCCACGTTCTGGCCGTGTCTAGGGTGCCATTCAGTGTTGTGCTGAATTGTTGCCATCCCTGTCTAGCCAGTTGTGTTGCGTATTCTTCCGCTCGCTTGGTGATTTCTGCTATCTTCTTTTTTAGTTTCCTGTTAAGCTTCTGTTTCTTCCAGCGTTTGGTTAGGCTTTTCCTTGCCTCCCATAGGCCGAGGAGTCGTTTGTCTACCTCTGGTGCCTGTTCTGTGCTGTTAACTTCTTTGTATATGTATCTCTTATTTGTTTAAGTTGTTGGCTCCATTCTTCTAAAGACGTGATGTCGCCTTTGATGCTTTTGCAGTGGGTGCGGAAAGCGTCCCAGTCTGTCAGTCTTGCCTTGCCTGTTTTCCTTCTGATGCTTTCGGCTTCAATGGCCACTCTGATTATAAAGTGGTCGCTGCCTAGGTTCTCCTGTGTGTTTTCCCACTCTGCTTGTTTAGCTCCTCTGACAAAGGTTTGGTCGGGACACGTGTATACGCTTACGCTGTTGCCTTGCCTTGTGGGTTGGCTCTCATCCGTAAGTAGCTCGCAGCCTGTGTTTTCTGCTGCTGTACATATGCTCCGCCCTTTTATGTCCTCTTTTCTGCTGCCCCATTGCGGGCTTTTCGCGTTGAAGTCTCCTGCTATAACTAGGGTGTTCTGCCCTGCAAGTTTCTTTGCCTCCGCGAAAAGCTTGATGAAATCTCCCCTGTTTTTAGGTGGGCTATATATGTTTATAACAAAAGTGCTTTTTGCTTTCCTTTTCCTTTTGGGAATTATTTCAGTTATCACGTGTTCTAGGTGCGTGTCTGCTATTTCCCCATGATTTATTGCTGTTATTTTGTCGCTAATGAGTGTTGCTGTTTTCCCTTTTTCCTGGCATGAGTAGCCTCTTAGGGTTGGGGTACAGTTTGTTTCTTGTAATAAGATTAGGTCTGGTGGGGTTCCCCTAGTGCTAATGAATTGCTGCAGGAGCCCCTGCTTGCGCCTGTAGCCCCTGCAGTTCCATTGCCAAATCTCTAGTTGTTGTCCTCCTGCCATGTTGCTGTGTTGCAGCTACTATTGTTCCCTTGAGTTTCTGTACCGAACCTCCGCTCATTAAAGAGGCGGTCTCTGGCGTCGTTTAGTGTTCTCTTTGTTGTTTGATTTTTAACGTAATTACGGAAGCTCTGGTCTTGCAAAGCTATCTTCTGGCTTAGTTGTTGCATTTGTTGCTGCATTTGTTGTTGCATTTGCAGCATGAGTGTTTTTAGGTCTTCCCCTGCCGTGTTGGTCTCCCCCATGTTTTGTGGGTTCTCTATAGTTTGTGGTGGTGGTGTTGGCGTTCTCACTGGTGAGAAACCTGTTCTCCGTATCTCCTGTAGTTCTGCGATTAAGTCGCTGATCTGCTTTCTTAGCTGCCTATTCTCC